>NC_026152.1:8667371-8740711 GCF_000512975.1 Sesamum indicum
TACCGATTGCATAAGGCCATCACCAGTCTCTAGTGCAACGGCAACAATTCAGTAACAGGAAGTGCAAACTCTTGTTGATTCAAGTCAACCCAACACCTCTGGGGTTAAAGAGGGAGAGATTAGCCTTAGGCCGATGAAGGGCACTTCTAAGGTTAGTACTAACAAGTTGATATCTTCTTCTGCTCGCCTCTCGGAACGTATACGCGGTTTCCCTTGGTCATCAGCAATCCATTCTCGATCCAAAAGTGTCGAGCCTTGCCCTGCTCGACAAGCCGAATCAGGCGTTGCGCCGCGGGATCTCTCGGTAGTAACTCCCGCACCTGATCCTTCGTAGAGATAGCAGCCGCGCTAGAAGAGAGCGCTGCTATCGACTCCAAGTTCGCCAAGTCCGCCCTGCGGCTCAAGGCATCTGCTGACTGCTTCCTAAGCTCCACAAGCTTAGGTTGCGGTATTCTGTATGGTGCCCTAGCGGGCGGTCTCGTGCCAGGCACCGACTCGATCTCGTGATCCACTGCCCTCTTCGGTGGTAGCTTCCGAGGCAGCTCGTTTGGCATCACGTCTTTAGACTCCCCTAACAGTTCCTTACTACCGCCCGGGGTGGGCCCTGACACCTCTTCCATCTCTTCAAAACAAAGGGTACCCAAGTAGGAGATCTCATCCTGCTTGTGCCCCTTCTCAAACTGCATGGCCGACAAGTTCTTCTCTCCAGTACGTCCGGCCAAGGTAGGAATGACACACGGCTTCGCCCCCAACATCATCAGCGAATCGGCATGAGGTAAGACAGCAGTGCGTGTATCCCGTAGAAATTCAAGCCCAAGGATAAGCTTGAAGTCGTCCATTGCCACAACAGAAAGATTGGTCTTGCCCTCATAAGCACCAACCTTAATCAGCACAGACTTGGCTACACCGGCAATGGGTTGTGCAGCCGAGTTGATCGCCTTCACACGCCCAACTCCCTTCTCCAGCACGAGCCCGAGTCTCGCCACTTCGGCGCTCGCAAGGTAGTTGTGAGAGGCTCCAGTGTCGATCATGGCTCTTGTCCTCATCCTCCTCCGTGTCATTCTCACCACCTGCCTCTGCTTGTGGCTCCACACCCTTCGAGGATGACACCTTGTCGGTAAAGGTCGTCGCCAATGCGTTCAACACCTGTCTCTTCGGGCAATCCCGATACATATGCGGACCATCACAGATCAAACACCCTCACCTCCTCTCGGGTGCTCCCTGCTTGTTCTCCTGGGGCTTGTTCCTGTTTGAACCGCCCTGTGAGCCATTCTGAGAGTAGGGCCTCTGGTCTCCCCCACCTCTATTGAAATTATTTCTGAACGATTTCATCCCATTCCACTTACTCCGCTCAGGACTAGGCGTCGCTTGCCTATCCTTCTGAGTCTCCAGGTTGAAATCTGCCAAGCGTTCGGCCGCTATAATAGCCGAACTCAAATCAGTCACTCGTTGCCTCTGCAACTCGTTTCTCGCCCACTGTTTCAAGCCTTCCATGAAAGTGAACAGCTTGTCTGCCTCCGACATGTCTCGGATGTTCAGCATCAGCGCTGAGAAAGCTTTGACATATTCCCGCACGGAACCTGTATGTTCAAGCTTTCGCAATGCCCTCCTGGCATTGTACTCCACATTCTCGGGGAAGAACTGCTCTCTGATCGCCTCCCGTAGAAGAGCCCACGTGTCGAGCTGTATTTGATGAGCCTGGATTTCCGCAAACTTGGTCCGCCACCACAGCTTTGCGTCACCAGTTAGGTACATGGTCGCAGTCGCAACCTTCCTTGCCTCGTCCCGCACGTCTGCCGCAAGGAAGTACTGTTCCATGTCGAAGAGGAAGTTCTCGACCTCCTTCGCATCACGCTCACCGCTATAGGCCTTCGGTTCTGGTATTCGAAGCCTAGCACCGGGGTCGTGAGCAACCATAGGTGTGCTACCCACTGCACGCTGGAGCAGTCCAATCTGAATGGACATCTGCTCCATGTCACGCCGCATATCGGCAATGCTGTCGTTTCCGAATACGCCAGCCATCTCCTGAATCACGTGCCGACACTCGTCCAACTCCGAATTCAGCCCCGTGATCTCAGATTCCAGGGAAGAGACCTTCGTCTCCAATTCCACCAACCGGGAGTGTCCGTCCTCCGGGTTCTCAGCTCTCTCGCTGGATGAAGCTGCGGCATGTCGCGGGCTTTCCGGATCTTGCCCCGATGCCTTCGCAGCAGTAGCGGTGCACCTCGGCCCCATCGTGGCACGAGGCTCTGATACCACCTCTCACGAGGCGCCTATCACACAGCACGTCGTGTGGCTAGTAGTCCGCTGACTACGTCCGCCAATACCTCCGCTCGGCACAAATGCAGCGCGCCGAATATATCAGAGTCGGGAGGAACAAATCACAAAACAGTAAATTGCGCACGCGGATTCAGAAAATCAAATTGCATTGAACGAAAATGCGTATACAATGATCAACGATGCTAGAGCAAGGGGTTCGCCTTGAGGGGGACTCTAACACGTCACTAAACCAAGCTTCTTGAACTCATTCCCCCCTATAATAGGCTTAAAAAAATAAATCCTATTGTCTACACTAGACACTAGAAAAGCTGAAATTTGCAACTCAAGAGGCGTAACGTCCCCTTGAGGAATCTAAACAACAGAAAGCAAATAACAAAGCAGTAACAAAGCAATAAAAGGCCTACACCTAGGACTCTAAGACTAGTTGGTTGTCCAGCGTCTGTCGATGAAGGCTGAGTGGTCGGCCATGTAGAACGGTTGAGTGGCCGAAGTGCGCGTCACGGGGCCTAGTGAATGGGCAACCCGTGACACCATGTCAGCTGGGTTTTCTTCAGATTTGATTTTTTTTAAGACTAATTAATTTAATATAAAATACCTATAAATAATATAATTTTTTTGCAAATTAAAATTTTGCAAACTAAAAGTAAAAGAGAAAGAAAAGTGAAAACGCCGACGCAGTAACAGTAGCAGGTTACACCACTTCGGAGTTCTCTTCTCTTCTCTTCTCCTTCTCGACTCTCTCCAGCGGTAGCCAGACCCACCAGCGACTGTCTCTCCCTCGAGGCCGCGACTTCATTATTCTTCTTCTTCATTCTCATGTAATTTTTCTTTCTTTTAAAGTAGAAGAAATTCAAGAAATTTGACTTACAAGTTTTGCTTCGTAGGTATTTGATGAAATGCCTGATAGAAATTTTTTGTTTTTATTGTGTTCTTTTCTTTTAATTTAAAATTTTGAATTTTATTCATAAATATTCTTTTCATGATACATTTTATTTTTTTAGATATATTGGTATATGTATTTTTGGATAAAATTGAAAAAATATCAAAATTATTTATATATATTTTAAAAAATATTTTTTTCGATTTTTTAACCCAAAATACCGAAATTGAAACTATTCGGTTCGATTTTCAATTTTTAAAATCGGTAAACCAAATTTTTGATTAATCGAAAATTTGATTCGATTCCATTTAGTTAACCGAACTGAACACCCCTAGTCACCGGCATGTAGTGGCCGACAACGGAAGTAGCAGCTTCTTCTCTGGGCGACCACCGTCGCTCAGATCTGGCCACTGCCCCTTCTAAAAGGGGGCAGCGGCTGCAGTGGATCGTCACCCCTTTGTAAGCGGGCGATGGCGATGTCGCCCAGAACAATTTGGGTGACATCGTTGTTGCTCTCATCGCCCACATAGGTGGCGAGAGTTGCCGCTATAGGTATATATTTATTATATTATATATATATTATTTCGTACATGTATAAATATATTTAAATTATTTATGATTTAGACCGTTTAGTTTTTATAATTGAAAATCAATTTTTGCTATAAGAAGAGTATGACGATTAATTTAGCAAAACATTAACACCATTAGAATTTATTTAATGGAAGAAGAGAGTATGCAATCTTAAAAAACTAGGGAAACTTTTTTACCTATTTTTTTCACAACTAAATTTTAAAACCACCATCAGTTTTATGTAATTTATCCTTTACACAATTACAATTTTGTTGTCATTTTGTTGTCGCAGATGGATGGAAGAGTCATTTAATTTTTTGGATAATTACATGTAAATTAGGAATAAATATAATTATTCCTTTTATTTATTATATTTTAAAAATACATGTGTTACTGTAAGTGGCTAGTTTACAGTAACACATATATAGGTATAAAATTGGATTATGATGATTGGTTGAGGCAGATTATGTATTTCTTGCTGCAAATGGAAGGTAGTGATCATCAATTATTAATTGAGATGACTTATAACAGAAAGTGCAACGCTTTTAGCATTTTCTATGTTATATTGTACACAAATGTTTATAAAGACAAACACGACAACGCTGTTTTTGGACAAAATATTACATAAAAAATTTCTAAACATTATTTGCATTGTTTTATGTTTGGTATGTATTAATTGCACTGTGTCCTTACCAGACCTTCCAACCAACCAGCTGTCCCCAATATTACACTTCAATGCGCTGCTAGATTTTGTGCCCCAATCCACTACTCATCTATATATACACACTTATATACATATAATCTCAAATATACAAAAGTTTAAAAAAAAATTACTGCAAGTAAATATTATCATTGACTCTTTTAAATGCAAAAGGTGTTAGGTGGACCTATCAATACTGCATCCGACCATCAAACAGTTTCGCTGCCTTTTTCTTTTTATTTTTAATTTTATGAATACATACATCTCTATAGATAAATAAATTAATAAATTGATTAAAATAGCAATGTGGGATCAACACATCAAATGTAAATTAAAATAATAATATAAATTAGATTAAATTCATAATTTTAAACTTTTTTTGAGATATCAATTTTAATTATTAAACTAAGACATCTTCACTATTTTTGTTTAGTTTAAATAAAAATGCTATAAACACAAATGCTTTCATGAGAGTAAAACTCATATCTCATTGTTGAAAATTTTAATCTGAATCGAGTTCAATGCCACCAATTTAATTACATTGTAGCTAAATTACAACAGTTAATGTAATTAATTTACATTGTTGAAAGTATAATTAATCATGTAGCAAGTAATTATAAATTAGGAAAAATTGCAATTTTTTTTTGGTTATGTAATTTAGGTGTTGGCATTTATAATCTTGTACAATTTGATTTTAATAATTTAGTTCTGTAAATTTAAAATTTTGACAATTTTAGTCATTTCAATCAATTTAGCCATAAATTTGCATGTGATTTGCACATAATTTAATACGATTAAATCAATTCATACAGGATAAGAAAAATATCAATTTTCTAAGTTACATAACTAAAAATGTCGATCCCTTCTAAATTATAAGACTAAAACTGTAGTTTAATTTGGTTAAATGCAAATTATATGCGATTTTTGAATCAAAACGCTCGAAAAATAAATTAAAATTTTATAAAATTATAAAATTAAATTAAAAAAAATCTTAAAAAATAAAAAAGTCACCCCTAAAATCTAGAAATTTATAAATACATCCGTGAAAAGAATATTTTAATTATACTATATCATTATAATAATTGAGGGGCGTAAAGGGATGTGTATATATAGCTGGCTCTGATTTTTCTGAGCAAGCACTCTCAGTATATATAATATTATGAAATTTTATTTTCCAACATGTAGTAATTACTGTCAATAAATGCAGCACAGGCTTTTTGACTAGCTACTACTGGAATCAATAATAAAACTTTTCATAAATACAGATATATAGGTCAAAAAAATATTTATTATATGAAATTATAACACTCACATGTTACAATTAATGACAATATTAATATTACTTAATAAAGCAAAATCACACAATTAATTATGAAAGGGCTTATAAGGAAAAAAGTTCCTTCTTAACTAATTACCCTTTTAACTGCAACAATCAATGGCCCATAATTTTGTACAGATTTATTTGCAAGTGATGTGCGATCCACGATGTGGTGGGATAACAAAATTTTTTTTGACTTGTCATAATTTTTCTAGAACACCTGTTTGGATCTTTTGTTGTAAGGGAGTAGTACTCCTTGTTTTTTTTTTACTAGAAATTCTAGGGAAGTAACTCTCCCCACTGTAACTATTTTGTGCATTTTAATATAGGATGACTGGGGACTCCGAAAAGCTCCACCGCCTTTAGATGGTTTTTGTTAAAAAAAATAAAATAAAACAGTGGCCCATGCAACTCAATTTTGTTTGTTTTTCGACGGAATCGAAGGGTGTTCGGGGAGTGCAAAATTTTTACTCGAATTGAATTTGATTGAACGAAATTAATTACATGACAAGTGTACATAAGTGATTGCTCATTTTTTTAAAAATTGTATACTAATCACACGACAAGTGTATTGCACATATCATATGATTGGTTCAAATTTAATCGAATCGGATTTGAATTATTGTGTATATAAAGATTACGTTATCATGAATTTTATTTAAAGAAAAATTGTATATACATAATACGTATATATGAAATGAAATAAAAAAAAATACAATATAAATTACAATTGATAATTCAATGAGAAGACATATTGCATAAGGAATTGGGTGTGCAGGGATTCACTATGGGTGTACATTCAAATTAAAAATTAGACCACCCACCTATTTATGACCATATTAATTACTAGCTAGCTAGTCCTTTAATTTCTACTCCCGTACAATGTTCTTGCAACACATTTCAGCCTCTTTGGAAGGAAACAGTAGAAGCCAAAATTCAGATGCCCCCCACCCCCTATTTTGTAAGAATTTTAGTCTGAAATGTGTTGAATCACACCCTATAATAAAATATAGTAGATTTTATTTTGGCGACATCAATAACCACGAATATATACATTGTATTTTGATAACTTGTATCGTTTTTATTTTACAAAAAAAATATTTATATACATGACGGGTATCCTATAGCAATTTTAAGACATCAAATATAATTGATAATATAATAAATACTACTGTATTTGTTATATGATGGTGAGTATGTATAGATCAATAGTATTGAAAGTGAAGGTAAATATATATTGTGAAATTATTTATTTAATAGCGCCAGTTGGTAGTTAGAGTAAAAGTCTTTCACCCACCCTCCATTCCCTCCTCTTTATATCTGCTCTTCAATTCACTGTCTATACCTCACTCCTCCTGCTAACCTTTTCCCTCCATCTCCGGCCCCGGCCGCCCCCCACCTCCCCGTGGACTCTCAGCAAAAATTCAAGAAGAAAACATGGAGTTGTTAGACATTCTACTACTCGTCGTGGCAGCCGTCTTCCTCCGTCTGTGGTGGCGGTACTGGTCAGCCACGGGCGGAGGCTCAAGAAACCTCCCACCTGGGCCACCGGGGTGGCCGCTGGTTGGGAATTTATTCCAAGTCATCCTCCAACGCCGCCATTTCATTTATGTGGTGCGTGATTTACGTGCAAAATATGGACCAATTTTCACCATGCAAATGGGGCAGCGCACGCTCGTGATCATCACTAGCTCTGAGCTCATTCACGAAGCACTCGTACAGAAAGGGGCGCTGTTTGCGAGTCGGCCTCCGGATTCCCCCATCCGGCTCATATTCAGTGTTGGGAAATGCGCCATCAACTCGGCCGAGTACGGCCCTCTGTGGCGCTCCCTCCGCCGCAACTTCGTGACGGAGCTGATAAACCCTACGAGAATCAAGCAGTGCAGCTGGATCAGAAACTGGGCTATGGAAAACCACATGAAGCGGCTTCAAGATGAGGCTTCTCGAGTGGGCTACGTGGAGGTGATGAGCAACTGCAGGCTCACCATATGCAGCATTCTTATTTGCCTGTGCTTTGGCATAAAGGTTTCTGAGGACCGCATCAAAGTCATTGAAAGTGTGTTAAAAGACGTCATGCTGATGACGACGCCGAAGCTGCCGGACTTCTTGCCAGTACTGACGCCGCTGTTCCGCCGCCAGGTGAAGGCAGCGAAGGAGCTGAGGAGGAAGCAGTTGGAGTGTTTGGTTCCGTTGATTAGGAACAGAAAGGCATTTGTAGAGAGTGGTGGAAACCCTAAGGCGACCACTTCAGAAATGGCAAGCCCGCTGGGTGCGGCCTATATAGATTCATTGTTCGGGCTCGAACCACCAGGAAAAGGCAAGCTGGGGGAAGAAGAAATGGTGACACTCTGTTCTGAAGCCATCAACGCCGGCACCGACACCAGCGCCACCGCACTTGAATGGGCTTTACTCCATTTGGTTCAAGACCAAGAAATTCAAGAAAAGCTCTACAAAGAAATTGTTGGTATCGTGGGCAAAAACGGGGTTATTGCAGAGAGCGATGTGGAGAAAATGCCATATTTAGGAGCTATAGTGAAAGAGACATTCAGAAGACACCCACCCAGCCATTTTCTGCTCTCACATGCCGGTAATTAATCGATCAATTTCTCGAGCTCTCAGTCTCATGCATGCACGGAAAAAGAAAATGTTAGTACATTTCTTGTTTTCAAGAACTAATTGTCCTTTAACACGTACGCAGCCACAAAGGAGATTGAGCTGGGCGGATACACAATTCCGGCAGACGTGAATGTCGAGATCTACACGGCGTGGTTGACGGAGGACCCTGAAATGTGGGAAAACCCTAGTGAATTCCGGCCGGAGAGGTTCTTGACGGGTGACGGCGTGGAGGTGGATATCACGGGGATGAGAGGAGTGAAGATGCTTCCATTCGGGGCGGGTCGGAGGATTTGCCCCGCCTGGAGTTTGGGCACATTACACGTGAATTTGCTGCTGGCGAGGATGGTGCAGGCGTTCAAGTGGATCCCCATTCCAGATAACCCGCCCGACCCGACTGAGACATTTGCATTCACTATTGTCATGAAGGATCCCCTTAAAGCCATAATTCTGCCCCGGGCAAAGATTTGAATAATTGAATGCTTCGACTGTGCAAGCCACGTGAACGCATCCCATCCCATCCCACTATATTAATTAAAACACTATATTTGTTTCTTTTTCAGTTTCGGCTTTTCAAAGTAAGTGCTCTTTCTAGCATCATTCCCTAATCACCACTACCCCCTAAATCTCATGATTTTCCCTATCTAGACCAATTGTTAAAGTTGCTCAATTACCTTATTATATATATTACATATTTTCCCCGCCCACAAAAATCGTAATTAATCACCACATCTTATAACTCCATCTTTATTTTGAGTTATTAATTGGAGTATTCTATTTAATTTTTTATTTATTTTGTTCTAAATCGATTTAATATTAGTAGCTAAAGTTACTGTAACTAATTATAGCTGATTTGCAATTCTAAAGCTATCTATTTCATTTAAATCCCATCATGTCAAGTAAATTAAGGAGGTCTAATTCTTAAAAATATTAAACACATACTTTACTTTATTAATTTAAAGTTTGATATAAACAGTTGAACTTGAAACGTTTAAAAATTTTAATTTTAAATGTGCGAGTAAAAATACTTTTCTAACAGTCAAAACTTATCAACAACAGTTAATATTTGGGTAATGAGATGGACTCTCCTTAACTAATGAAATTATGAAAATTAGAATTAATGATGACTACTGTTAAATTCTTATCCTTGCAATCAGTCCCATGAAATCCTATGATCCATATTCCAACCCTGTTAGATGTTTGTAATAAATTCTCAAACGTAAAAATCATTTCTTTTTGGGTTTATTGTCATTAATGTTTTTTTATAGTGGAATCGTATTTGTTAGGCAGAAAACATCGGAACCAAAATGAAATTCCGAAATTGAGTGTGAGGAGAGATGTGAAAGGAACAGATGAGAGAGGTGGTTGGACACTTGGGTCCATAGGATTCAGGAAAAGTTGAATGCCCGTTCTGTGAATCGGTGGCCCATTGGTCATCAATGAATTACAAGCAGGTAGTTTATGGCACACCCACCCACACGGAATCAGACAATTATCCCACCAGTTTTTTTATCAGCCAAGCCAACATAATTTTCATTAATAAAAAACACACATAATAGTACAACAAAGTTTTTCAGTTGGTTTCTCTTTCAACAGGTCAAGGGATACGCCATAATCTAAATAAGGCACATGTACTAACAGACTTGGCTAGGTTAATACTAAGGATGCGCTGTCTGACATCATCCACAATCGAGAAGGCCAACGTGGCGGGAGTCCTCTCTTCATGCTCAAATCTCCTCAAGTTCCTTGCTCTCCAGATGTGATAAACACATGAAGCTAGTAAAGCTCGATACGCGAGGTTAACAATGTGTTTTCCCCTCTATTTTCGTGATGCCCATACGATATCAATCGTCCAATCTCTGTTGGGCCATGAAAAATGCACCAATCTGTGAATCTCAGAAAGACATCGTCTGCTAAACCGGCACTCCTGTTTTCTTAAGATTTACGAATAATTAAACACAAATAAAATTAAAATTGATTATTATCCGATGGTATTCAGTACATGATTTCTGCTTTAGTTATAGTGTTAGTCTCTATTTTTCTTTTTATAACTCATTGAACACTGCTAGATCTGCTGCATCTTGTACACTCTTGTCACCAACTAACCAATCAGGCCCGGCCCTCTTCATATGAAATTAATATATATATATATATATATAGAATCAGTAGCAAAATTATACGTTTAGTCTCATAAATTACGAAATTTAATATTTTTAGTTTTTTAGCTACTTTACCGAATTTTTAAAATGCTACCAAAAATTATATTACTCGACACATTTAGTTATTTGCTTCACAAAATTTATGGAATTAAATGTATCGAATTTTTTCAATTTTAGAATTATTTTAAAATTTTCATAAAATATCAAAAAAAAAAAATTGTCAATTTTTTTTAATTTAAAATTATTTTAAAATTTTCATAAAATAGAGAACTAAAAATATTGAACCCCTATCCTATGAGACTCAAAATATAATTTTCACCAATCAATATATATAAGACATGTTTTTGTTTGACGAATATAAAGATTGAATTAGCGGAATATATTCGAGTAATGGTGTAAAAGTGAGAGATATTTAGGTTTTCATTGCCATAAATGTAATTATTTTCGAGTTCTATAACTTACAGTATGATATTTTTTGTTGTGAATGAATTGACTTTCAAATTTAGCCTCGTAACTTCAATATTTTAGAAAGTTTTAGTTATTTTTTGCCGGAATCTTCAATTTGTCAAAAAAGGACTAAGATTATTAAAATTTTAAAGTTGTAGGAGTTGTAAAAACTAATCCATGTAGGACCAAAAGTATCACTTTGAATTACAAAATTAAAATTGCAACCCCCCACCCCTTTGGGGCTCGGACACTAATTACATATATATATATATATATATAGGGCGAATAGTAATTTATTTTTTTGTGATATTGAAAATGAGCACATTATCCCCTTATGAAAAAATATAGCAATTTACCCCATATAATTTTTAAAATAAAGCAATTTGCCTTCTTGTATATTTTAAAAAATACAGGAAGGTAAATCGCTATTTATTTTTTCATAAGGATGTAATTTGCTCACTTGTAATATCACAAGGAGGTTGCTTGAATTTTTTCCTATATATATTGTATAAGAAGATGTCCGCATATATATAGCGTTATCAGAACGTACCATATATGCAAATACATGTGATAATTTTTTGCTTCTTTAGCGAATAAAACAGATTTCGTTTAATAAAAAATATGCAAAGGGTGGACGTATTTTTTGGAGTACAAAATAAATGACCATAGTACACCGTTGTTACCCTCTGTCATAAACCTTTATGTTTGATCAATTACGTTTTACTCTAGTAGTTAATGTTAAGGCTGAGGTCATTTTTTTGTAGATGTAATTGTTATTATGGAGATAACTTTCCCCGCTGTAATTATATTGTGCGTTTTAATATAGAATGATTGGGGACTCCGAAAAGCTCCTCCCACCTCTAAGTGATTTTTGTTTAAAAAAAATAAAAAATAAAAGAGAAAAATATAGCCCAGACTTGATTTGACTAATTTAAATCAATTATATAGTAAGTGCAAAATACTTGTTGTATAATTGATGTACAATTAAGAAAAAATGACCAATCACATAGCAAATGTATTATACTTGCTCTTTGTTTAATTTGATTCGACCAAACTTAATCTAAGTTAGAGTTTTTCTTATTATAAGAATTCTTTTTTGGAAGGACAACATGATAGTTATGGACATCTCTGAAGATTAAAGTCAAGTTACTCTTAATTAGAACTAGACCAAATTAAGTCATTCACTTATTTATGATCCATTAGTTATTGCATTGACATTAATTTGGTACAGTACCAACTCCTATCTGTATAATGCCTCTGTTAGGTTGGCAAGGGTGGCTGCGTGTCCACATGACGTACGTGTTTGATTGAGATTGCAATATTGCATGCACTTTTGATCCTTAATTTATTGAGAAAATTATAATTTTACTCCTATAATTTACGGGCATCATTTTTTATTCTGTACAAATAATATTTCAATCCTATGACTTTAAAATTTTGGTAAATTTTCATCAGTTGTTTGAAAAATTACATGTGACTTTTAAATTATATTGTACTTCTAGTTTAATTAGCAACTTCTCTAAATTGTACTTTTAGTTTAATTAGCAACTTCTGAATTAGAGGAAAGGGGATTACAATCTCCAAAACCACAACTCTAATCCTTGTCACAATTTGTTCAATTATCGTCTTCATCAAAGAAAATTATAGCCTCGACCCGACTCTATCGAATTTGAACCAATTATATAATAAATGTGATACATTTATTTTGTAATTGATTTGATTTCATCAAATTAAGTTTAAGATAGATAAATTTCAACCGACCTACGTTGGTAAATGTTTCTTTTCTTACGGAATTATTAATTAATACCGCCAGTTTAGTTAGAGCAAAAGTCCTTCACCAACCTCCATTCCGTGTTCTTTATAACCCTCAATATGTACTACGTACTCTTCAATTCACTGTCTATTGCTCAACCCTCTAACTATCTTTAATTTGCTTCCCAATCTCCTGTCCTGTGGGAACATGATTTTGATACACATTCTACTACTCTGCTTGGCAGCCCTCTTCCTCCGGCTGGGGTGGCGGTACTGGTCAGCCACGGGCCGAGAGCCAAGAAACCTCCCACCAGGGCCACCAGGGTGGCCACTGGTCGGGAATTTATTCCAAGTTATCCTTCAACGCCGCCATTTCATTTATGTGGTACGGGATTTACGTGCAAAATATGGCCCAATTTTCACCATGCAAATGGGACAACGTACTCTAGTGATCGTCACCAGCTCAGAGCTCATTCACGAAGCACTCATACAGAAGGGCGCGGTCTTTGCGAGTCGGGCTCCTGATTATTCCCCCATCCGGCTCATATTCAGCGTTGGGAAATGCGAAATCAACTTGGCTGAGTATGGACCTCTGTGGCGCTCCCTCCGCCGCAACTTTTTGTCGGAGCTGATGAACCCTACGAGAATCAAGCAGTGCAGCTGGATCAGAAAATGGTCGGTGGACAACCACATGAAACGGCTTCAAGATGAGGCTTCCCGAGTGGGCTACGTGGAGGTGATAGGCAATTGCAGGCTCACCACGTGCAGCATTCTTGTTTGCTTGTGCTTTGGTGTAAAGATTTCTGAAGACCGCATCAAAGCCATTGAAAGGATAATAAAAGATATCCTGCTAATGAGGACACCAAAGCTGCTGGACTTCTTGCCGGTGCTGACCCCGCTGTTCCGCCACCAGGTGAAAGCAGCGAAGGAGCTGAGGAGGAAGCAGATGGAGTGTTTGGTTCCGTTGATTAGGAACAGAAAGGCTTTTGTAGAGAGCGGAGGACACCCTAACGCCACCACTTCAGAAATGGCAAGTCCATTGGGCGCCGCCTATGTGGATTCGTTGTTCAAGATCGAACCACCAAGCAGAGGCAGGCTGGGGGAAGAAGAAATATTGACGCTCTGCACTGAAGCTATAGTTGCCGGCACTGACACCAGCGCCACCGCACTTGAATGGGCTTTACTCCATTTGGTTCAAGACCAAGAAATGCAAGAAATACTCTACAAAGAGATTGTTGAGTGCGTTGGCAAAAATGGTGCTATTACAGAGAGTGATGTCGAGAAAATGCCGTATCTTGGAGCTATAGTGAAAGAGACATTCAGAAGACACCCGCCCAGCTATTTTCTGCTGTCACATGCAGGTAACTAATCAATTCATTCTTGACCTCTGCAGCTTTTGCTCTCAATCTCATGCGCATGCACAAGACTGAATTTTCTACTTAACTGATCACAGCCACAAAGGAGACTGAGCTAGGCGGATACACAATTCCGGCAGGCGTGAATGTGGAGATCTACACGAAGTGGTTGACGGAGGACCCTGAAATGTGGCAAAACCCTAGCGAATTCCGGCCGGAGAGGTTCTTGACAGGTGACGGCGTGGATGTGGATATCACGGGGTTGAGAGGAGTGAAGATGCTGCCATTCGGGGCGGGCCGGAGGATTTGTCCCGCCTGGAGTTTGGGCACATTACACGCGAATCTGTTGCTGGCAAGGATGGTGCAGGCGTTCAAGTGGATCCCCATTCCGGATCATCCGCCCGACCCGACTGACACATTCGCATTCACTGTTGTTATGAAGGATCCCCTCAAAGCAATAATTCTGCCCCGGCAAAATTAAAGAAGATTTGAGTAATTGATTGTGCAGACATTAGAAATGTCTCCTTCCTTGTTCCGCTTCCTCAAATAAGTGCTATTTTTAGGATGATGATTCGGAAGTCACGTAGGCTAAATGCGATTTTCCTTATTCAGAAGAGGGGAAATTCCCAAAATCCAGTATGGTCGTACCTCAATAAATTTGATATTAAGTATAATCCATTTGTAATGCAATTGATATATAATTTTAAAAAATTAACTAATCACATAATAAATGTATCATAATTACTCTATAATTGATTTGATCCAATTAAATTTTATTTAGTTAAAAAATTTACTTAAAAGTGTTGAAGTTGCCAAAGCTTAATACATTATATTTTTAGGATAAAATTCATTTGGCCCCCGACATTAGGATAATTAAGCCCTAATTTTTAATTTACTTTTAATTAATTCTTACAAAGTGTTTGCGCCTGCTTCAGAAAAGCGATTTTCAACTTCTGATTTCAAAAAACATTTTTGAAGTTTTTAGAATCCCGACTTCTGCTTCTGAAACGGCTAAAGAAAACGCTTTTAGGCCGAATGCTAGAAGCATCCTAGAGGTACTTTTAGCTGCTTTGACTTTTTTGTAAATAAATTCAATTTTATATTTTACTACTTTACCCTTATTATAATAATCTTAATTCAACTTTACCGTTTTTAATTTTTATTTCTAAAATTGTATATGTAAAGTTGATGTCGGAGTTTTCAAATAATTTAAATTTTACCAATAATTAAATTTACACTTTTAAATATTTAATATTTTAAATTTTTTATGCTTCATTTGTTGTATCATCTAATTATATTATTTCGTCAACATATTATTATTTGATTAATTAATAAATTAATTATTTTTTGTAATCATACAAGTTTAATTATTGTATATGAATAAATAATTATATTACTTAGTGGAGCATTATTAAATTAAATATATTTTTATAATATTTTTAAAAATATAAATATGAAATACTTATAATTGAAATAAAATTTATGATTTTTTATGGAAAGATAATTAATAGCGACAAACAACAAGTGAAATAATAAGCAAAAAGATAATATCTTTTTAACACATATGGACAAAACAATCTTTCATCAATTAAGTTTATTTTAAAAGTGACTTTTCTCCAAACACTATACAATTTAGTTTTAATCTACTTTTTACTTTTTTTACAAACATTATACACTTTTGATTCTGCTTCAACTTCTAACTTTTTCTACACATACTATTAAAGTAAAACAACACCTACTATTAGACTAACATTCCTCACGTTGGTGGGTTTCGAATTCATGACCTTAAAGTCATGGGGCTTCAACTGCGCTAATCAAAAAATCGTAATTTTGGTCCCATAACTATAGAGAGTGACATTTTTAGTCCAAAATTAGATTTGATACTCAATACCTACAATTTAAAAGTAAAAAGGCACGATAAGAACAAAATTAGTTGAAAATTGCAGATTTTGTCGGAATTTGGCGTGTGGCCCTTACATGAGCCCCAAATTCCGTCCAAATTACAATTTTCAGACAAATTTTATCTTCAATGTCCCACTTTTTTAAATTACAAGATATATTTTTCAAATTAAATTTATAATTACCACCCTTAATTTATAGTTACGATAGTATAATAGTTTTTTTCCAAACAATTGTAATTTTAGTTCCATAATTATTAGGGATGACAAATTTCAATCATGCTGGAATTTAATATAATAATTTAATAATTGCAATTTCATCCAGACTAAATTTTTGATGATTTTTATCCTTAATGTGTTAGTTTTTTTTTTTTTTAAATTATAGTGCTAATTAATTGCGAAATTCAATTACAACTGTACTAGAATTATCACCTCCTATAATTATGAGATTAATACAATAATTTTTTAAAATAAATAAATAAATATATGTTTATATATACTAAAGTGAATTTAGAGTATAAATAAAAGAAATAAGATGTAAACTATAGTTTTAGATCTGATATGAATCATCAATTATTACTAATCAAAATTGAACCATCAATTTATAGTAAGTAAGATTTAATGGGTTTTTAATAAGGATATAAATATTATTTTATAATTAGAGATTTAAAATAAAAATAAAAATTAGCACGTGTTTTTTATACTATTTTGATTTGAAAAAAAATAAAATATAGGGACTTTATATAAGTTTTATAACATTTTTGAAGAATTTAAATATGAGTGGAGGATAAAATTGGAATTAATCCAAGGAGAAGAGAGTACGGACATGCAATGTCGTGAGGATCAGTTTGTGAAATAAAATTTCTGTTTTTGGGTTGCCATATGAGTCGCTCTTTTATGATGATTTTCATCTACACGTATTCACTCTCAATCTCTCCTTCAGTTACAAATCCCAATATCCAGAGAATATGGGAAGAAATTTGGAGTATGTTGGCAATGGTATATGCGTCATGCAAATCTCTGTTTGCACACACCCTCTTCAGATCTTATCTCTTTGAATTTCTCAAATGCGCAATCACCCGTTGAATCCAAATACCACTGGATCACAGCGTTGTTAATCAGAAACGAAATTCAAGAGGATAAAGACAAAGATTTTCGTGGAGAACCCTTGATCTGAATTCAGCGTAGATGTCGTGGGGACTGGGTTGGAAGCGCCTATCGGAAAGTTTCCACCTGACTTTGAGTTACGGCTCCGACGCCGACACACTTGATGAGATCATCAGGAAGACATCGTCATCCTTTCCGTCTTCGTCTCAGGACGCTGCCGCGACCAACAACAATCAAGAACTACTAGGATTCAGGATTGACCTCGACTGGAACGCTGGCGATGACGAGGATCAAGTCGCGTTGAGGCTCCAGTCGCAGGTCATGGTCGCCTTGCCCTCACCCAACGACGCCGTCGAAGTGGAACTGAGGGAAAGGGCTGAAAACTGGGAGGAGAATGTTGCAAGTTCCACGGATGGCGAGGGAAATTTGGAGAATACCGCAGGGCAAGTGAAGAGGTTGGAGGTGTTGATGAGAGTTGTGACGAGGAGGGAGCCGCTGAAGGGGATTATAATGTCGAGGGCTGGTGGTTCGGGACAGCAGGCTGATGGCGGAATGGGAGTTTTGATAAAGCTTATGAAGTTGAATTTGGGCAGTGGGGATGCAGATGGGATGGCCCCCGGGCCTGGCTTGGCGGAGCATTGGCAAAATCTTTCTGTTGTCATCCTCTGTGGTCTTGGATTAACCGTGAGCTTTTCTTCAACCAAAAATTGCATCGTGTATAGGTTTGGATTTTATATGCCCATCAAGTTATGCAATGTGACACTGAGTTGAAAGTTATAGATAATTCCTTAAACTTTGAGTGCAAAATAGAAAATTTTAAGCTCAGTCCGATGGTCAACTTTCTCAGTGTATTCTTTTTGAGAGGTGTTATTTTCTGGTTTACAAGGGCACAAGCGTGTTATTATTTTTCCAATGATTTTTTCACTGTGATATGCTCATTAGTCACTATCATACTCATTATTTCATGCTTTACATTGTCTGAAGTTTTTGTTTTCGTGGTTCTCAAGTTCTACTTGGATTTCAATGTCTAAAGTTATTGGTTCTTAATTATATAGTAATTTTTTATTTATTCATGTGCAATGGTTCTTAGGTAATTAGTTCTACTGCCTACATGTCCCGGGTTATTGATTGTAAAGATTGATACTTATTCATCTCTGTGGTTGCCAGTCGCGAGAGACAGGGTAGAGTTATATCTCTTTGATGTTTGTGTTGCTTAAGAAGGCTTGAACCCGTCAAGGGATTGCTTTCCCTAGGAGAGTTAATTTCTGAATTTCATTTATCTAGAGTATCTTCTTGGTGCAGTTCGACTAAAAATTACTGCTATATTTACTAGTTTTTCTATTATCCTCAGGCGTTGTCAGCTGAGATAACTCGACTTCCTCTCCTGGAGAAACTATACCTTGATAATAACAAGCTACTGGTTTTGCCACCTGAGCTTGGTGCACTGAAAAGCTTAAAAGTTCTTGCTGTAGACTACAACATGCTTGTTTCTGTGCCTGGTAAGATTGCAGATGTTTCTCATGGCTTTTTGGTTCTCAATACTTTAGTGGATAAAGGTACCTGCCACTAATTAAAAAACTATATATATTCTTGCAAAAATAATCTAGATGAGTCATAAGCAATGTTGTAGTAATCTGTTTTTGCTAATATTTACATTCGGCAACTTCGTTGGCAAATCTAAACAGCTGAACTTAGACAGTGTACTGGTCTTGTTGAATTGTCACTGGAACACAACAAGCTGGTCCGTCCTCTTCTGGATTTCAGGTCATTGAATTATCATATATTGTTTTGCTTCTTAATATACTTTTTGCTCCGATGACTGGAGACAGTCTTCTGAAGCTTAATACTTTTCTTCAATTTATTGACAGGGATATGGCAGAGTTATGTGTTTTAAGGCTCTTTGGCAATCCCCTTGAATTTCTTCCAGATATTTTGCCATTACATGAACTTCGCCACTTGTCGCTTGCCAACATCCGGATTGTGGCAGATGAAAATTTAGGAGCAGTTAATGTACGGATTGAGGTGCGTAATGATAAAGGCTCTAAAGATTATTATGAAAATCAAGTATATGATATCACGTTGCATTACGCCTTGCTTTGGCTGTTGATGCAGATGGAGAATAGTTCTTATTTTGTAGCATCCAAACATAAGCTGAGTGAGTTCTTCTCGCTCATATTCCGTTTTTCTTCTTGTCATCACCCTTTGCTGGCATCTGCTCTTGCAAAGATAATGCAAGATGAGGAAAACCGTGTAGTTGTGGGAAAAGACGAGACTGCACTGCGGCAGCTCATAAGTATGATAAGCAGCGAAAATCAGCATGTGGTATGTTTCAGTTTAGTAATTGTCCTTGTTTATATTAGATTGTTTGTTACTTAATGTTTATGCCTTTTTTCAGGTTGAACAAGCTTGCTCTGCACTCTCGTCTCTGGCTTCAGATGTTCCAGTGGCAATACTATTGATTAAATTAGATATTATGCAACCTATTTCTAGAGCTTTGAGATCTGCAGGATCCGACAAAGTAATTTCTGTTTTGCAAGTTGTGGTCAAGTTGGCTTTTTCATCTGATATTGTAGCTCAGACCATGCTGACCAAGGATATATTGAAGTCACTGAAATCATTGTGTGCCCATAAAAATCCAGAGGCAAGCTCCACTGCCTGTTTCTTTTACGTCTTTATTATTGCATTATCCTTTGTCTCACGATGACGAGAAATAATCTCTTCTAGGTAAAAAGGTTAGCTCTATTTGCTGTTGGAAATTTAGCTTTCTGTACAGAAAACCGTCGAGTGCTTGTTACCTCCGAAAGTTTGCGAGATCTTCTTCTGAGGCTGACAGTTGTATCCGAGTCACGTGTATGTAAAGCTGCTGCCCGTGCTCTAGCTATATTAGGTGGGGTCAGGCAGGAGTGTCTCATGTAAAATCAGATACTGCTTCAGTATATACTTACTTTACATATATCATGTCATTTTAGGGGAGAATGAGGTTCTGCGCCGTGCTATTAGAGGAAGAAAGGTCCCGAAGCGTGGATTGCGTATACTTGCAATGGATGGTGGTGGCATGAAAGGAATGGCTACTGTAAAGATTTTGAAAGAAATAGAGAGGAATACTGGAAAGCAGATGCATGAGCTATTTGACCTTATATGTGGAACATCTACGGGTGGTATGCTTGCTGTTGCTCTAGGAATCAAAGCCATGTCTTTGGAAAGGTGTGAAGGAATATATAAAGAACTCGGTAATACATCTGCCTTAGACAAAGGCCCTTCTACCCCATGGTTTCTACCATATTCTTTTCTCTCTTACCTTTCCATGTTTTATACTTAATTTTCATTCGTGTTCGCAGGGAAAGTTGTATTTGCTGCCGCCCCTTCTCCCAAGGACAATGAAGCCGCAACATGGAGAGAAAAGTTGGATCAACTCTATAAGAGCTCTTCACAGAGTTTCCGTGTTGTCGTACATGGCTCAAAAGTATGTTGTATGGCACCTCATTTTTTTCTTGTAGTTATCTTAAATAAAGAAATTTCATAGACTTCGAATAATAATGGGGGAATACATGTTGAAACTTGTTGATATGTCAAAAGGTGTTCATTTGGTTTCTTCTTGTCATTTCCATTCACTTCATTCATATCTAGGGTCTAGTCTGTTTCTCTACTTCACCAATTCTTCTGAAGAAAGCTTACCGAAATTTTTCCGGAGATTGTTTTGAACCATAAAGTTACACAAGGATTTGCATCTTCTTCCAGCACAGTGCAGATGAGTTTGAGAGGCTGCTGAAGGAGATGTGTGGTGATGATGATGGAGATCTCCTGATAGAATCAGCAGTTAAAAGGATCCCAAAAGTTTTTGTCGTTTCAACTCTGGTCAGTGTAGCACCAGCTCAGCCATTCATATTTCGTAATTACCAGGTGTGATTTAAATATTGCATTTGTCTTTGATATCCTGAGACTTTGACAAGAATTCTTTTGGTTGCGTTGTCATCTGAGAAATTTCTTGTTTTTCTGAAGTACAGTACCCAGCTGGAACAACTGAGATTTCTTTTGCAGCTTCAGAAAATATGGCAACTGGTGGACAAGGAGCAACTAGTGGAGCTGAGGTTGGACATAAACGCAATGCTTTCATCGGAAGCTGTAAGCATCACATATGGCAAGCTATAAGAGCCTCATCAGCAGCACCATATTATTTAGATGATTTCTCTGATGGTACTTTCTCACCATCTTATATTGTTTCCAGTCAGGAACTTTTCTGCGTCTTCTTTCTAAAAAAATTTGTATGCTATAGGTGTGTATCGCTGGCAAGATGGGGCTATTGTAGCAAATAATCCTACGATTTTCGCTATACGAGAGGCCCAACTCTTATGGCCTGATGCTAAAATTGATTGCTTGGTTTCAATCGGTTGTGGCTCTGTTCCAACAAAGGTGTTAAAAATTTGTATTTCTACATATGGTTATAAGTTTTTTTGTTGTCTTCCCCCACTGAAGATTTGCCCCTTTGGTTTTTGTATGATCTTGGATCATTCCAGGATTTGAAGAATAAGAGGGGCAGAGATCTTGTCATAAGTCTTGTGGGCATATTTCTAGATCAAAGTCAAGTTACTCTTAAATGCATTGAAAGAAAAATGATAGCGAACTTCTTTCACTGGATTGACAGTTATCTATCATTGTTGCATGTTGTACAATCTCTAATCAATAATTGTTATCTGTTTGATGTCTCTGTAAGGTCCGCAAGGGTGGCTGGCGGTATTTGGACACTGGACAAGTGTTGATTGAGAGTGCATGCTCTGTTGACCGTGTAGAGGAAGCTTTAAGTACACTGCTTCCTCTGCTTCCTGATGTACGCTATTTTCGGTTCAATCCAGGTGAAGTTATTTTTATGAGTCTCCCCAGAGGCAGAGCTAGGATTAATGACAACAGGAGAAAGCTTAAGTTTATCAGAGAAAATTTTGGAAGAGATTTTGTATGTTGTGCACGCACGTTTAACCTAAAAAACCTGGCATTTTGTATCAATTGAAAAAATGAACCATCAGACATTCCACACAAATAGCAATAATATGCAAACGAAGAATTTGTAGATAGGATGGAGAGAATCTGTTGCCAGACGCTGATGTTCTTGCCACTTTCAATTTTTAAGAAAGTTGATATAGAGGCTAATCACATTGCATGCCTAATCATATGGCAAAAATAGCAGTTGCTTGTATCAGCTTTTATTTGAACTATAGTATCTACTCTGACATAGTTTTTATGTTTTTTATTTAGTTGATGAACGTTGTGATATAGAGCTGGATGAAACTGATCCGACAGTCTGGATACAGTTAGAGGATGCTACAGATGACTACATTCGGAACAACTCCATTGCATTCAAGAATCTAGCTGAAAGATTGCTTGAGAGTCAGCATGATGAGAAACTTTCAGATGGTTTACAGTCTCAGCAGCTTCCTAGAGCAAAGGGTATTATAATGTCCACGACTCTTAATCCTTCATTAGTTGCTCCTGTAAGTGTTGTTGTCTTAATCATTGTTGGCCTAAGTATCAACTCTTATTTTGTATATGACAGCACCAAATGAGTACATCCCCTCATTGGGCCAGAGACGTGGCGTTCTTCTTGTACAGGCATCCCACAACACGGATACTGGAAGAGGTGTTAACCATACACGCGTACTTAAGACATTTTGTGCTAGTAATGGGATAAGATTATCACTTGTAAATGGAGCATCAGGGACCACTAAGACAGCTCAAGGATCTGTATTTCCAACTCCATTTGCTTCACCACTTTTTACTGAAAGCATTTCATCGAGTCCCCTACTTTACAGCCCTGACAGAGTTGGTAGAATTGATTTAGTCCCACCATTAAGTTTGGATGGTTTTTTTTCTGCAAAAACAACTGCATCACCTCCTGAGTCTCCTGAACGAAAGCAACTTCCAGTTCCTGTAGTATCTTTGCATGAGAAAATACAAAATTCACCTCATGTTGGAGTAATTCATTTGGCTCTGCAAAATGATGCACGGGGCTCCATTTTAAGGTTTGTCTTTGGCGCATACTTGCTTCTTCCTCGTTCTATAATCCTTGTATTGTTGCTTGCATACTTAGATTTCTTCTTTTACCTGTAGTTGGCAGAATGATGTATTTGTGGTCGCCGAACCCGGAGAATTAGCTGAAAAGTTTCTTCAAAATGTTAAATATAGCTTGTTGTCAATGATGAAGGGTAGGAGGAGGAAATATGCTTCCATAATCACAAACATTTCAACTGTTGCTGATCTTGTGTCATGCAGACCCAACTTCCAAATTGGTGGTGTTGTCCATAGATATATAGGACGTCAAACACAAGTATCTTCCCTTTGTTCTGAAATTGGTGAATTTACTAGGTTTCAGTTTCAGGTAGAAAATATTTGTATCTAACGTGTTATTTTCTGAAGGTCATGGAAGATGATCAAGAAATTGCTGCTTACATGTTCCGTAGAACTGTTCCTTCCACACACTTGACCCCGGAAGATGTGCGTTGTATGGTACGTCTTTGAATCTTGTTCATCAAATTATCAGCACTGAATTCGGCTTAATATCAAGAACTGTAAATTGAATTGGAGTTGTTTAATCCATCTTGCCATATTGCCAATGCATAATATTGGAACATGGCAACACTATATCAAAATTTTTGAACCTGATTACATCTGTTGTTGACACTTAATCTTTGTAGGTTGGAGACTGGAGGGATAGGATTATAATCTTCACAGGAATATTTGGGCCCACACAAGCTTTAATTAAAGCGCTTCTAGATTCCGGTGCTAAAGCTGTTGTGAGCCCTTCTTCTGAGCCTGAAGAAATGCAGTTATTGTCATTCCATAGACCGGGTGATTTTGGTTGCTTCAAGGATGGGAGGTTTGAGATCGGAGAGGAGGAGGGAGAAGATGAATATATTGAACATAACAGTCAAGCAAGCGATTGGGAGGATAGTGAACCAGAGAAAGATGTGGAGTGTAATATATCTTTCTGGGACAATGACGAGAAAGAATTGTCCCAGTTCACGAGGGAGCTGTATGACTCACTGTTTCAGGGTGGTGGAAGAGTGGATACTGCTTTAAAAAATGCTCTTGCATCAAATCGGGGCCTGAGATATTCATGTCACCTCCCAAGCACACTGTAGCTTTTTCCAACTAGAATCAGATTTTTTCGGGCGAAGGGCACGAGTGGATGCTGCTCTGTGCTGTACTCCGTCTTCCCATTTTAGTCAAGTCTGCAAAGAACATCATGACAAATTCTATAGAAAAATAAAGAATGAAAGGGATCAAGAAAATGAAAAGAACCGAAGGAGCAAGCTTCCTCCAGGTGAAAGAGATTCTTCCTGGGCGTATTTTGTTCACTGACATTCTGTGGAATTGTTGCCTGGCTTGGGAATCTAATCCGTATACCCATTACACTGTAGTTTGTAAAACAACATTCTAGAATTGTATATACATATAGAGAAAGAAAGATAATTTTGGATTAGATGAACAGAGAGAATAATGAAAATAACAGAAAGAGCAATTAGGAAAACAAGATAAGGGGATACAGGCACTTTTAAGCCTTGCTATTGTTCCCATCAATACTAATAATGTCTCTTTTAGAGATGAAATTTGCAACTCTTCTTCTTTTTCTCTTCTTTTTTTCACGGGTGGGGGGGGTGGGGGTGTAAAAAGTTGCCAATGCTTTGTGGGGAAAGATAGAAAAATCTACAACGTATTCTGACCATGGGACGCAATGGAATTAATAGGAGTCAAGTAGGCACTGCAGCTTTGATCTGCTCTACCGGAGGGTGACTGGAAGTATGATGCAATGCAGCATTCTCATACAAGTTGGTCTTAGAGTCTAACTCGGATCGTTGATCAGTGAAGTGATCTTTCAGTATGACAAACGAATATTATTTGCGATCTCTTATTAGGAAGTGTCTGTAAATGGCGCTAATTAATGTGCATGATGCCCATTAGAGTAATTAACTATTATTAACTTCTCTTTTAGCTCTTTCAGAATTATATCTAAGTACCTAATCTAAATTTACTATGTTCATCAAATTTCTCACTCTTCCAAGATGTTCGTGGTTGATCAACAATTCAACGGAACTCCCTAATTTACCTCTTGTCCAATGATCTCAATATTATTTTAACATGTAGAGTTTAAACTTGAAGGGGTCGTAAAATGTAATGATTAGGTTCGTGGACGAGGCAAAATGTAAGGAATATCTTTCTTCAACTATAGCTACACCATGATATATGCTTACACAAGAAAGCCACAGAGTGAGTAACTTGCATGAGAACATGGCAGTTGAGAGTCGAGAGTTGCATGAATTCTGAGAGGGATATGAAGAATGCCTCCAGCAATACTCAGTTCCTAGCCTGGATGTAGATTCCAAAGACTAGAGAAGGAACAGTGAGATCAGAGTGAGATCTTTTCTCAATGATTGTGGTTGCAGTCAGCCAGGATTGGATGGAAAATTGGGTTCTGTTGTTGAAGTCTTGGAGTTGTTCCCAGAAAATTTGATGTCTACAGTATGTCATTTAGTATCAAGAATACACAATTGGCCAGTTATTGTTTCCTTACATGTTCTTGGTTCATGCTGGAAACACTATTTGTGTGATTTGCCTATTAGTATGATGACATGATTCAACAACCTTTGTATAGGAAAATCATATGTACCGTCGATTAATTATTCCTAAATTCCTGACTGTCTAAATTGGCATCTCACATCCTTTCACACATAGGAGAAGTTATGTGAGGCAAATATTCTCTTTTCTGGGTCAAACATGAGAGCTAGTCAGGCTAAAACTTGCAGGATTTGTTTATAGAATTTGATGTAAAAACCTATCTCAAATGATGGAATTATATAGAGAAGCAGCACTCCGTATGTCAATTTCCACCACTACTATTGAAAATTATGACTTCTCAGTTTTGAATTATGATCTATAGTTGAAATAAAAAGCACACATTTTACATAATACAACCTCCTATCAAACACAAAATGCACCACTACCACAAGAGTACTCTGCTTTTGTTCCTTCGCAAAAAACCTGGTCAAGAAATAATGCAACAACGATGGTCTTTGTCCTTCATTGGGCATGAGAAGCATTGCATTTAACCTCAAATTGTAGATTCAATTCACATAGGTTCTCCATGGAAATTGGTTTACCCTATTCTATTTATCTTATATTTCTGTTTCGCTGGTAATTTCATCTGTCTCGATTGCTAAATATTCAAGTGCAGTGACAACATCTCCAATTAGGGGCCGAGTGCTGGCTTCCTCTTGGAGGCACATAGCTGCAACAGCAAGAGCTTGATACAGACCCTTCACTGGATACTTTCCTTTAAGCAACGGGTCGGCCATTAATGTAAACTTGCTTCTATCCTTGAAAAGTGGCTTTGCCTGCAAAATTTGGCATACAAAACCAACTAGTTAGAGTTTGTTGAGGCCTGATTATTGGTCAGGATATACAACAGAAACATAAATCTTATAAGTAGATAAAATAATCATTCAGATGCCTAGAATTTGTTGAATGAAAGTGATGTTAACTAACCCAAGCAACTAGATTCTCCTCTTCCAGTGGTTTTGTGTTATCAATAGCTCTTCTTCCTGAAATAATCTCTAGAAGCACCACACCGAAACTGTAGACATCAGACTTGGTTGTCAACTTGCCTGTCTGGGCATACTCTGGTGCGCAGTAGCCGTAAGTCCCCATCACCCTCGTCGACACATGATCTTGTTCACCAATCGGGCCCAACTTAGCGAGTCCAAAATCGGAGAGCTTAGGATTAAATCTGTCATCCAACAATATGTTAGACGCCTTAAAATCCCGAAAAATAATTGGTGGATTTGCTGTATCATGCAAATACTCGAGTCCCTGAGCTGCACCTCTGGCTATCGCCATCCTAGTGTACCAATCCAGGGGCTTCTTGTTTGGAGGCAAATCTGAGAAGTAGAAGAAAATGATGAAAATTTCACCATTACTCGTCCAGCCATTATGAAATAGATCCCAGGTTGACTGTAAACAACAACTTGGAAAAAAAATGCTTCGTTGCTCCAAATAGCAATGGGAGATAGTTAAAGAAAGATTTGCAGTAAGGTAATTCCTTTCCCTAATAAGAATCTATGATAAAAGATTACCAAGAAGGTGATCTTCTAAAGATCCATTTTGCAAGTACTCGTAGACCAATATTCGTTGGCGGCCGTCAGCGCAGTATCCTATCAGATTGACAAGGTTTGGATGGTGAACCATGCTCAACATCAAGACCTCTGCCAAGAATTCCCTGTTTCCTTGAACCCCGTTTCTATCAAGCTGCTTCACAGCCACCATCTGGAAAGGAACAATACAGATTTAGATCAACAAGATTAATATGATAGCCTGAGAGAAAGAGAGAGAGAGGTTACAACATATACCTGATTTGTTTTATTGAAGTACCCCTTGTAGACCCTCCCGAATCCTCCTTCACCCACTCGCAATTCAGGATTGAAATTTTCAGTGGCAAGTGCCAATTCCCGAAAGGTGAATACCTCAGCAGAAGCTCTTCCACCACTTCTAATTATGTCTTCTGCAGCTACCCTTTGTTTGCTACCACCTGTGTAATATATTATGATCACAACATTCAAGTAATGATAGTGTTGATGCATGTATTGACCAGAAAGAATCTTTTTTAAGTCATAACTTGAAAACCTGTGAAGTTACAAAGCAATTTGCTTTGAGAAGCTCCATCAGAAAAGGGCTAAAATTTTA
The DNA here is from genome assembly GCF_000512975.1 of Sesamum indicum. Lineage (NCBI taxonomy): Eukaryota > Viridiplantae > Streptophyta > Magnoliopsida > Lamiales > Pedaliaceae > Sesamum > Sesamum indicum. The sequence goes on from NC_026152.1 coordinate 8,695,176, forward strand.
GAGCAATGTTGAGGATCTAAAGGCTGGGGATAGAATGATTTGAGGAAAAAGTGAAACCACAACAAGTAAGACCGAAATTATAATTACAAGGGTAGCCACAACTCACAAGTATCATTTCAAAAATCCATAAACAAGAAATGAAAACTCATGACGGAAACAGAATATGACAGGAAAAATGGACATTTATCTGTAATCTAACCAGCATTCATCGATACGCTTCTAGGAACTGTTGATAACGCCTCCGGATCATCATAGTTCTTGGTTGTCTTCATTTCTTGGACAGAACTTCTTGAACTTTTTAGAGGAGTCCTCCTCGTTGGGTCGGTCCTCTTCATTGTCTCGGTTCTCTTCATTGTTTCAGTCCTCCTCTTCCTGAAACAAGACAACAATCTCATCTCCTTCTTTCCCCTACCTATGAATATCTTAAATCAACCCTCTTAGCAGGATGTCAAATTATCACAACTGTTTATGCTTTGTCATCTTGGTTGGTTATCGTTTTTTCATTTATATATCATGATAAAAGAATTGTGCAATTGAACAGGAAAAAGAAAAAGGCAATGATCATTAAAGAATTGTTTACAGATTGGCCTTAAAGGAGAAAAAGATTATTTAGATTGAATTGAATGAGGATTTGAAGAAGATGAAAGGGGGACCAATAATAATGGGAGCAACTACTTTTCAGGTAGCTTAATGACAAGATAACATGAAGGATTTGGGAGATATTAGAGTCACATTGACGCATTTTCCGGACAAGGTGAGGGATGCATGGGATTATTCCAACTTTAGTTTCCAATTATTTTAATGATGTTACACATTCCCGGATAACCTGTGCAATTTTTCACCTTAATTTTGATAATTAACCTTAGTAATTAATTCAAATTTACAGTATGTATCCAAATTAAGAAGATATGGAAACGGAGTTAAGCATTACACGAAAATGATCATGATGCACAGTATTTTCCCAAATTTGTTTGATCAGATTTGACAAAATTGAAATCATCTTCAACTTAGCAATTGCAATATTTCTACATTCAAGAAAATGAGATGTGTTGATTGGAAGTCATTCGAACTTGCTAGGATTGAGAAATTGCTAAAGACAGGTATGACTGTCAAGGCCTCTAATCATCATCCAACATTGGGTGTCCTCTAGTATTAGCATTTCAAAATTGAAAGATAAAACTACAGATCTGATGCAACAAAAACTTGCTGCCCACATCCCAAATAGGAAAATTATTCAAAAGTTTCAAGCTCAAGATATATTAAGTGGGTTTGTTCTGTTTTTGCTGCATCCAAAACGTAAGGAGTGTATAAAGATCCACCTCAAGTTCAGCAGTTTCTCCAGAAATAGATATTAAACCTAAACAAACAGAGGCTGACCTGAAAGTACAGACCCTCTAGAAACTATGCTTTTGATCAAACAAAAATGAATACTGCAAAGAATCAGAGCTGGATGCAAACCCCACTATCTACTATTAATCCATGGATATCCAAAACAAGTAAGCAAAATGAGACAACCACCTAACGAAATTATAGAAGCATTATTGTTGATCAATTGCTGAGTAAAGCTCAAGAACCTCTCGGGTTAACAACATTCTTAAATTAATATTGAATATCAAAGTAAAGCATCAAATTCATTGGGAAAGCAACGTCAAAATCCTGCAACACTGCTGTCACAAATGGTCCTCTACTTTGTAGTCTTATTACAAACATGGCATAAGATGACAAAAATTGATCAATGATACCATGCCAATAACTCTACTTAGGCAATCCTTCTTCAATCTCATTCCACTTATCAACATTCCTTGAGAACTTCTCCTTCAACATCAACCTTCTCGATGCTAACCAGTCAATCCACAAGAGACTTCATGGTTGTTATGTTTGGGACCCAATCCTTAGCCATACATTCCTTACAGATGCCTAAATCACCCGAATCAGACTCTAGCTTCAACTTCCTATCAATCATCTCCTTCAACAAACTCTTAGCCACGTCCAATTACAAAACCCATAAATCAAATGGCCATATGTCACACAATTCGGCTTCATACCCTTAGACAAAACCCCATTCATACTGCCTTTGCTTCAGATGACCTCTTAAGCTTACATAAGCTCTGCATCTTAGCATTGTAAATACTAATCCCTGATAGCATTCCAAATTTCTTCATCAAATCGATCATGTTCTCCACATCACCGAATTTGTCCCCCTTATAAAACCCAGCAATCACAATGGAAAATGTGGTTGCGTTGGGCTTTATACTCTACCTATTGAGTATGCCGAATTTACTTGCAAGTCAAATAAATTTTTTGAATTAAATTACTTTATAACGGTGAAAATATATCCCTTTACATTTACTAAAGCGTGAAGACATGAGGGTGATTTGATTGTAAAAGAATTTATTTAACCTTCAATAAATTAGTATAAGTAAATCGGGGGCAAATATAAATTTGTTTATGATTTTTTTATTTATATCAGTAAATTTGATGAATTTGGACTAACGGAGGATTTATTTGTTAGATTTAAATAAAGTTTTTAAAGTATTAAATATAATTTTCAAATATCAAAAAGTATAGATAAAATTAGACCAAATTTAAAGAAAGAAGAATGTAATTATCTTATTAATTAATAATAAGTTTTGTAAGAATCATAAAAGGAATAAACCCCCCTTGGAGCGACGAACCTTTCCACCAAAATCCAGAAAAGTGCCAAAGCCTCTGATGTGGGCCCCCCGGGCCCTCTTCTTCAATTTCTCCTAATTATAATTATATTTTGTATTATTATTAGTTCAAAAATCCCACACGTTTCTGTCTGAGTATTGACAGAGTTAGAAGAGTTTCCTGTCTTTGATTTGATCTCCTCCGCTTGATTGGAAATATTAATATTATACACTCATCACAGCTAATCTGTTTTGACCTTTTCCTTCTCACGAGGAGTTTGAGCAAGCAGAGAGGGGGAGGGAGAGGAAATGACGAGAATGCCACTGGGCTTGCCGGCGATTGACGCCCCACTCCGACCACTGTCCGCCACTTGGTGGGATGAGATAAATGAGTCCGTCAAGTGGCAAGATGGAATCTTTTTCACGCTCTGTGGCGTTTATGCTCTCGTTTCCGCGGTTGCCCTTGTGAGTCTTGATTGTACTGCTACTACTGCGTGTTGGGTTGGATGAGTAGTTGTCTTGATTGGGTTTTCTGCGTGTTTGAATTCTGGCTGTGGTTTGTTGCGCGGGTCTTTCGGTTGTCTGTGTATTAGGAATGGAAAGTTTGGAGCTTGTTTGAGGTGCTCAGTGAGTTTGTTTAGTTATGTGGTAATTATTGTTTAGTTCGAGTTTAGTGAATTAGACTGTAACTAGTAGTACTTTTCTGAATGCTCTTGGTGATTGAATCATTGAGTGGAATCGAGGTTGGTTGTTGAAGACTTGAGTAGGTTTATTTTATGAAAGTGTCACAATTAGTCTGCTCTTGCTAACTTTATATCTGGGTTTGCTTGTTAATTTCTGGTTCTGAATTCATACTGATGATGGCATCAAAAGGTGCTGATTCTGGTTAGTTATTGCGGAGTACTGGATGCGGTTATTGGATGTTTGTCTAATATTGCTTCAAAAAGTCTAGAATTGGGCTTATCTTTTCAAAGGGCAAAAAGGCATAGAATATTATTGTTAGTTAAATAACCTAACCTTAAGAACCCTGGAAAGAAAAGTAGAACTGAATCAGTTATCTGACTGAAAGGTATAAATGTAGTGGGGAAAGCCGGCAACTAACCGACAATTTCTTATCGACATGATGATCTTTTGGAATGTCACAGTAATTAATGCTGAGATGAACGTTGAACTCTTTGTTGGTTTTAGTGTATTCTGTGAAAGGAAATTAACACAAAGGACGCATATGTTTGAGCAATTTTATTGCATGAAACAGCAGTCTCCAAACTGAAGGTGCATTCATGTTCTGCAGATTCAATTGATAAGGATTGAATTAAGGGTGCCTGAGTATGGTTGGACTACTCAGAAGGTTTTCCACCTGATGAACTTTGTTGTGAATGGAGGTATGGGGAAGATTTCCTGGAATATTCCATATTTATATTTCTACCCATTGACTTATTCGTCAAGCTCTACTAAATTGCAGTACGTGCTGTTGTGTTTGGATTTCATAAGCAAGTGTTTCTGTTCCATCCCAAGGTAAGATTCACCTTTTTAACTATTTAGCCTACTTGATACAACTTTCTTTCCACTGAAAGATTCACCTTGCCAGCTCTTTGTCCTAGTTAATAGTTTTAAGTTCACATCTTTCATTCTTTTGCATCTGAGTATAGTTCTCTGGCAGCAAAGTTTTGTCAGGAGTCAGGTTACTGATAAAACTGTTATTGAGAGTAGTTTATAGATGTCAACACTGTGTGGCTGGTTTTCATATTAATTCCAAGACACTGATTTTTAAGTTTTGTTATTATTTATTCTCTTTATTACTTTTTTATGGATCAGGCTTTGACGTTGGTTCTTCTGGATCTTCCTGGCCTGCTGTTCTTTTCTACATATACGCTTCTTGTCCTTTTCTGGGCAGAGATATATCATCAGGTATAAGCAGAGAGTTCTAGTTAAAATATCACCTAGGCAAAGTGTGAATGCTGTAATTATCAGGAATGGCTGGTGAATTCTAGATGATTGTTGAGTTGTGGATTCTGTTATGTCACTCATGAATCAATGAAAGTTTCATCATTGTCGTTTGTCAGGCTAGAAGTTTGCCAACAGACAAACTGAGAATTTTCTACTTTTCTATCAATGGTGCTGTTTACTTCATACAGGTTTGTTGTGCTTCCTGATCATTAGTATTATCTCTTGATTTTCGTTGTATTCGTGTCTGTGGTGGTCAATACTATGGAACTTCTCTGCAGCTATTGTGGGTTGTGTATGTTGGTTACATATGCCTTCTAGAATGTCTTGGGTCTTTGATACTGCATACCTTTTGTTCATTCTTGGCTGGATATGGATCTCCCTTTTTCTTTTTTTGACTTGATTCAGCTATGATACCTCAATTCTGTGGGTTATAAGTAAAACCTAGAATCTGGTTCCTGTTACAGTCCATTAACGAAAGTGGACTGAAAGCCATTAACACTCAGCGGACATAGTTTTTGGTGGCAGGATTTGTTAGCTTGTGATTCAATTCTTGGATATATGTTTGATGAATGGCTATGAATTGAAAGTTATGTTTTCTTGGAATGATTAAAATTTTCGTTTGTCCTCCCTCGATAGCCTTGAGATGGGTGCTATAAGACAAAACCTATTGTAATCCTTTTCGTGGTACTTGTTGGTTTCATTGGATGTCAGGTTTTGAAATTTTCATCAAAGCTGTTGATGTACATAGACATGGGAGTGAAGCTAGTTGTCACTATGTATTGCTTTGCTGTGTCTTGCCTTTTAACAAAAATTAAGGAACTTGGTGTTCCAGAAGAGAATCAATTTAGGAAATGATTGCATGTATTCTAGGGAGAATCATAGAGAATGAATCAGACTAAGTCCCTACATTGATTAATTCTCAGTGGCTGTTGATTGCATGAGAATAAGTAGAAACAGTGAGCGAGCAAAGCAAGAGCCAATAGGGAGTAGCATAACCTTTTGATCATGCTGAGGGGTCTTGGAATACCTGGAAAAGAAGATAGATCAAGACGCTTGAGGGAAAAGTAGAAATATTCTCGAGTCTATCATAAAAGTGATTAAGTCACATGCTGTTAAAAGGACAGTGATCAAGTGTCTCGGTGTCCAACTTCGGCCGAAAGATTTAAGTATAAAATAGATAAGGCCCTGATGATGCTATCAGAAGTATGGCACTGGACTGCCATTGTCGGGAAAATACAAAGTAAAAACCAAGTAGATAAAATTACATGGGGAAAAAGGACGTGAAGATTTTACAGAGATCCAAGTAATGCACAAGTGACCATTTAATTTTGGAAATGGATTATACTTCTAATGTGTTTCTTTATTACTTCATAGACTTTTTTATGTGTTGTTTTTGCCAGTATAAGTGACTCCCTCCTTCCGTGTAAGTTTTCATTGTTTTTTTTTGTTGGCCAAGGACAATGAGTTATATTTAAATTGACAATTTGAGATTTATAGATGTTTTGGGAATGTTGCCAAAGTTGGATGGAGGGAGTAAAATCTGGCTATTTGATTGGTTAATTCTGACATCAGGTCTGCATCTGGGTATACCTCTGGATAAATGATAACAGCGTTGCGGAATTCATCGGAAAGATATTTATTGCAGGTTAGTCTCACTCTAGCTCTCTTATTCATTTGGTTACTTATTTTGCTGGAGATATTGATATTTGACTGCTGATCTTGCTCATTGCTTTTGATCACTGCAGTGGTATCATTTATAGCTGCATTAGGGTTTTTGCTCTATGGAGGAAGGTGATTGGGAATTTTCTTGTCTGCTACTTATTTCTTTGAACTTATCTTATCTCTTCAAGTCTTAAGTTGGATTTCTTTTTACTATTGTGCGTGCCAAATTTTCTTTTACTTAATCCAGGTTATTTTTCATGCTGAGACGCTTCCCTATTGAATCTAAGGGGAGGAGAAAGAAACTTCATGAGGTTTGTGCCTCTTTATCATTTCTATTTGGGAAAAAGGGCGCATAGTTGGTGTTGCTAGGTTGTTGAAGCAAATTCTGGTATTCACTATTAGCTAGATTGAATTCAACTGTAAGATTGGCTTATATTCTCCGGATTGCTGCGACCTTCTCTCGTAATCAAGACTGCTCGATTATATTAAGTTCTAAATTTGAAACTGAATGAATATTTATTGGTCTTACGATTGACTTTGTAGCATATTCATGCTCTAATGTCTATCCTTGTTGTTCCCTCGAGTGACTGGTGTAAGCTGACTAGACTTCAATTACAGGTTGGATCTGTGACAGCTATATGCTTCACTTGTTTTCTTATAAGGTGCTTCGTGGTAAGGTTTCAAATTACTCTTCACTTTTCTACTTGATACAATATTTTGTTGAACTGGAATTTGTCACTTGCTTTGCCTATGGTTATAGTAGCCCACCTATATAAATGTTTTTTATTTTTCTGAATTGCTGCCACTATATTGTTGTATCTGAATGTTGTTTCTCTTGTATTAGCTGAGCTTGCTCCATTTTATGCCTATAATTTGTGCTTTGCTGCAGGTTGTGCTATCAGCTTTTGATCCAGATGCATCACTCGATGTTCTGGACCATCCAGTTTTGAATTTTATCTATTACATGGTATCTTTTCATGTCTTTGCCCACTACATATTTAACATAGATATAAGTTCATATGCTCTAATACAATTCGTGCAAAAACAGCTGGTTGAGATTCTTCCTTCAGCTCTTGTCCTGTACATTTTGCGCAAGCTACCTCCCAAAAGAGTATCAGCCCAGTACCACCCAATCCGCTAGTCTGCAGAAAGCCCAGTACTACCCATTATGTGGTGATCACTTTTAGGGGTTCTCATGGTTTCAGCTTGGTTAATCGGTCGACTTGATGATGAAACCAAAGCACTGAAGAAATCCAGATTTATTATGGTCCTGGAAGCCCATGTCATGAGAAATTTTATTTTTCCTGTACTTTATGCAGAGTTATAACAATCAATTGATCTTCTCTGAAAAGTTTGCCATTTGGTCGGTAGTTAACGTTACACTGCATGGTACATTTTTCTTGTACTCATCATGCTGCAAGTTACTCCCCCCTACATTTAGTTCAGTCTTCAGCTTCCTTTTATTTTGCCTTTTCTAGTGTAACCTCAGATTGTTAATGCTGCTTTTCTATTGGTCTGGTCGAAACAACCTTTGATGGATTTGGAAGCTAAAGAATCTTTGTAATATTCTTTTTTCAAAGCAGTGCTGTGTTTTTTAGTTTATTGTTCATGTATGCTTAACTTCCCCAAGGGGTCTCCCCCACAAATGTACCGGGGCTTTACTTGAACGAAAAGATGATGGCCGGAGCCATGAATGTTGATAATTAGCAGACAGTGGAGTTGAATGAAATCTTATGGATAAAGTTCCACTCCATGCAGCCTACAGCACTGAGACTGTAAAAACAATATACATAAGAATACATAATTGGTAAAGTGCCAGTGCCAGATGAATCTGGCACTGAGGTGAATCAGGTCATGAGCTTGAAGCTTCTAAGATCAGCTGCTATAGTCCTATGAATTGGACGGTTATAGCTTATATTCTGTAGAATGTACGATATCTTCAGTTGGGGCTGTCCAAATGCATGTCGTTATTGTATGTGCTGTCTTAGTTCCTCACGGGAGCTGAATGTTACCCATAGAACAAGTCATAAGTATCAACATTAATGAAACTTAAGAATAGAACAATTTCGTTCTTTTGCATAGTCGGGAAATGAGTAACGCCTTTTAGGAATGCTGCCATTGCCACTATTTGCCAGGTTGGTTCGACGTGTTTTCGTGGTGGTCGAGATGGGGCTGGTTCAGACACATTTCAAGATGTCTGAATTTTTAGCTTTTGTGAGCCCAAACCTTATGTATTACTAGTGATGTGTAACATGTTTTTGGAGGCAAGCTTCACATTAATTTCCTCATATTGACTTTACTGACCACCATTCGTCGAAGGTCACAAGACGCACACACAACTCAAGAGTCAAAGGAATACATATGAAGTACAAGAATAATGCACAAGGAGCATGACTTCTGGTCGGGTGACTTTCACACTGGCGGTGTACTTTGTTAATTGAATTGAACATTAATTGTGTATGTGTGTGCCTGTAATATCTATCATTTTAGTGCGTAAGTCGCCGTATTATATATTTCAGCAGCATTATTCATACCCTGTCGTCCACAGAATCCCAATTATTTAAAATATAATTAGTTGGTGAATGAATGGACACCTAATTATATATGATATGTAACATTAATAACCATATAAAAATCATTGAGATGAAAGAGGTTGAAGAGGATATCTAAGTCGGTGTTCCTCCACTGTCAACATCTAAATTAAGTAAATGCTCTACAAAAGGGAAAATTTTAATCAATCTGCTCCGATTTGATTCAATTATATAACAAGTATAATATGTTTGTTGTATGATTGATGTATACCTTAAAAAAATGATCAAATAAATAGCAAGTGTATCATAGATATTTAATTAATTTGATTCGATAAAATCTAATTTAAATTAAAATTTTCAATATAAAAGACCTTGAACACACAGATCTTTCACTAATGAGGGCCAGCTCAGTTTCCTGTTTCTGATTCGTCCAATGTCATTATTTTCGAACTAACTCTACTCCACATGCACTGTTTCATCACCTCCTCACTCTTTGCTCAACACCCCCCAACCCCTATAAATACTGTATCAAATGAACTACAAAATAAAATCTCTCTCTCTCTCTCTGTCTCTCGTGTGTGTGTGTGCGCGCGTGAAAAAGAAGAGAAAAATGTCTGCATTAAACAGACCATACGCTTACTCAAAAATGCACTCGGAAGACCCTGAAGAGATAGAGCACAGAAGAGCGGAATTCTTGATTTACAAGGTGTTGCAGAAGGCTGATAGGATGAGGAGCAGACAGCGGTCATGGTTGAGAGTGAGAGTGAGAGTGTTCAAGTTGAAGATCAAGATTGGAAGGAAACTGAAGAAGCTGAGAAAGGGATTCTCATTCTCCTCTACTCTCATTTTAGCTAAACCTGATTTCTGCACCCAGATTGCTTGTCTCTTGAAATCTTGCAAGAACTTAATTGCTCCACACCAAACAGCTCTCATCGGTCGTTAGGACTGTCCCAACCACCGTTTTGAAGGTTTCTTGTCCTGATTCTTTGTTTTTCATCTTCTCGGTTGTTTTTCACAAGAAAATGGGATTAACGACCAAATTGATGAGGTTACATTTTGTATACTTATTAAGAGATTGTTCGTGTTCTGCTGCATGATTCTTCGAAGACGACCACATGCTTTCATCGTAGTTATCATACATATACGACTGCTTGAAAATCGCGAGAGCGTAACAACCATCATTGTCCAAACAAAAACTAACAAAGAATTTTATTTTATGAGAACATCCAACTTATCAAAAATCGTAAAAACATCTTATGAGTTTTTTTATTGCCAACACCAAATTTTTGTGGAGATGACGTATGCAAATGCCTGTCAGTGAAATATATTATTGTTATGTCTGTAAAAATTTCTACAGCTGATGAGTTAAAAAAAAGTGTTGCAACCACGTTTTAGTTTCAAACTTCAACAACTTCTATGTCAATGTTAAATTTTTGCAAGAACCGGCCTGATGCAGAATTCTTGAGAGATCTATAGTCCAATGACGGTGTAGGGGTAAACTACTGTTACACCACATGTTTTGTGCATCGAGTAAATAGATTGTCGACATATGTTACTGAATTTTAAAGAAATACTATGATACAATACTTTTATCGAGACGGTCATGAATAAGAGTATGTCAGTATGCTTGTCAGCAACTAGTAACATTTAATCAGTGTCTTGTCCCTCTAATTCACTTTCCCCTTGTATGATCAAGAATCTCCTTCTCATCCGCAGCCATTCAATACATTCAAATATTACAAAATTAATCAAGTACATCAATAATTTCAAATCAAAACAAGAATAAATTTATTATAAAATTAGACAAGCACTGGCATTCATAAGATTCAGACGACCCACGATTTCTTAATTCTAAGGTTGAATACGGTTGCATCAGCAGCAACTCCATGAATCTTTGGGCAGCAGTCAGGGCCCGGGGGGAATAGAAATGAATGGTGTCGGTGAGAAAAATGAGTATAGCTATGGCAAAGACAAGAATAGAACCAGCGGTTTTTCTACAGCATTAATTCCGTCCTACCGAGTACACCCGTACGCGCCTTTAATTATTGGTGCCACAATTATCCAACTTTGTCTGAATTCTCATTCATATTTTCTTGGAAATTTATTGCCACATGATGCTACACTATTTATCATCCAGTTGGTGATATACCAAAAATTTTCGGAACACGAAACACATCATCTGCCCAGCCTCGCATTCGAAAATTTTAATGCAGGTGGTTTGGTCAAATTTGAACGACTTATATAACAAGTATAATATATTTGTTGTGTGGTTGATATATAGTTTACGAAAAAATGTCCAATCACATGACAAATATATTACACTTATCATGTGACTTATTTGATCAAATTTGAATTTGGGTTAAAAAAAATTCGTTTTTATGGTTTACTTGCCATTATTATGTAAACTCATCTATTCTCTTTTAAATAAACTTCAAGCCGTCCAAAACAAACATGCATTTTCAGTGTCATCACTTTAATTCTCAAAAGACGAAAAAAAGCAAACCAAGTTTTTAATTGGCCATATTTCAAAACCAGAACCCAACACAGAACCAATCAACCCAACCCAATTCAACCCCAAACTTAATACCCAATCCACCAAGTTCGGGTAGGTTGGATCCAAGGCTCAAAGCCCATATTGCTACCCATAGTATAGAAAGTTGACCAATTCAAGGAATTAAAATTTTTGGAAGGTACCATATATATATATGTCCTTTTTCCTTTTTTTTCTTTGTCCTTAGTTTGGATAATAGTAATTCTTTATATGTATCCAACTGAATCAATTGTGTTTTATGATTTCTTTCTAGAATTGTAGGAATGAAAATAGGTCAAAGCTAGCCATTAAGGAAAATAACGATTATTCTCATTCATACTTGGTGATAGTTGACCGTTATACATACGAGGTCTTTTAACCCTACATGTTTTCTATATATCCTATCAACGTACGTATTAAAAATTTGAATTATGATTCCAGGAGACAATCACACTACTCAGAGTTCTAGGGTTTTAGAATTTACACCATGAAGCTTTCCCTTTTCATGTACTTGCCCTTCTTTCTTTTGAATGTAATTGATGGTGCAAAAACTCAAATAGAGGCTCAAGACAAAAATCTTTATTACCTCAAGAATTCAGAGAAAACCCTCGATGAAGCGAATAGTTTGGGGTTTCTGGTGGGATCACAGCCGCCTGATTGTAGCAATAAGTGTGGAATATGCACGCCGTGTAAGGTGGTTCTCATCGGAGTGCCGCCCAAACCAACGCCGCGGGATTACTACCCGTTAAGATGGAGGTGCCAGTGTAAGGGCAATTTATACAATCCCTAGCTAGATCACGCCATTGGAATATAGATTGTCCATTCAACAATAATTATTTATATAAATTGTCCCAATGCGAATAATTAGGGTTAAAGGCAAAATTTGTCTCCTAACTTTGACCATTTCTTATTTTGGTCTTTTAAATTTAAGTGATTGCATTTTAGTCACGTAACTTTCAAAAAATGCTCGATTTTAATCCTCTGACCGAATCTAACAGGTCTGGGCTAAATTTCGGATCATTTTACCCCTCTACTACTCTAAAGTGCGAATTTTGGTCCATTTTCACTATTCTTGTATTTTTATGCATACTATCACCATGCTCACTAAAAATGGTATAAGAGCCTAAATTTATTCAATAAATATTTCTTTATATTGCATTAAGATATTTTTTCAACTAATGGAGGAGACCTTTTAAGATAATGGAATCGAATGAAAATTCGAGTTACAATAGGGAATACTTTCAAATTCTGAAAGATCGAAAATGGAATTTCTTTATAGAAATTCTAGAGAAGAGAGAAGATTATCTCCAAACACCGAATGAGGGTTCAACTGACAACCAAAATTATTTTCAGATCTTGAAAAAACAGAGAAAGAATTTCGTTCTAGAAATTCTAAAGAAGGCCACAAAGTCGGATCATGAACCTCTTACGGAGGAGGAACAAGAAGTATGGTGGAGAATTCACCAGATCCAGAAGGTGTTACCAAAAGATACGGTGAAAAATATATACGCAATTGAAGTCTATGGTAGATTACCAACAAGGAGAAGCGGAACGTGTAATTTCCTTCAGTAATACAGTTCTACAAGTTATGATTAAATGAGCTGATTGGAAAGAACTCGAGCCCGATACCTCGAAAATCTCGCAAGATCTGAGAGAGAAATTCAAAAGACAGTTAAAGATTATGGACATAGATTAATTCATATACCTATGAAAATAGAATTTTTGAACAAAACGATGGACGAGATCCTTAAGATCCTTCAAGATCTACACAAGGATCTTACAGATTTAAAGTCAGAATTGCAGATCTAAAGAGAAACCAAAGGGAGAGCCTTGGGACATCCAGATCCAAACAGGAGCGGATCAGGGATGCCCTTGGAACAGTGTCTCTTCTACATTAGAAGAGGAAAGCAATGGAGATTCCAAAGCCGAAGACAAGAAACGATATGATTCGAGAAGTCATTAGCTCCATGAAAGAATGGAAATTGGCATATCTATCAGAATTACAGGAACTGGCTGAATCATTTTCCCAACTTGTGATTGTGGACTTAGTCAATGTTCAAACCAATAAAATCACTCCAACACTACCACCGCCAGAGGAAAGTAAATGTTCCAATGATCCTCCACAGGACCATCCAATGAGGGAAAGTATAGATTTTCACACCAACACAACACAACATTTGTGGAAACCAGACTTAGAGAAAATCCGGGAAGAAATTCGAGGAGAGCACCTAAAAATACACCTTTGGACAAAGACCATACTCCAACCCTTGCATCTATATGGCACCATACTCAACCTGGATGTTATCGACTTCTGAAACATCGAGAAGCTAATAGATAAATGAGTGACAGCCATAAAGATTGCAGCAACTACCCTAGAACTCGACAAAGAAAACTTTATAAACTAGTGGAGTTAAGCTTGGAGAGTTCAGTAAAGATCGGATGGAATAATGAACAAAAGATACCAAAGTCAGTATCCTTGCCAGGGATTCAAAAAGCGCAATAACGAATCAGTTAGAAAGACTTATCAAGATGCACTTCACCGGAGATGGATACTTCAAAGGAAGTAGAGTAGAAAAGGCTAGAAAATATGCACAAGCTCTTTTTGGCCTTGAACTAAGGAGTATTTGAGTAGTGAATGAATATATCTATTGGTTTTGCAAGTATTTCTTCCAGAGTGGAGTAGCAACAGAAGTAGCAGCTCTAACGTTCTTTATAAAGATCTGCAATCCATGGAGGAAAATGTTGATCCAGTCATACAAAGTACCCAAAAGGTAGCTGGATTCAGTTGCAAGAATGATGTCTTTTCTTAAGGAAAAGATTGGTGTTATCAAGCATCCATTCAAAAAACATGAAGAGGCTGAGAGGTAAGATCAAAAGAACCCCTCTCTGTTGTGATAATAATTACTTTTTCTATAATTATAAGAGAGTTAAACGAGCCAAGAAAGAGGAATAAGCAGAGTAGTGACTCCTACCCTAAGAGTTTGAAACAAACCTCTTTTAGGATAATAGCATAGTGGTCCAAATCAAAAGTCAGAATATACAAATCTGGATAGAAGATTGGACCAACAAGGACTTCACCCAGGGATCTAGACGAACAGATGAAAGATCCACATGAAGATTCCCTACAAGGAGAACTTTTAAATAGGCTCTGCCCGAGCCAATGAAAGTTTTAAGGACTGTAATTGCTGGACCTGCGGAGCAAAAGGTTATATATCTTCAGACTGCTTGCAGAAACATGGTGAATTAAGAAAATTCAAAGTCACGGATGACATCTTAGTTGCAGTCTACTATGGCGATTCGGTACCCATATACCAATTCGAAGATCTTCCTTCAGATGAAAGTGTATATGAGGAAGAAATAGAAACTAATCCGAATGGATCTTCAACCAAGTTAGAATAATTATAACGAGGGAGAATGATAGGTAATCTGTATATAGAAAAATTAATGTTTGATATTCATCCTAGGATTGCATACAACCTAACAGACCAAAATTTTAGTAGAGTCTTGACTCGTCATCGGAATTTTAAAAGAAAAAATTTAATGAAAGAAGGTAATAGATTATATTCTATAACTTATGGAACAACTTATGCGCTTTTCAATACAAATCATTCAAATTTATTTCTTAGGAAAGAGTACATTGAGATTCCTAGAATTTTGAAAAAATTTACTAAGGTAATGGCACCAAATCCAATAATGACGCCTAGAATAGGTGGTGTCGATATCGTCATAAAAGATCACCTAGTTTTGGACCGAATAGCTCTAGAATTGAGTTTAGTAGCAGAATGTCCTTTTTGGAAGATAGGATCACAGGCTACAAAGGGAATGAGAAAGAGTTATTAACAGTTTTAACTCCTTAAGAGATTAGGGTAGATAATGTAAACCTTAGATATCCTCAAGGTGAAAAAAAATATATTATAGTAAAGTATAGATATAATTTTTTAAAAATAATAATATGATAAAATTAAGTGTTCACGTTTTACAGTTATATACGAGTTGTTAATTGAGTCAAAGTATCTTGTGATTTTTTGACAAATTAATTAATTATATTGGACTTTTTTGTTGTTGTTCGCTATGAAATGTACGTACTGAATTGTTATTAATCCAAATTAGGTTAATGTACATTGCACTCATAGAATTAGATAATCAAAATAACATTAACTAATATTTAATTTCAGATTGTGAATACCTACTATATATTTTTCAAAATTTACTTTTTCTATTTTTAAAGTGGCAGAGCTAATAATAATGAAAAGGATTAAAGATAATTTTCGTCCCCTAATTTCAGGCCATTCTCGTTTTAGTCTTCTAAGTTACTAGGGTTCCATTTTGGTCCCATAAAACTAAAAAAATCTCAATTTTGGTACAAATTTAGTCGGAAAGTTGAGTCACTCGTCGAAAAAGTCACATGCCAGGCATGTGACTTTTTAAATTGGGGCTTGCATTGTGATTGGCTGAAAATAAAAGGCTTAAAGGCAATTTTCGTCCCCTAACTTCATGTCATTCTCGTTTTAGTCCCCTAACTTCAGGTCATATCTTTACCACATCATCTTTTCAAGCCAATCACAATGAAAGCTCCAATTTAAAAAGTCACATGCTTGGCATGTGACTTTTTCGGGCGAGTGACTCAACTTTTCGATAAAATTTGTACTAAAATTGAGATGTTTTTAGTTTTACAGGACCAAAATAGAACCCTAGTATCTTAGGGGTCTAAAACGAGAATGACCTGAAATTGGGGGAGGAAAATTGCCTTTAAACCCAATGAAAATACCATATAAATTGAAATCCATGAACTCAATCTGCCAAGTCATGCAACTTGAGCTTTAATGGTTAAAATATTTGGGCCCGATCTCATTAGTTATAACATCACAAAATTCAACTCCATTCCGGCGGTTGGAGCTGGAGTTATTGCAATGGGAAACCCGATTGATTGCTTCGTGGCTCAAGGAATTCGGAACACAGCGAGAGAAGTGGCGATTGAAATGACTTCTCGATCGCAATGGGTGGCACTCGGTGGTGTTGGAAGGCGACTGCCTCCTCAGTCATCTCTAAGCTTCGAGCTCAAGGACAAGATTTATCTTGAGTTGGACCTCGGTTGCACACCTGTTAGCTACTATGTCTGATTCTCATGTACATCAAGGGTGTGACCAGCCTCTTGCTTGCTCCCTGCTTTGTCTCATCGTGCTATTTATATAATCTAAGTTTCGTTTGTTTCCCCCCAAAAAAATACTTTTTATAATCATCTTATCAATTATAATTATACCAACAATTTTTCAGACAAATATCCACATTCATAATCTTATAGTTATGCGGCAGATATTAATGAAATAAAAGCAGTGGCGTGGAGGAGTGATCATATATATCCTTCTCCTGAAAAAGGTTCGCCTCTTGGCTATGCTCCTTTCAAAACCTCTCACTACTCACCATCAGTCCGCTTCCCTCTTCTGCCCCACCTCATCTATGCCCTTCCAATAAGAAAAGCCTTAACTCAACACTTCTCCTTACTCCGACTAAATATATTTTTATTCCTATAACTATAGAAATAATATTTTTTGTCCTCTTCGATTTTGGATTTGTAATTTCATGAAGACTATAATAAAAAAAAAAAAAAAAAAAAAGTTGACCCGATTTAATCCAAATGTCCAGGACAAAAATACCGGATCTTTTCACAGTAGAAATCGTGCTGCCTCCCATGTTTATATAACTTTACACTTAAACATTTCAGAAAACCAGAACCAACACCTAATCGACGTCTTCCTCAACCTATCCGAAACAAACCCTGGATTCCAACCCAGACATGTAATAAAGAGGAACAGTGGAGACCCATAAGGCCAAAACGCTACAGTAACTAAGTAGGAGAAGTCACTGTCCTACAGTGCAACAGCACGGGAGTAAGCGAGCACTCTGGTCCAAAATGCCAGCCATGAGACTCAGACTAGTATTTTTAAACTATACTCATAAACCCTAATTATAGAGATTAAACTAATTATTTGAATCCCGGCCCCTTTTCATGCTCATAAATGGAAATAAAAGCTTTGATTTATGGCCTAATTTGGGCACAAGGACATCAACAACTTCATAGTTTTGTTACCTTGTGAAGATATAGTATGTAAGGTTTAAGGCCTTAACATAACTGTTTTGATGGACAAGATATATTTGAGGATAATAAAAATATCTTTGTATATATATATTTTTTTTATTTACAAATAACAATCGTTTTAATTGATTAGTTGTATCAATAATTTTCTATTTTATTGTCGGTTTAAAGCTAATTTATTGTATCAGTTTTATCAATCATTCATTTTATATGGAGTAAATTATAGCTACCTCGATATTTGGCATAATTTTGAATACTTCATCATTGTTTGGGAAACTTATGTAAAGTAATTATATAATTTGTTTATTAGTTTTCTCTTGCTGATTTAAAAATATTAGTTTGAAAAAAAGGTAAAAGACAAATTAAAATAAATAATGGAGGCCTTCAAAATATTTTCAAAACTTCTAAAAAAATATAATATTTTAATTTATTATTAAAATAATATTTTGGACAGTTCATTATAAAAGTTAGAGAAAAACATAGCTAAAATTAACAAAATGACCTCGATGTTAAACGTACAATAAAATTAGGGTGCAATTACAATTTCTCAAATAATGAGTAAATATTTATAATTATGTCTAAATATAATTAGAGATAACCATAATTTACCCTTTTATATTTTATTTAATTAAATAAATATAACGAATTTAAATTATACATATAAATTGAGTATGTTTGAATTGCTTGCATTAATGGAACTTATTGTCCTTTTGTTGGTCAATCACAATGTGCAAGAATATTGTGGATCGGGTTTAATTCAATTTAGGTTGTATGACTATAAAATTATGAATTTAAATTCCATCAACGTATAAAATGTAATTCTATTTTAATAATAGTTTTTGTTTTACTTTAGTATTAATTAAGTATTGTAGATATAGTTTTTAAATTGATGATTAATATATAATAATTATAATTATTAAATATAGATATCTTAATATTAATACGTATAATGAATTTATTAAAAAAAATAATACTTGATAGTTTTTATAAAAAAAATGCAAGAATCCAAGTGCACCACTTGATAGTTTGAGGCAGACTCATCACAAGAATTTCATGAGACTTGGTACATAGTAAATCCAAATTTTGGCATATTATATTTAATTGAAAAAGACAGCACACACGTTCCGCCAAATTTTCAACCATTACAAAGATAACTTCAACAAATAGACCCTGTTTGTCTGCTTCTCATTTGGCCTCAATCCTTCCAACTTAACTCGCTTCCACTTATGTAAAATTTTTGCCCCAATTCAAAAAAAAATTATAAAATAAAATAAAAATATATTAGTAATAAGAAAATAATTACAAAATTTTCTTGTGATGATTATCCATCGAACCCGGTCTGGCTCCACACTGCATCTCGGACCCGGCTCATGTCCCGCCCCTTGAGGGTTCGCCCCACGCCCTCGAACACCGAGTTGGCGGCAATTCTCCTGCTGCGTGCGTACTCACGCGCCAGGTACTCGTGTGGTGGGACAAGCTCCGAGTCCTCGTTCCAGCCGTCGTCCGAGTCATGCAGTGATTCAACCGAGTCAACTCGGTAAATCTTTGACCAATCGGGCACGTTCACTGGGGCTGAGGTGGCCATGTTCCGGCCACGTGGTGATTCCGCCACGCTGTCTTGTGCGCGGAACTGGTGCACGATCCTCGGTGAAGATGTGTTGCTCGAATGGTCGAAGGCTAACGACAAGCCGCCAACCTGGCGGCGCTGGTGGTGGTCAGTATGAGGATGTGGGCGGCGGGTGCTGTAGCTACTGAAGGTTCCATTGGCCTCGGAGGAGGCGCGTGAGCCCCATCCTCCGCTTACAGAGTGATCGTCCCCGTTGACCGTGTCATCAACCAATGACCAGACTTCATCCTCTCCCAACTCCGGTGCGGCGCCGTTGGCCGTTCCTTGCTCCTGATTATAGCAAAAACTTCCTAGAAAGCGTTCACTCCGGCTGGTGGTCAATTTACGACCCTTGCCCATCGAATAATCCACTATTATTTGACTCCCCCGGCGAGCTGATCGCCGGAATCTTGATTCCCTATAAACCAAAATGAAAAAAGAAAAGGAAAAAAACAATCTCTAGGTGAGGGAAGTAGCCGGAATCTTATTCTCCGGCGACCCAAAAGAGAAAATAATGAGATTAGAAGCAATGTGTGAGGGTAGTATTGCTCTATAATAAAAAGAGACTCGACAAGGGAGGCTGCAGGTGTATATATAGCGTTGGATTGAATAAGTGGGTGGGCCCCCACTTGCATTTCATTTGAATTTGGGTTTCATTTTGTCTGAATTTAATCAATGCCATAACAAGGACAAGGCGATGATGGCATGCATGGTGATTGGTGATAATGAGAAGATGAACACGAAACTGTAAAATCAAAAGTAACTTCAATCCATCCGCCACTACTGCTGGCTGCTGCCCAATTCAAACTCAAACCCACGGTGGAAGCGCGTACTACACACGACCCCATTTCTGAAAGAAAGATTGCATGTCTTCTTTCAATAAATAGAAGGTTTTTACCTTTTTCACTTTTTCTTTTCAAAAATATTTTTTAATTTTTTAGATTAAATGTGCATGGGTTCTCAAGGACATAGGAATCAAAAAAAAAAAAAAATGTTTGGCATAAAACGCAATAATTATAAGCACGACATTAGAGTTAGAAAATGCAGTTAGTGGAGCTTATTTTATGGTGCGGTTGAAAAGATGAAGTGGGTTCTTTCAAAGATTGGGAAAAATTGTCGCTTTTGACAGGATAAGTGCTTTTCTTACAGGATGATTTATTTAAATGGTAAAGATTAAGACAATATAACTCAAGACTAACGTTCTTGGATGTTTTGTCTAATTAATTTGGTTCACTGTCTAAATTCGGTAGTTAATATTTTTTGTGGATTGGGATATATGTTTAGTTTTTTTCAGCAATAAGGGCCAAAAGTGTTAAATTCTAAATGCATACCTTAATTTTGATGTGATTTCAATCTCCTATTTTAGGGAAAAAAATTTTACACAAATTAAATTTTATTGACTTAAACTAATTACAGAATAAGTGTAATATATTAATTATTATGTAATTAACTATTTTATTTAAATTATAAATTAATCACACTATAAATCTATTATATTCATAATATAAATAATGCAAATTCAATCCAACACATTCCAAATTAGAATTTGTGTCAGTTTAATTAGGTTGTACATTATGACACATGACAGAATCGACCCATATATTTATGTAAATAATAATTGCGGGGTGCACATATTAAATACGCCGCTAACCACGTGGATGCCCTCTCTATCATTGCTCCTTTAACAGCTTGACACATGGATGGTGTACAATTGCTGGTCCCACCAGCAAGGTCACCATCTCGGCCACATCGGTCACCAATTTACAAAAATTTGGGGATGTGTCCACGCATGGATGATCAATTCATCACAATGTTATTGATACATAATGCAAGATGCATCGGTTCACCCTCTGGGCTAATCATATTATCCCTTTAATTAAAGACAAATTAAATCACGATGACATAGACAAATCGAGAGAGTATATATGGCCTTTGATTCATGGTCTAATCACTTCTAGAACCTCTTCAAAGTACGAGGAAGTTTTCATAACATAAGTTTAGACGACGTACATACACAGTTTCAAAGTAAGATTTTCTTTTCCAATTCCAAAAAAATATATATACATTTTTGTATATAGTTGAGAAATGATCTGCACGTGAAAAGCGAACTGTGTCTTTCAACAACCATATTAGACGGTTGAGAATTTGGTGGTGGGCCTAAAAAATAACTTGTCCGATCTATCTATATATGAAACCAAACCAAATCAAAGAGTCTATCGTGATTTTCTCCATCAAAATATATATATATATATATATGTTAAAAAGAAGCAGTTTTCTAATTAATTAATGTCGCAATATTATTGCATTCATCACAAAGTTGGTCATATGTTGTCAATTAGCGCGTCGATAACTGTATTCTTTTGCTATGTGAGTAGATGCAACTGTAAAATGTCATTGGCGGAGGTCACTGCCATGCAGGGTCTACTATGCGATGGGGTTGAGGTGGTCGGACCCATCTCCCTCTTGTTACAACTTTATCGTGAAATTGAGTTTTGGACTATACATACATATAAACGTTTGTCGTATATGTACATGTCAATGAACATAGAATATTCAGATCAAGCTTCACTATAATACTGTATGCTCATATTCAAACCTAGCTGATAATTTTAGATTAAGCTGACAAATAAATATTTTTTAATTACTTTTTATACTGCTATATTTGATACAATGATGTTCTATTACCTTTGACGTAATTTTAATAAATATATGTGTCGTCTCTACAGTGCATATGTAGTTGGAATACAAAAATTTGTTTAGATCAGATTGGTATATGAAAATAACCAAATAATTTTATATGAATTTTGATTCTCCAATACGTGACCTACAACGTAAGAACAAAATCATACAAATCACGTTGAGAAAGTTCTGGTCATACAAATCATACATAAGAATGTAGGAGATAGTAAAAGTTGTAGCATGGAGGGGTAGTATTTATAGATTTTTCGAGTTGAAGATTTCACATTAACTATAGACGTATATCAAATGATCAACATGAATCGATACATACTTGACATGTGCTGAAATCAGGTAAAAACGACTTGAATATTAATGAAAGAGTTTGACTGTTATTGTGACGGCTTCAACCTTGAGATGGCCCCACATTGATCATAATGAATAGAGATAAAAAAAAAAAACCAAAAAAAATGTGTTAAAACAAGAAGAGAAAATGAAAAAATAAATTAGAAAAGGTGGAATCTAGGGGGTGGGGCATGGGAGGAAGGGTGTGACCCCACCGTTCGTGTCCATACATAGGACATGACAACCTAAAAGAACAAAGCAGTGAATGAGGGGCAGTAGGCGAGAGTGGGTACATATCTTCCTTACAGGCGCATGCAATTGTCTATTTATAGGAGTGTATGCAACTTCTATTTCAGTTGTGTGAGAACTACTATAACACATTTCATATTATTTGTTTATGTATAAACAGAATCGGAATCTTACCTGCTGCTGCCTCCACCTCCACTGATTCCGCCCATGTGATCTCATGCTTTTAGCAGCTTACTACTAATTATTTTTCTATTCTCCCACCGTTGTCTTGCCAACTCCATGCTTGTTTTTATGTATTTTTCTCAACATCACTTCTGATAATCTTATTTTCAATACAAAAAAAAAAAAAGGGTTTTATATAATTAAGAAGATGTTGCCATAACAAATACCAAAGACAATTCTCTTCACGACTAATTGATTGCGTGGAGCGACCTGTAATATAAAAAATATCATTAAAATAGTCAAATAGGGTGTCCTAATTAAAACCTTCTGAAATCGAGTTAATGTAATAAGAAAATTGATGCAATTAACAGTTAATAAATACCCTTTTGTGACAGTCCATTATAAAAAAATATTTATTAGATGATTGTTAACTTTAAAAAATATTTAAATTTATTTATAAAAGTTGATGATCTACTCCTAATTATAATAAGGATTGTGAGAGTGCAAGTAGTTGGTGTGGCACTGAAAAAGATGATAATTTCACACCCGGAGACAGCGTCTACGTTTCAGTTTCCAATGGGCTTTATATTTTTATCCTCGTTTTCCTTTTTACTGTCCTCGAATTCATGTTCCGGAGGCAGCTCAACCACGCGCGCGTGCTGCAAAAACGGTCATTATTTATTTATTTTCAGACAAAAAAGAAGATTATTCGTGTGGCGTCCACGTGCACACTTAATCAAAATAACAGAACTTAATTTACTACGTGTATGAACAAAAATTACAACCATTAGATTGCAAGATGCATAAATAATTATTGATACACAATGCAAGAATCGGTAATACTAATGAGTTAGTGATAAAAAAAAAAAAAAAAAAAACTCGTGTATAAAATTGTTATTAAAAAAATTACTCGTGATATATCTATAATGACAATTTAATAATAATAAATAATCTTAATCATTATATTTGTATTGTCACTAAATTTTCGTGTAAATAATTTTCTATAGTAATAACTAATTTTATACATAATTTTTTCATCAATAATTATATTGTGATAAAATTAAAATTACTATCACTCGATGTACATCTTTAAAGACAAAATTTAAAATCATCACTTAACATTTTCTCACATTTAACTATTCATTGTAAGGAAAAACAGATACTGATGTCTTGTTTGTAACAAAAAAGTTGAAATTAAAGACCAAAAGAGACAACATCCAGAATATTCTAAATTAAATTAAAAAATATTTATTCTAAAATCGTCATGCAATTAATTTGACCCATGAGAGCGACTCATAATTAACACCAATTATTGAAATGGGTTAGATGCCAAGCACATCAAATCATTATAAGTCCCACAGCGTTTGATCAGGTCGAAATAAAGGGACACTGCTTCGAACAAGACTTCCACCTAATTACAAACTGCCACTTGTTTGGGAAGACATAACTATTGCTTTCTGTTAACTGTCATAACTGACTAGGTTTAATGGCAAGAAATTTTAGAATTTCATACATGTATAATTACACCAAAAATACTAATTAATTAATTGTTATTGCACCACGATGGTAGTCCTTGTTTCAAAATATTAATTACAATTAAGAATTATTATAAATATTTTAACTATAGATAAATCAAGGCAAATGCTGAAAAATTCTGATCAAAAGTATTAAGCTTTTCACATCGATTTTTTTTATTATGATAAATAATATTAATTTATTATAATTTTTAAGCCATATATTGTGATTTGCAATGTATGTAATAATCTGTTTTTGGTTTTTTTTTTTTTTTTTTGGCTTTTGTAGTGTGGGCTAAGGAGATGGTTACTCAAATGGGGTGTGAATATAATTAATGAAAATATAATTTGTGTAGTGTGGGCTAAGGAGATGGTTACTCAAATGGGGTGTGAATATAATTAATGAAAATATAAGGGAGGGGGAAGAAAAGAAAAATCATATTTTTCAAAAGGTTGGAAGGTGTAATTATGGATGTCGGCCTGAGGTGAAACCCAAAGTCAAAATTTGGTATGGGGATGAGAGAGAGGGGATTAATTTAGAGCAAGTGTAAGGACTGAATTGGCATAAAGAATAATTAGGTGAAATGGTTAGCAAGCATTTTGGATGGCGGAGCTTAAAAGTTTAAAGACAAGCAGTTGATGCTTGTCGACGTTGGTTCGATGAGAGGAGTCGAGTGTGATGGTCAAGAAGTGGGGATTCCTTTTAAGGTCTGAAGGGGCAAGATTCTTACAACTGTGTTTCATTATATATTCTTCAAAGATTATTAAAAAAGTAGTGCATGGAGAGTGCCATTATTTGATTATTAAGATTGTTGTTTTATATATATATATATGATGATGATGATGATGATGATGATTACGGATCCATTAATTCTTGTTGAATCAAGCAACGTAATCTGACCCTGCCTAATGCACTTCAACCATGGAAATGGAATCTTGATAATCATTCTTTCAAAGACTTAATTAAGAAATATCAAATGAAATGTTGAATTTTAATCATTAATTGTGATAAGAATTTTATATATATTATGTATAGAGGATTTCTATAACCACACTTGAAATAGATCAAAGTTTAAATTCATTGTATTAGTTGAAGATGTTAGTTTTATGTATTTATATATATACTTCACGAAATATAGTATTTTTGATAAGGTTGTATTGTCAATGAGGTCTAATTCAATTGACAAAGTTGAGACTCCATGACTTTAAAGCCATAGGTTCGAACTCCACCTACATGTGTGAGAATATAATTCTACTCCTTTATCTAAATTCTCCCCTCAAATCCAAGCCCATCAATCTAAATATAGCATACAGTATCACATGCAAGTACTCATTTTTCGCGTTTCTTATTCGTCATAGCGAAACAAGCGATTTTTACCTATGATCAGAACATTAGCCGCAACTTTATATTTGTCTCCACTATCTATTGACTGAACTCATGTTCAATTAGCAGTTACCATTGTGTTGAGTGTGGAATATATATGATGGGAGAAAAGGACATGCATGGTTTGTATCCAAGGCAGGCACCCACCAGCATTTGTAGTTCAGGCAGACATATATGATTTGTTAGGTTAGGGCAGCATCATCAATCCTCACGAAAATGAGATAAGCGCAAATGTGCACATGCACAGACCACCACTCTGGCCCCCATCCAATGCTGCTGCTGCTGCTATATCACTTATCAACAAACCCTACCACTACCACCATCGATCATTTCCAATTATTACTCTCAACTCTCAACACAACCTTCATATTCAAATTAGCAAATGTTCGGTTTATGTCACCCCTTGTGCCCTACCTACTTCATTTGCTCTAGCGCGCGTCTTTCATTTTGATAATTTTATCTTATAATTTTAAAATTTTTACATATTGAAAATAAAAAAAATATTAAATAAGTGCACTCAATTAAATTGATCGACATATCAGTTACGTGCAATTTTTTATTCATTTGAATAAATTGTGATCATTTTTTTTATCATCAAAATTTTAAAATTAGAGAATAAAAAATTGTTAAGAAATATGGTAAAAAAAGTATTTTTCTTACTTTTACATTATTACACTCTAGTATGAATTTCTCCCAAGTGATGTGTACACCTACTTGGCTTCTATGGTAAATATTATATGTATATTTTGAAGCCTTAAATTTTATGATGAGAGGTTGAAGGTCTTGTCCATGATGTAGACATTTATATATGTTTATTGATGTGTATGGTGGGCGCTCTCTACCATTATCCTATCATCTACCATGTATGGCATGTCATAAGATTGAAATTGGGCCTATAGTTTGAGGCTAATCAGGGCATCTGCTCTCTCTCTCTCTCTCTCTATTTTCCACAAGATTTGACTAATCTGACTGTCACAATCTCATTATAAGAAATTATTGCTCATCAAAAAAAATTATATATAATATTTGAGGGCGACTGTTTTACATCATCTGTGAGGGCTTTGGTTGATATAAAACTCATGTGTAAACTTATATAAAATTAGTCCCACAATTTAAGCTTATTTTACACTTGACTCTATGTTTTTATAAAATTTTAAATTTAACCTCACGTTCCTTAAAAAGCTGTAAAAAGAGTCTTAAAAAGTTGCAGAAAAGACCCTTTTTGGCAACGTATGGGTCTTTTTTTGGCAGAAAAGGGTCAATTTTTCGATAAAATATGGGGTGGATTTTAAAATATTATAAAATACGGAGTTAAGTATGAAATAATCCTAAATTATAGGATTAATTTTACAATTTTACCGATCTGAAAAGATGTTTGACTAACTCATTGTGATGTAATGATTTGTAGAAAAAAGGGTTTGGGGTTAGGTAATAGGTATAGAAAGCGATGATGTTGTAGTTGTTATGATATGGGCCTGTGTGAGTAGTTGAAGTTATGTATTTTGAGTGGATGGGGCTGAAATTAAAGTTATACCCATTGGGCCCTAGTCCATAAATGGAGCTCCAACAATGTATCCTTTGCTTTCTTCTTCAACATGAATGATGATTACGTAGTGTTGATGATGTTTTGAAGAAATCAATGTAATTGTTAGAATTGATATTAATGCAAAAAAAGCCTCCATCTAGAGTTATGTTTGGCATTGAGAATCTTGCATCATGTGCTGCTAAAACGGAGTTCACGTGATCAATCATCAAAACTCACAAGTGTTGGTGGGCTCTTCTCATCTCATTTGTCCATATGACGAGGGAACAAAAGTAACTACAAAGCAGTCCAACTTTTATGCCCATAGACAAATATTTTCGAGATTTTAAGATTCAGTTTTTTGGTAAGGAAAAGGCTATGGCTCATAAATTAATTTGATGTAAGACCATCTTCAATACTAATTCCAGAGAAAGTTAAGACAAAAAAACCATAAAGGTCGAGCCCAATAATTTATTTTTCAAGTTTCTTTAGCCTTATATTTGGAATTTTTAATAATAAGTTTTTTATTTTTATATATAAAGGATTTTAAAAATTTTAAATTTGAACTATATTTTATTAAATATTAATAAATTTTAAATTTTTTTTTTTCAAATTTCTTTAGTACCAAGTCATTTGAAACTCTTATGTTTAATTTGTTTTCTTATGTTTATTACATTAAATTAGAAAGATTAATTGTGAATTAATTTTTTTATTAAATAATTAAATAGTTTAATTTATTTTTCAACTATTTTTAATACTTGTAGTTGATTCTAAAGAGTAAAAGGAATTTAAGATCCTAAAACAAGTTTAATACTTAATCAAGAAAAGGAATATCCACTTGTTTATGTGCTAAACTTTTTTCCTCATAATATTAAAAAAAAAAAAAAAAAGTAAAAGTGTTACTTTAACAAATGCGTTTTTATCTGGGGGTTGAAAATAGTAAAAGGAAAAGCAAAACGTGTTCGTAACACTTGGGCAAGAGCTTGAGAAGTCAACAGAGAGGTCTCTGATTTTCTGCTTAAATCGCCATTAGCATACCTTCTTCCTAAACTAGCTTGTGAAGAAAATAAATCATGGGAAAATTTTCCATGTTTTGATTCAATCTCAGTCACAGATCCTTTCTACCTTTCGCTTTCCAAGTTTGTGCCTTTCTTTCCATTTTTATTCTCCAAGTTGGAATCTTCTTCACAGATTTCTCACATAACAGCCCGTTGCGGTCACGAGATACCATTTTTCGGTGTTTTTCAAGAAATCAAGTCAGAAAGTTGCAATCTTGATTCACTCTACGTAGTCTGCCAAGAAAAATGGGTGGGTGTTTTAGCAAGAACAAATACTCAAGCCCAGATGTCAATGGCTATAGATCAGGAACAGCAGGAACAGGGTATCAGCAAAGTCACCAAGATTATCAGAAACCATCAACTCAGTATACCCCCCAACCTCAGGCAGAGCCCGAGAGGCACCACCAACCGCCGCCGCCTCGTCAGCCACAAAATCCAGCTCCGCTCAGACCTGCTCCACAACCGCAGAACACTGTTCAAAAGTTGGAGCACAATAACATTTTAGGAAAGCCCTTTGAGGATGTGAAGTCAAAGTACACAATTAGTAAAGAGTTGGGAAGGGGGCAGTTTGGGGTAACTTATTTGTGTACTGATGTTGCAACTGGGAACCAATACGCCTGCAAGTCAATATTGAAGAGGAAACTTGTAAGCAAGAATGATAAGGAGGATATGAAAAGGGAGGTTCATATTATGCAGCACTTAAGTGGGCAGCCAAACATAGTGGAATTCAAGGGTACTTACGAGGACAGGCAATCTGTGCATCTAATAATGGAGCTTTGTCGTGGTGGAGAGCTATTTGATAGTATTATTGCGCAGGGTCAATATTCTGAGAGAGCTGCTGCTGACCTTTGTAGGCAGATTGTGAATGTTGTTCACCATTGCCATTTTATGGGGGTGATGCATAGGGATCTGAAGCCTGAGAATTTCTTGCTTTCGAGTAAGGACGAGAAGGCAATGCTGAAAGCAACTGATTTTGGACTCTCTGTCTTCATTGAAGAAGGTTAGTGTTCCTTGCTTCAATACTTCTAGTTACTTTTCTTTTTCCCAATGATGGCAATTCAAAAATTGGGCATTTAAATGAAGCTTAATTAAGCGGTTTTCCTCTTAGTATATGTTTGTTTATATTGCATTCTTTTGGAAAAGAAGCATTTAACAAGCAATCTGTTAATGCTCCCGCCCGTCATGCTCCTTGATACTGGGGAGGTTCTCCTTTCACCTTAAATAGGTGACAGGTTTAACTATATAAATATCAGACTCTTCACTCATCAGAGCTGTTACTCCTATCTATTTATCCAGCAATTAAGCTGGGTTTAGCCTGTTCCTCCATATGGTGCAATGATTGGTAGATAAACTAAGTTCCTTGTCTGAAGTGATAAACTGATGATCCCGTTTGATGGTTCACATAAGCATTTTTGGTTTCCTGTGAAAGTTGTAATTTATTCTTTTAACAAATGAGTTGTCTGACATTTCAGTTAGACATGGTAAGTTTTCTGTTTACTTGTCCTGATGTCTCTGTGTATTCTTCATTAATGATCAATATCCCCCTTGTTAATGAATTCCAGGTAAGGTATATCGTGATATAGTTGGTAGTGCATACTATGTTGCTCCTGAAGTATTGCAGCGAAATTATGGGAAGGAAATAGATGTATGGAGTGCTGGTGTTATTTTGTACATCCTCCTCAGTGGCGTGCCTCCATTTTGGGCTGGTAAGGTCAATTTCACGTGTAAGTTGTTGCAGTCTCCCATACCAAATTCTCTTCCTAGTGTTTGTGGTTTTTGGCTGCAGAAAACGAAAAAGGCATATTTGATGCTATACTGAAAGAAGAAGTTGATTTTGATAGCCAGCCATGGCCTTCCATATCACACAGTGCCAAAGATCTTGTTCGGAAAATGCTGACTAAGGACCCAAAAAAGAGAATAACTTCTACCCAAGTACTTGGTAATCTTCCCTTCTCATTCCTTCTTTAGCTGCAGTATTTGGTTAGTTTTAGCATCTTGAATCATATTTAACTTATAGAGCATCTTCAGGAAGGAACTCTTCCTTTTGTTTGTGTACATGTGTGTTCGTGTTCTGCTGTGCCAACAGCTAAAATAGTAAAATGTTCCAGAGGCACAGTTTTTCCCCCACTTTTCCTGGCTTATATATTATTGATATAAAACATGACTCTAGTTTGGATGAGAACTGTTGTGAGAGCTGTTAAATAAGAAACAGTTTTATTCCGCTGGAATATGGCTATGGATATTTGCAATTAGCTTTATTATGAAAATGGTATGGTCATCTTCATCAATTTACCATCCCCGTGACTACTTAATTTCTTAGTTGAGGCTGGCTTTATATGGAGATGAAGACATATAGGCAATAAACTGCCAGAGTACAATTCTTGGATACTTGGATGAGAAACTCGGAATAGGTGGATGCACTTAAAGGCCAACACATGTAAAATGTAGAATGAGCTTATCACAAACAATTCGAGTTTGATGGCATATGTTTCATGTTGCTCGATAGAATTTCTAAACGAGTCATTTTAGTATATCTGAGTGAGTGTTATCTGATGTCCTTTTTTTTTGTGGATTACACCTTGAGAAGCATGATACTCTCTACTTATCTGGTATTTGGTTTTCGAGAAAAATGTATAATGACCTTCATGTTATTTTGTAACTAACTTTAGCATCTGTTATGTTTGTTTCAAAAGAGCATCCTTGGATTAAGGGACAAGCATCTGACAAGCCGATAGATAGTGCTGTTCTCTCTAGAATGAAACAGTTCAGGGCAATGAATAAGCTGAAGAAACTTGCACTGAAGGTAATTTTGCTTGTGTTTTATTTGGTGTAGACTAGAGTTAAATAAAGCTAAAATTATAGATTTTAATCAGAATCAAATTATCTAACATTTTGTTGAGCTGTCTGATTTCACCCTTTTATCTCTGCAAACCTTACCCATGTCTTAATTCTATAACAAAAATGACCCACCTATAAGGTACTTACCCTTATGTAAACTCCTGCAGGTCATTGCACAAAGTTTATCAGAAGAAGAAATTAAAGGTCTTAAAGCTATGTTTGCAAATATGGACACTGATAAAAGTGGCACAATCACCTATGAAGAACTGAAATCTGGTTTGGCTCGGCTTGGGTCAAAATTGTCGGAAGCTGAAGTAAAACAACTCATGGAAGCCGTAAGTATCACACTCTTATTTGGAAACAAAAACTGAGTTTGGCTCCTCCTGGCATTTAACTATTGGCACTGCTATTATCAGGCTGATGTGGATGGTAATGGGACAATCGACTACATTGAATTTATCACTGCTACAATGCACAGACATAAGCTTGAAAGAGATGAGCATCTGTATAGCGCATTTCAGTATTTTGACAAGGATAGCAGTGGGTAAGATATGATGATTTTTTGCTGTCGTTGCCATAGCATTCTTTAACAGTTAAAATTACTTGATGCTATCTCTCTAAGTCCCCAAAAGAGAATTAATCCCTGTACTATTTGAACAATCGATCTCCGTCTTATTGATTATTAACCTTCTTCCATGTTCTTATCCCCATCATTATGCTACTTGTGATGCATTATGCGTAATGAACTTGCTATTCGCTTTAAATTCATTCAGCTACATCACAAGAGATGAACTGGAAACTGCTATGAAGGAGTACGGTATGGGGGACGAGGCCACCATCAAGGAAATAATTTCGGAGGTGGATACTGATAATGTAAGTTAGCTTAAGATATTAGATCTCATTACTGTGTCTTTGAATTAGATATAAGGGTTTACAAGTTTGCATCTTATAGGATGGAAGAATCAACTACGATGAATTCTGTGCAATGATGAGAAGTGGAACACAACAACCAGTGAAGCTCTTCTAGATGATCAAGGCAAATGGTTCTTGAGCGGGACATTTTCAGAATCATGCTGAGTTCTGCTAAGGATAACGGAACGTTCAGAAGGGGTATGGGACGAAATCATCTTCTAGGTTTCTCTTTGAACCATTTCTTCTGTTTCAATGAGTTCCAAAGAAGCATGGTTAGATTTTCTGAGGCATTTAGTTCTGAATACTAGCAATTTGTGTTGTGTTTATGAGTACTTGATTCCATTATCAACCTGTTAATCCTTTCATGTATTTGAAAACCCTGTCGTTTTAACTTCAAATGTACAATAGCTTATTGTTTGTTCTTTGTATGAAATGGACGTCGTGTGAATAATAATCATTCAGGTCTGGTCAAGTTGAACCCGATCCTGTTCTACTTTCTATTGCAGATTGGTTTGATTCAGATTTTCAGCTTTCGATCTCTAATGTCTGGTGAAGGAGAAACCACTTTATTTCAGCATCTTTAGTGAAAGATAAGGACAAATCAAAGTGATAAGTGGGTTTGCACGGTAAGTCCCATTCATTTGAAAAAGAGAAGGCCTGGCGTGAGGGATGTTACCCTACATATCATTTTCTTGACCGAATCAAACTTTAATAAATAGATGGAATCCAAGGTTAAATGTCATGGTCGCTTTCTTACACTCTCGAGCACCTTTCCAGGCGAGGTCATTTTCTCCGCCGGGAAGGCAGATCAACAGCTAAAACTCAAGATATTTCATAAACGAGGAAAGGAGTCATGACTCATTAGTCTTGTTAACATATTCGTACCAAGATTATGAAGTTTAGAAACTGAGAAATTTATTCATGGGATAGAAATCAAAGTGAAAACAAGAAAGCAGACGAATCATTGCTCGAATTGCATAGGTCCGCACCGTTGAACACTCACAAGCTCAAGTGCTCAAAAGCATCAAAGCTACTTCCTCTTCCTTTGAGAGATGGCTATCGCCACTGGGAGGATGGCTTAAGGTTAATAGTGATTGCATTTTCGCCGCAAGAGGAATGGCTGCTTATTTCATTCGTAATCATGAAGGTACGAGTATTTTGTGTGAAAGTGAGCGAATTTGGGCTCAAGATTCAATGGCGGCAGCAGAAGTTTTAGCCTTAAAATATATATGCAGTTCTTATTTTGGATAATGCAAAGATTGACAAAGCCATTTTCAAGGCTGATTTCTCTTTTAGCTTCCGCATGGATCAAAAATCAAGACCCTGAAGCTTAGTGCCAAAGAATTTTGGGGAAAATGGCCCCGTTGGAGAATCAAGAAAATTCGTGGTTGTTGTATTGAGATGGTATTATCCCACCTTCCCAATTCCTCCAAGAACCTTTTTGTAACATCGAAACTTGGTATTTTGAACCTTCCAGTGATTTTGAATGATTTTTTCAATTCATCAAAAACAAGAAAGCAGACGAATCAGCTTGCAAGAAGGGTTTTGAGCGAAGATCGCTTTCTTGAATGAATGTGAAGGATTTAAGTGTCTGTTGAAGATTGATAGATATGCTTATTCCAAATCTCTGGATGTTAGAAGAGACTTTGTTTTAACGTAATGAAATTCTACGAGACCAGCCTCTTATTTGATTTTTCTTTGATATGCAAGTTTTCTCGAGACGAACAACCGTTTCAGTGGATTCCACTTCCAGAGCCGGATCTACGTAAACTTGTCTTAACATTCACCACCTCCAATCCTTACATACAACATTCCCCGAACCCATCAACCACACCCTAACACAAAGGGGAAATCATCAATAAAAACAGTGCAGTAATTAACATAGCCATCACCACGTTCTTGCCACTCTCTCCCACAAAACACACTTCTTGCCAGAAGAAACAAACCACAATATCTAGAGATGAAAAGCCCACATGCATTTAATTTATTTTCTCAGGCTCACTCCATTCTCCTCACAGATGCTTAAAACAAAAGGCGATTTCAATGGAGCTTGTTTGCAAGATTGCACTGCTTTCTAACTTCACCCTTTGTGCCAGTGAGAGGGTTGTTCTCAGAGAGAATGGTGATGGCTCTACCAAACTCCCTAAAGAAATAGTCTTGGCTCTTGGCCATTTTCTTGACATAGGGCTTTGTCCTCTTGTCTGTGGCTAGTTGATGATCCACAATCAACAAGCCCTTGTTGTCCAATATGTTTCTGTAGTAATTGTTGTCGAGTTTCATCGGTGTGCCACGATCGTTCCTCACGTACTGCACAGCCTTAGGGTCTGGGATTGCGTCGGGACACTTGTGCAGCATGTGCTCAACATGGGTAGGATTGAGCGCCGGATCCACTTCAGGGTACAGACGGTGAACCAGTTTGACACAGTGGGTTCGGCCGACACTGTGAGCACCTAGAGGAGCATATTGTGGAGAATTAGTCTGAAATCCTAACTTCATCTCCATCTATATATGTAGCTTATGAGTACGTAATAAGTTCTAAGTGTACAATGTATTATGTATACCTAGCAAAGCAACAACTCCAGGAGTGTCAATGCCAATGTTAGCAAACCGCTCAAGAACAACACTCATGCTCTCATTGTGGTCTGGCAGGTGCTGTTCGAGTATATCTGCTCTGCTTTTTCTACCATCTCTTCTGCCTGTTTTGAGTGGGATGTATGGCCCTCCAAGCTGCAAAAAACGCACAATTGCACACAATGCTGAGATTTGTTAAGACTTTAGCATAATTCGCAGAACTACAGCAGATGCATACACACATAACTGTGAGAAGCAAGCAGAAGAGTAGTGAAATCAACTTACTGCAACAATACCATCTCTTGCAGACAAAACAAGAATATCAGCGCAGGAAACCACTCCAGGACACTCCCTCTCTAAAGCTTCTTTGATGGTCTCAATATACCTAAAATTCCTCATACCAAAGCTCCTGTCAGTCTCCTTCTCCGACAACATCCTCCTCGTGGAATCCAGCAATAGGGATGCATCACATGACTGCAAAACAAAGAGAGAGGAACTGTAATTCTTGAATGAGTAGTACAAGTTTGATGAGAAAGTAACAAACTCTTGAATGTACATCATATTGTACAACCTCAACAAAACAGTCATGGAAGATGTTTCTGAGCCAAGAAAAAGCAGTGTTCTTGTGGCGCTTGTAGAGAAGCTTGACTTGTTCCTTGATGATATCTTCAGCTTGTGGGCAGGAGTCCCTGTAATAGTTCATAACGAGGCCAGGCCCCTCATTTTCTGCAGAAGCTGAGAAGTAGAGGATTGCAAGGAAGAAGGAGAAGAAGAAGAGAGCTCTGGAATTGGAAGACATTATCAATAGTTTTGTGCTTTCTTCCGAAAGTATCAGTCACCAGTGCCTTAAATAATGTTGAGATGAGGGGTGAAGCTGCAGACAAAGAATCTGGCTTTTCTTGCCTTCTTTAAGGGAGCCCTGATGGTATGGCTGATGCTTTTGCCTCGTTCCGACATCTGTCATTTTGCTGCATTTGATGTACAATCCCCGGACTTTGAGAAGCTGATTGACTTAAATTTTGTCAGTTTGCCAAATGATATGTGCAAGTTTTAATGCAAAATTACACAGTTTATGCCTCAGGAAATGTTAAATAGAGGTACCATCACATGCACTATAAAAAAAAATACATTATTTAACTATACTTAATTATCATAGTTAATAACAAAATAATCGTAACAAATAATCATTACCCACATTCATGCAACAATTATTGATATTTAATTGTGATCAATAAAAAATATTTACCACGATTTTTAATCCATAACTATTAAAATTATAGTCACTAATCAATTCTTTTTCCCTGTATCAAGATATGTAAATATGCATGGTGCAATGCAACACTACAAATAGTAGTCTAGCACACATTGATGCTACCAAATTTATGTCTTGATTTTTTGGTACCTTCTCTTCTACTTTGCTAAGATCTCTTGCAGTGAGATGGAAGTGTCTTTTACTTTTTCCCTTTGATAAGGTAGTCAAAAAAGTAATGTTCAATTTATTACATTATTTCATGTATTCAAATATAAAATTTAATTCAATACATCAAAAATTCAAATTACGAAATACATTCAATCGAAAATGTAATGTTAAGTATGTGAAATAATCTCAAGATTGGTGACCACACTAACTCAAATCTCAAGGTAGGCAATAATTGGAGCATGGTTTGGCCTAGAAACCACTAGTACTAACAATTATTGCAACATTAGTGAACTAGAAAGCAAGTGTAATAAAGAATTCCCATAATTACGCTCTTTCTTGTGCGTTACAAGTAATCGCAAAAGCGTAAAAAGAATCTTGCTTCCCAGTATTACTTACTATAATGATGTTGTACTTTGTATTAATGATGCTGCACAAGTTTCTATACGTATTTTTATTTTTTATGTACATGCCATATGTATAGAATTCGCTTGAGAAAAATATTTTATATTTAGAGTGTATGTATTATGAAATAAAATATGAACAATATTAATTGAAGATGGAGAAATTCAGATGAAAGTAGAGTGTGTGTTGTACTTGACACGTAAAGGATTAGTATTTGTAAATTTTTGTAGTTGTACAATTTCATGTGAACTATACATTTAAAAATGATCAGATAATTAGTATGAGTTCATATACGTATATGGGTTTTAATCGAGTTTAAATTGGGCCATAACCACTCAAACAAAAAAAACACGAATTTTGACTTATTTTATAATTAATTAAAAGAATTAGGGGCATTTAGTGCATTTAGGACTTTCAATTTATTATGTATATACTTAAAAGATATTCTATGATAATACTTATATTAAAAAACAAAAAAAAATCAATTGAAGGGCCAGCACACATCAATAATAATGACAATAAATATTTAATAATGTAAATGATAAAGGGATTTAATTTGTTTTCTTTATATACAAGTAGGAGAAGAGCTTTATTTAATTTGAATTATTTAAGTTGCAAGATCTATCCCTGCACTATTGAATATTATGTAAAAAAGACATATAATTAACATCGACGGAACAGGACAATCAGCAGTCAGTTACCGCGCTACCGACACTTTACTTTGTCCGTCTCGAATATAGTCGTTTTATTCATCTTGCATTAACGGACATATAATAATAAATTAATAGTGTAATATCACACAAACTTTCAACTCTGACATAAATTTTCTTGTTCAGTTAAACTGGATAAATAAATTTGAAATAAAAAAGAGTTTTATCATTATTATTTTGAATAATTACACTGCCCTTCTCCAAAATTTAGTGGAATTACACGTAAACTTTCTTATGGTTTTAAAAATTACATATAGTACTAATAAATACATCTATCCGTTAATCAAAATTTACGAAATTTCTTGATATCAGCAAAAAAATTGAATAAAAATTTATATATACCCTCAGTTGACTTATTAATGATTTATTACAAGTCAAACAAATCTTTTCTGATTAAATTACCCTTATACAACTTTACACACGAATGTCTGCATGTGAGGAGGTATATCTTTCACCTTTATAAGAGTAGTTTAATCATAAAAGATTTGCTTGACTTGCAATAAATCTACTGGGCATAAATATA
This sequence comes from Sesamum indicum, assembly GCF_000512975.1. Lineage (NCBI taxonomy): Eukaryota > Viridiplantae > Streptophyta > Magnoliopsida > Lamiales > Pedaliaceae > Sesamum > Sesamum indicum. Next base: position 8,732,483 of record NC_026152.1, read on the forward strand.
AATTTTTATTCAAATATTTTGTCTATATCAACAAATTTCATAAATTGAGTAATGGGTCGATTTTTTTATTAAACAAAAACAAACATTAATGATATTAGATATAATTTTTTAAATTTAAATAAATTTATATATAATTATACCAAACATTATTGCGAAAGGATCCTTATTGTATTTTGACAAAGCCCATAGCATCTTCATTTATATCTATATAAGAATCTTCTACTAGAAAAAAGTGATTAATAAGTATTCTCTCCATGTGATGTGCCTGAACTTGGAGATCCCAAAATCTATTTGGATAAGAAACAAGTGATTTTTCCGACATTTGACCTACCAAATCAATACATAATTCAACTATCTAAACTTTTCTTTTCGTGTACTCAATAACAAAGAGAAAATCCTCTCAAAACCAAGAAGCGTACTAAAGATGTAAACAAGTCGAATTAGAGCTAAGCTCCACCAATTTTTAGTGGTTCAAGCTCGAATTTATTATTATATTTAGCAAATTTATCACACAAATTTTTTGGTCTAGACCAACGTTTGGGTCAAGTATTGTCAAATTTTGAGAACGTTCAAAATTTAGTTATTTTACCCTCGATAGAAGGAGAATTTTGGGGACACGGGCTATTTAGTGGTCAAATCAATGAATAGTAAACTTTGTTTAATAAATAATTTATGAGATATTTATAATTGTATTGGGAGTTTTAGAATATAGTAAAATGTATGTGTTTATTGTGTGACTTGTAATAAAAAATTAATTTTATTACCCTTTTAAATAAATCGATGTTACCAATATATACATCAAACTTTTTATTTTTTAGCTCAAGCTTGAGTTGGAGCACAATACCCTACTTTTGTATTAATAAATCTATGAAATAACTTGAGTCAATTAATTGGTAATCGACTAATCATTTATAAAAATAAATAAATCTTACTAAATTCATAAAAATCAAATAAAAAAAGCAAAAAGTCTATATTTATATAGAGATTAGATAATATAAACAGCAATGCCATATTTTATTATTATTTAAAATTAAAATATGCGATATTGGTCAATTATTGTGATATACGATGAATTTTAAATATGAAAGTTCATATAATTTTGAATATATAAAAATTTTAAAAATAATATATATGTATATAAGATTAGAAAGAAAAAATCTTGGAGTTTATGAACAAAATATTTGTAGCTCAAAATTCAAATCGAACCGAGTCAACTCAGTTATATGCCCCAAATAAGACAATAACATTGCCATTTAACCCAACTCAATCTCGTGATGCTCTATCGCATGTGATTAGTTGAATTAGTAATTCATGTCTTTTTTTTATTTAAATACTAAATGCACAACGTAACATGAATTTGACTGATTGAAATGAAACCTATTTTGACAATGGAAATTATCTGATAAAAATACGGGATTTAAATGCCGGCCCAAAAATAACCCTAACTTTTGGGTTATTTGTTAGTTTGAAAACTTGCCCTGCGCTGCTCCGCCCCAAACCGCTTAGCCTTACCCATCAGGACACCAACTCCTCATACACAAAGCTCGGCCCAAAACACCCTCTTATTTTACCAAATTATGCTTTTCGTTTGTTTCCTTACGGTTATTGCAATAGAGAAAAAAGCTTCTAACACTAGGGATTGAATTGTTATTTCATTTGTTTTGTTTAACATATATACATAATGTGGACAAAGATTATGTTATGCATCTTACTTTAAGAAATAGTTTATATACGTGGCTTGTGTTCATAATAGAGGATATAACAAAATTCAATTTGCAAATGACAGGATTAGAAAAACAGAATAATGAGAATCACACACGCATTTTGCCGCATATTCCATCAGTGACAGAATATGTACAAACTACAAACTACAACTGGGATTCCTGTAAAAACACCCGCCACCACATTATATCTCCATCACAAGGATTTTAAGATCAAAATCATTAACATTAACTTCCCAAAGAAACACTAGTGTTTCTTTCCAACCGCACCCTTCAATTCAAAAACCTTATCTTAAAACCTCATCCTCTCTCTCTCTCTCCACCTCTCGTTTCTTGCCACTCTTCCCACTCAAACCTGCATCACAAAACTGAGAGATAACGAGTTTTTGAGAGAAAAAATCTTGAAACAAAACCAAGCAACATTCATTTGTTGCCTCTTCCTCCATTGATAGCTTTTCTTGCAGAGCTTCGAAAGAGTTGCACAAGACTATGTCGAGCTCTCATCTCACAATGTGGGTATCCTCAAAACCTTCTCTTTCCGACCCTTCTGGCCTCTCTTCTCGTTCCTTTATCAGCCCTTTTCAGCTTCCGAGTTCAAACGCTTCCAGCCCTTCTAGATCATCGACTTCTACTCAGATTCAGTGTGGTCTCCGTGAACTTCGTGATCGTATTGATTCTGTGAAGAATACACAGAAAATCACTGAGGCCATGAAGCTTGTGGCCGCTGCCAAGGTGAGAAGGGCACAAGAAGCTGTGGTCAATGCCAGGCCTTTCTCGGAAACTCTGGTTGGAGTTCTTTACAACATAAATGAGCAGCTCCAAACGGAGGATATTGATATTCCACTTACTAAGGTTAGACCAGTCAAGAAGGTTGCTCTGGTTGTGGTAACCGGTGATCGTGGGCTCTGTGGTGGATTCAATAATGCAATCATCAAAAAGGCTGAGGCTCGTATTAGAGAGCTCAAGGAACTTGGCCTTGATTACACTGTGATCAGTGTTGGTAAGAAGGGAAACTCGTATTTTATCCGTAGGCCTTATATCCCTGTGGACAAGTTCCTTGAGGGCAGCTCTCTTCCCACTGCTAAAGAAGCCCAGGCGATTGCGGATGATGTTTTCTCGCTGTTTGTAAGTGAAGAGGTTGATAAGGTTGAGCTTCTGTACACCAAGTTCGTGTCCTTGGTGAAGTCAGATCCAGTGATTCACACTTTGCTTCCATTATCACCAAAGGGAGAAATATGTGATGTGAATGGAGTGTGTGTTGATGCAGCTGAGGATGAGTTCTTCAGGCTGACAACCAAGGAAGGAAAGTTGACGGTGGAGAGAGATGTTGTGAGGACTCAGACTGCTGATTTTTCGCCAATCTTGCAATTCGAGCAGGATCCAGTTCAGATTCTTGATGCCCTGCTCCCTCTTTACTTGAACAGTCAAATTTTGAGGTCACTGCAGGAATCATTAGCCAGTGAACTTGCGGCTAGGATGAGTGCCATGAGCAATGCCACTGATAATGCCGTGGAGTTGAAGAGAACTTTGTCTAGAATTTACAATAGAGAGCGTCAAGCAAAAATTACTGGAGAGATTCTGGAGATTGTTTCTGGAGCCAATGCTTTGGTCTAAGTAAACTTCCTGATTTCCTGTTCCCACATAATTATGCTTCCCTACTTTGTGGGCAACATCGTTTTATCCTGATCATGTTTGTCGTGAAAAGTAATTCGGCATAGACACATCTTGATTGTGATTCTCATCAGCGTACAAACTTAGTGAAAGATGAGGGCCATTTATTTTGTAACATAAGGACATCTTCCTTACCTTTAATATATATATATATATATTTTTCCTCCAATTCTTGTTTGTGCTTCTTGAATTGTATGTTCCATAGCTGACCACCATACATGACTTTGTTTTCCTAGCATGCTAATAATATGAAAAATGGAAGATGCATAAATTATTCATCTAAGGGTCATCTCAATTCAGTTTCACACAAGATAATTGCTTTTGCATCTCGTTCATAAAGGGTCTTCTTGTGACAGGCATGGTGGTATTGCAGTAATGTAGTGAATGTTGCGTGTATGACAATTCTTTGTATCAGTGCTTGCTTGGCCTTTGCATTTGTCGACTTCACAGTTTACCATAAGCTAACAATATGAGTGTTTATGATACATCAGTTCTAAATTTAGTAGTGTATACTTAGCAGCAGATCATAAAGTAGATCTTCTTTGGGCATAATCAGCACAAAGAGGGAACCAATTGAAGTGCCCGCTACGAATCTTACCAATAAACCATTGCCTTTTAGCGAACTGCTTCAGCTGATAATTAGTTACCTCGCATATACCATTGCAATCCATCTGATCAGTCCCGGATAAGGAAGTAGGTTTAATGAGCATTCATCAAGCCTAATTTAATCTTTCTGTGCTGTCAATCATAACTATACAGGGTTTTGAACATGTAAATTTTAACTGTTTGACAACCACAATTACCAAAGGTAGACCAACAGATTCATGCAGAAACTAAACTCAACATGTAGAAGAAGACGAATTACTCATTTTATTCATCCCAATTTTTTCTACACCTTTCTTTGTATAAATTACATGAAAGTAAAACTAACCTTCATACACTAAATTGATAAAATCCCAAAAATCACATGTTTTCGATTTTTAACCTACGTCATTGATGAACAATTTAGAGTTAAAAACTAAAAAAAATAATAAAAATATCATGAGTGAGTCTCAGAAAAAAACGGCGTCACAGCAATAAGCTTCTTGCGCTGGAGGCACCGGGGGTACTTGGTGACTCTCAAATTGAAACACGGAGCTCCATTCATGGCTAAATCTGCCAAGCGTGGCTGTGGAAATGCCGAATCCGAACTCGGATTGAGTTGAGACAGAGCAACAAGAGTCTGAGCACCGATTTCTCTGGATCTAGCGGTGATTTTCGAGTATCTGAGCTGAGCAAGGGCTCCCGGCTTTAGGTATGTGTAAAATAACGGCGTTGTCGTGGGAGATCTGAGAGCGCTGCTTCGAACTCTGGCTTTCATGGTGAGCGGAATGCAAGTCGCGTATTAGAAAGGAAAAAAGAAATTGAATTCTTTAAACCCTAGAATCTGCAGAAGAGGATCGCGAATGCGATTGGAGAGAAGAGCGGAGGTAAGGTTTTAAAATAAGGGAATGAGAGGCGGGAAAAATGGTGGTGGCGCGGCGGATTTTTCAACTTTGAAGTGATTTTGGGCCAACCCAACCTCAGGCTCACGGCTTCTCACCGTCATGGCTTGGCCCAGCCAGGCTTGCTAAAACTAAAATCCACTTCTCCATAAATTTTCCAATATTGCAAAAATTTACACCTCCTTATGTGATCCTCATAATTTATTATGAAATATGAATTTCGTTTATTTTATATTTTAGTGAATTTGTGATTATGAACTCTTATCTTAAACAATAATTATAGCTCAAATTGAATGTCTCTCAATAATAACAAATTTCATAGTCATATTTGTGGATGGTTGTTGCGCTGATCTGATCGTCCTTCCTTATATTTTAGAAATATTTACATTCTTCTCCCTTAAAACATTATATGATTATAAGTAAATTTACTGTGATTTAAAAAATTATATCCACTATTTCTTATAAGAAGGAAGATATACTTCCCCCAATGGATTAGCGTATGAAAATATATAAGGTAGTTTGGTCTTTACATGCAATAAATCAATTAGATATAAGTACAAATTCATTCAATTTTTCACTGATATATCAACAAATCGCTTAATTTTGACTAATAAAATGATCTATTTATTAAATGAAAACAAATGAGGTACTATTGTAATTTTCGAGATCACATAAAATATACATGTAGAAAAAAGGGTTTAATTATCCTTTAATTTTAAAGCTCAAAAGCAAAAGATGTTAAATCCGGGTGACGCTTAATTTATTTCTTAGATACGATACCTTTGTATTTATTTTAGAAATGGCGCAGATATAGCCCCAATGCCCGTCCATCTTCATCAATCAGAAAAGGCAACTCATTCACGTGCCAACACCCAACCTGATAATAAAAAAAGAACAGGCCGCAATCGCTCAACTCAACTCCAATGCCATGCAGTATGCACTTTGTTGGTGCCTTGGGCTTTTGAATGTGTACTGAACGCCCACCATTTAGAGAAATGCTGTTCAACTTCATGGGGTTTAATGTAACACAAAAACACCCTTTCATAAAAATTGAACAAATAATGGTAACTTAAAACGACACATACTATCAAGATTTGCATATTTCCAAACATACATAACTAACTAACTATAATTTCTTATACTCCATGCATTTTTTATATGCATCGAAGATCTAGACTAATGTTAGCGGTCTAAATTTTTCAGTGGAGGCCATTTAAGGCGATAAATATCATGTTAAATTTTGGTAATAGCTTAGTCAGTCAATACACAACCATAAAAATTGCACTTGATATTTTTATGACTAAAAAGAGTAGTAGAGTGGTGGTTGCAACTGTGGGGAGATGGGATATGGGGAGCACATTTAGTGCACACCCTTTCACCCCAACTAAAGAAATCTCCAACAATAAATTGTATTCTTCATAAAGTGTATTGTGCATTTTGTGCTCAAAAAAATTGGACTCAACTTTATTTGACTGCTTCAAGATAGGAAAGAAAGGTATGATTTGATGTGCTGATTTTTGTCCAATTATTAAGTTGTTGCTTGGATCCCACTTTATGAAATGCTCGAAATTGAAATCCCACTTGCTGATGACTCCCTTTGTGCAGCATTTGCATTTGCATGACCCACATTTTTTATAATCTACATCTTACCAAAAAAGGGAAAACAAGTATGTGGTGAAAGACAGTCTCATTTATAATTATTGTAAAAGGTACTATTATTCCTTGTTGTTTTGGGTGCCATAATTCTGAGTCGGTCACGTCACTGATCTATCTCATCATAATAGTGACTATCTCATCATAATATAATGAATAGAGAAATTCTCAAAAAACAACTCAATGGTTCGGATACAAAATCTTGAGTGTATGTATGTGTGATAGATATGTTAGTGTTGAAATTGAAAAATTAACAAATTGAAGATATCAAAAAAAATATTTTTTAATTATATAAAGGTATAAATAATATAATGGCTGGTTGGAGTGGAAAGAGAGGGGAGTGTGTTTTTTGGCCAAGTGAGAAAATGACACTCCCCTCACATCATACATCTTCTCAACTTTTATCTTATAATTTTTATTCTTTTACCTTTCCCACTAAACGACGTCGGCTGTCACAAACGCTTTTATTCAGTTCTATTCCCAGCCTCTCTTTCCTTGTGGATTTTCCCCTTACTTAAACATTTTTTTTATTAATTTATACTATTTTATTAAACGCGTGGGTCTTAAAATAAACAAATTTAAATTGAGAAAAACTAAAATTCTTTCAATACATTTATTCTTTTCAATTTTCTTTGATTACGTTTTGTTCAATAATTTTCTATTCAAATACATACGCAAATGAAATATACTTAAAGCGTACGTAATTATTTCTTTTGACTGATTTTCAAACCTTGGACATGAAACTATATATAGCAATATTTTGAAAGATTCTCAGACTCATTTGGCCCAATCAAAGCAAATAATAATATACTTGGTATGCGACTAATTACTATTTTTTAAATTATATATTAATTATACGATAAGTATATTCGTATAATTAATTTGTTGGGCTTCCTTGGAAATCATCTTCATCTTGACCAATGTGAAAAAGGAGAAAACCTAATGTGGAACATATATCGGTTGGGATTCCAGAGGAGTAGGGTCTGTCTGTAACTCGGATTCTCATTACATCATCTTTCATTTATTTACGTTTGACCCCCAAATACTTGTTTACTTTCTACTTTCTCTTATTCATATCTGCCATTTCTTTCCACATTAATCACTTTTGATTCCCCAGAAACATTAATACTTTTATCCCCCCACCAACAGACACTTCCTTTCCTCCTCTCTCTCTATATAGTATATAGTGCCCTGCTGGGTTTCCGCCGCATTCCAGGTTTCTTCCTTGTGCGCCGGAAATGGACGACAGGAGTGGAGGCTTCGGCGGAGGGGCGTTTTGGGAAACTGAACAACTTCAAGAAGAAGAGGTATGGGGTATTATGAAAACGAGAAGAGAAGCCGCCTCAGTACTCGCAAACTCCAACTCAAAGACACGAAACACCATCGTATGTAGTTCCTCCTCGTCGTCCATCCCAAGAGCCACCGTGGAGTGCTCCGACGCCGGGTGGGTGGGGCGTCATCAGTCATCAGCTCCGGTGGACGTTCCGGACTGGTCCAAGATTCAGAAGAAAAGATCAAGAAGGAGCTTGTGGAATGCACATAACGATGATGATGATGGAGTGCATGATGGTAAAACAGATGAAGATGATGATGGTGGTGAGATGATTCCACCCCATGAATACCTGGCACGAAGGCTGGCGAGTGCTCAGATTGCTTCATTCTCAATGTGTGAAGGAGTTGGAAGGACGTTGAAAGGAAGA
>NC_026152.1:8740721-8746707 GCF_000512975.1 Sesamum indicum
ACCAAGACTGGTTTTATTGAATGAACTAAACAAAACCATCATCATCATCCCAATTAATACGTATGTTATGTGTGTTAATTATTAGTCCAACTTTCTATTTTGGGGATTTTCGTTTGGGTTTGGGTTTGGGTTTTGGGTACTACCCCCGCCCAGAGCACAATCTTTGGTTGTCAGAGTTGGCTTTCTCAGGTATTATTATGAGTATTTTAAACTATTAAAGAAACTTCAATCTCAGACGCTAGCTACGTCCGGAGACTCCGGACAAATATTAAAAGTAATTAACTAGTTAATATGTTTATGTTTGTCTATGACATTTTTATATACACATTCTTTCAACATCTTATGCTCATTAATTAATCATTCCATTCTCAATTTTGAATGTGCATTGTTGAAAAGTCGTTTCGATTGGTGCAAGAAAAGGGAAGTCTTAAGATTTGTATTCCACCCAAGCCCCTCGTCTCGGTCCAACTTTGAGCAACAATGATTCAATAGTACAAAGGAACAGGAAAAGACACAATATTCTTGAAAGCAAGATTTGCAAGTGAATTGAGGGCAGTATAGCCGTTCTTGACTCTTGGCACACAGCAATGGCATTCAGTTCATTAATTTCTGCAGCAATTTTTACTAGTACTATTCAATAAGTTCAGCAAAGATGAGCAACGTTTAGATTTCACAGTTACCCTTCCGCAATATCTGTGCTATTCACTGGTAACTTGGACGTTGTTATACCTAGGATTGAATTTTGTTATTTAAATCAAGTTTAATCGAATCAACTCAATTTTAAACTATCCACCAATCTCATTGTACTGTAAGTGTATTGTATTTGATCATATAATTAATTTAGGTCCCACCAACCGGCTTAGAATTTTCCTTGATTGGACTACACTGCCACATCAAATTTACCACATGCCATCATCAGGGAAGCAATGCATAGTAAATTTTCATAGATCAAGTGGTTGCATTGATTTCTTAGTATATATATATCTCAAACAGTTACTGTTGCTTTTGGTTGAATTGTAAAGGATAAGTGGCTTTAATGATGAAGTAAAAAAAACATATTCCTGGACACCTACCACAAACACTTGTAGGAAACATTTAGGTAGAGGTAAGTAATAAATGCAATGCAAAAGGTTTCTGCTTCTCCTTCATCTTTCCGACAAAGTTTAATTTCTTGAACCCCAATTTAATCCAAATAATCATCATGTGTTAAAGCTTTGTAAAACAGGAAATTATGTGGTAACTGAGGTAAAAACCTTGTCCATGTTTGAAAATACAAGTTTTATGCGCCTGAACAGGAAAAGAAGAACAAACTGATGAAGTGGAAGATAATTACCTGTTTCTAGACTGCATGGAGATGAAAAGAGCGACAGGGAGCCAAATGAGCATCGCCAGTAGTACGCGTACGTGATATTGGCACGGCTCAATCAAATAACTGACCTCTATACCTACAGAGCGCGGCTCTCTAATTGAACTGCACCAATATCTCGTGCGGTTAAACATTCATCGGCAGGCCTCTATCACTATTATTCTCTATTCTCAATGTATGTGTTTTACATATATCCAACCCCAACTACCAGATATCCTTCCTCAACCACAAGGAAAAATAAAAACATATACATTTCCTTAGAATTTCTTAAGTGAACAATATGTATACCTGCAGTGAGGCTGTATATGTCACTCCCTCGAGACCAATATATATATAAGATAGATAGACTGAGGGGGTGGGGTTTGGGGTTTGTGGGGTGTAATTTAGAGAAGCAGGCATTGAATTTGCCAACAACCCAACAACAAAAGGGAGAGTATATTTACTCAAAAGCCAAGCAAAGATGAAAAAGCACAGTGCAGCATGCAAGATCTGGTGACTTCAATATGCATTTATGAGGTGGGGAAATGCAAAATGCTAATTAAGTACGGGAATTTTTTTTTGGTTAAATCAAACCAAATTAATCAAGAGTGAGTGTGATATATTTTTTCATTAATTATTTTTTTAAATTATACATCGATCACAACGCAAATATATAAAATTTATCATATAATTGATTCAAACTCCAACTGAAGTAAATTTACTGTACTCCCATTACAACTAAATCTCAATTTCAAACCACATTACAAGTTTCTTGGCAAGTTGATTTCTTGATATCCCGCCAACATTTCCTGGCCTCACCCTCACATAAAAATAAAGATGTAATATCTTAATATTGTAAATGAATGCTCTCATGCCAATATTTCCTTAGTGGCTATTGATTTGATGTTCCTGTATTATGGGACATTAAATCACATGTTTACTTGTTTCTCATGAAAGAATATTAATTATGTTACAACTACCTAATAAAAACATTTAATTTAATTGTACGTGGACTATGTCACGCTATAATGACTGATGAATTGTCACCTTCTATAAACTCCTCACTAGTCCTTTATATCAAGTCTGAACACAATTATTATAAAAGAAATGACCGCTCATCTATCGATAAACTATAAATTTTGAGAGTAAAATTCAAATTAACTTTTCACTATCAATAAAAACATACACAAACATGGAAAAAAAAAGGATAAATTATAATAGGTTGTCATGAGTTTTGTTGTAATTACAAATATCCCTTATTATTTTAAAAATTATAAATATTCTAACAAATAGTCCCTTTTGACAGCTCATTATAGGGGATATTTGTTAGGGTATTTTTATAATTTTGAAAATAATGAGAGAATATTTATATCAACACAAATTTTAGTGTAGTACATTGAAATTTACCTAAAAAATAATCACAAGTTATTCATCTTCATTCTATTGCTCTTTTATCTCGATTGTGTACACAACTAAGTTATGAGAAGCATAAAGTTGAAGAGACAAAAAGAACAAAAAAAAATTTGTAGAGTGCAGGAGTTTCTGGGCCGTGAGCCCATGTGGAATGGGTAGAGATTTAAGAAACATGGGCCAAGCAATGGCAGACTGCTTCCAGTTCTGTCGGACTTCTTGTGCAGTTCCTTTCAAAATCGTACGTATCTCATCTGTATGCAATACTACTACAGTTGATCTGTGTTTGGGGTCTAGGTACAACGAACACACAACCATTAAGGTGAAATTGCTGACCGCCATTTTGCCATCTTCCTCCTGCCAACATTTAAACCTTGTATTAAGGAAGCATATGGGGTAAGAGATGAGAACACCAATAATAGCATATAATATTATGTCAGGATGTTCAAAGTCTGGTTTGGGGCTAGACCATATTCTTTCTTTCTGGACTAAGATTTCAGGTTCCTTTGCTTTCTGATTTAATTACTTGCTACATTCTTCTCTTGAACTGCGTGTAAACGCCTATTCTAATCCTGTTTTTATCTCTTTACCCTTTTGCTTTCAAGATTTTCCTTCAACGAAGAAGAGCAACTTGGGGAACATAAAAAGGGATTAAAGATACATTTCTTCATCAATCTAAAAAAGGGGAGGGAGAGAGAGATAGGCACTCTACGGGAAAATGCATGCTTGCTTTCACTGCAAACAAGAGTTTCCCCCTGTTCATTCCAAAATTAACACAAATTCCACAGCTCCATTGAACAATTTATCGAGACAACCCGTAACCTATTCTAAGAACAACTAGTTGGTTTTTTCTACGATTTAACGATGTTTGGTAAGTTTCATCATTCTCCCACTTCCCACTTGGACCTCCACAAGTCCCCAATCTACACAAGTACAACAACATCATCTTTGCTTTGCTTATCACAAGAAATTCTCAAGAATTTAGCAACTTTTATACAACATTATAATCTCCAAACCATAAAGACATGATATCTAAGCATTCGTTTTGTTCATTGTTCATTTTGTTTTCCTGGTAGACTTGGACTTGTTCAGTTTCTTCAACTTCTCATCAAAACTACTCCAACTGTAACCACTCGGGATCGCGAATGGATCCACCGCCTGCCTGCCACCACTATTACTACTCTTTTGGTGGCGGCCACCCCTCAACCACGACGATAAGTAATTGCTATTATCACCACTGGCACTGGTGCTACTCTCATCTTCACTGCTTCTTGCATTTGCAGCAAATTGCCTTGGACTTGACAGTGGAGTGTAGAAATCTTCAACTGGCTTCAGCTCAACAAATTTTGTGAATGTCATTACCACTCTCACTGTAGGAACTACAGGGATTGCCACCTGATTCAAGAACCAAACAGTAAGACTTCTTTTTCTTTTACAAAATCAAAAGCAATTTAGACTGTTTGAATTTCAATCATTCAAATTAAAAGGCAGACTTGTTCAACTATTATTATTCATGATATGCATGTGACAAAATTTAATACTGCAAGAATTACTTATAGACAAAGGTAAAATTGAGTAGGCTCAAGAATGGGCCGGAGGTGGGACTAAAGGGCCCACGGTGGGCCCCTTGAGATGCTTCTATGTCAAATCGAAAATCCTTCATAAAACAAAGGACGTTGCTTGTGCTTAGGCATGAAAAGAATGAATTGAAATAAAGCAAATCAAAATCAAACACTGAATCAGAAGACAAGGGAGGGACCCACAGGACAAACTTTATTACCGATTTTGACCATTACCTTTACGGGAAATGTCCCCGGTGGAAACGTCGTCGTCATCACTTCCCGCATTCGCCTAACGGCCTTGATCTTGTTCGCCAAAATATCGAGTAACGGCAGCAACTCCTCCGTCTTCAGAGGGAACTGTTCCGTCAACCAAACCATTGGTCGCAGGCTCTTAGTGTATTCTTTGTCCTTAGTCTGCGGTGGCGCCACAAGTCTGTCAACCTTACACGGCGGCGGTGTTCTTCTCTTTGAATCAACCGGAATTATGTCCACGCTTTGCCGGGATACTGTCACGAATTCTCTATCCTCCCTCACGAAACTGCTGTGCCGCCGTTGCCTATCCGTGGACACGCTGAATCTTGGATTCTCCGCCACAATAAAGCCCTCGTCTGACTCCTCGTCGATCTCCAACGGCAAAATGCAAGTTGGAGAAAATGGGTCATCTCTATTCTCTGCGGCGTTCACTTTTCGCGAACGGAAACTAAAGATTACATTGTGCATTTCGTAAACACTAGCTTTCCACGCCCCCACATTTTCCATTTTCTCTTGTCTTCTCCAATTCGTACGGCCGATTAGTTCCGCTTTCGTGACGTCCATTCCAGGACGATAAACGCTGGTTTGGTTACAGAAATTTGCAATGTCAGAGTCTGACAATGGATTCCCGGCGTTCTCGAATGCGTCGTAGATTTTTTTCTTGTCGTGGTTAAGGATGAGGAGGGAGCCTTGGGGTATGTCGATGTCGAGAGCATTGTTGTAATTAACATCGTTGAGGAAAAGAAAGCTTTGGTTGGCGCGTTGGATTTTGAGGCCGTCGTAGCCGGCGAGAGAGGTGTCGGCGCGTAGGTTGCCCTCGCGCTTCCAGATTTTGTAAGTGTCGGACGGAGCGATTTTACCGACAAATGGCACGATGGAGCTCTCGAAATGGAAGGAGATCTCCATGTAGAAATCGCGCATCCGACGAAGGGCTGCGACGAGGCGAGGGAGTCGCCTCCGCCACTTCGCCCAAGCGGCTAGGTGGTGGTGCTGGACTAGTGCGGAAACGATCGCCGGGCATCGACGGAGGAGTGCTTCCTGGAGGGGGTTCCATCCGGCGGCGTTCTGAAGAGAAATATCGGCTCCGGCGGCGGCAAGTGCGCGAGCGGCAGCGGCGTCGTTGAGGCAGACGGCGAGGTGAAGTGGGGTTTCTTTAAGGCTGTTATCCCGGCGGTCAATGGCGGTGGAAATCCTCTCGGAGAGGCGTTCTTGGGCGAGAGATTCGGATTCGGTGTGAATTCGAGTGGGGTCAGACAGTTTGGGCAAAGAAGAAAGCAGTTTGTTGAGAGTGGCGTGATCACCTATGGCGACAGCGTAGTGGACGGGGCTGGCAGCGTAGTCTTGAGGGCGTATAACGGTCGAAGACGACTTGGACATTGTAATGAAGGCAAGGGTGCGTGAGTTACCTCTGCGCTTT
>NC_026152.1:8746808-8749141 GCF_000512975.1 Sesamum indicum
AACACTTGTAGGCTAGGGTTGTGGTTCAAGTCATCAGGAATTAGAGAGGGTGAAGTCAAGATTAAGAGTGGGAAATGTAAAACAAAGAGGGAGAAAAACTCGCGTTTCACTCTTGTCACCAGCACACCCTGGGGCCTTGGATGTGATGGGAATTCTGGAGAAAGAGGTGAGCTTTATCAAAAGGGGGCTGTTACATGTAAATTCATTCAGCACTCGCTTTATCGCAGCTCCAATGGGGGCACGACTTTTGGTAAGTCTTTATTGTGCAGTTGCTCTCTCTGTTTTTCCACTATTTTAACAGTTTCTTTCCCCTGCTTTTATTACCTCATTCATTCTTTCTTCTTTATGCTCTCTCCATTTTTAACTGCTTCATTTCATTTTTCAGTTGACAATCATTTAATCTTGATATTGATTAATTCTCCAAGAATCGAAACAAAGACCAAGAACTTGGGGTTGGGATTGAGGGGTTGACCAATCTTGATTTTAAAATAGTGATTTGAGAAGAGCACACACACATAACCAACCGTACATAAAGAAAAGAGAATGGGTCATGTTGAAAGTGAGGGGTACAAGGAAAGGAGGAAACTGAACTGTAATGAGTTGGTTTGTCGCACCAGTGGGCCTACTGCTACTGCTCAAAGTTGTGCCATCCGGATCAGAATAGAAAGATGAATGGAAATTGGCATTTCTGAGAACAGGGTATGTATGGTGTCTGGGTCAACCCGGACCCGGATTCCCCCAAATTGTTAACAACCCACAATCACTCCTGTGGCTGTAATCCGTCATCATCAATTCATCAATGTTTAGGTCTCGGTTACCTTGGTGGTGTGTGCAGAAGCTTGGATGTTGGTGCACTGGTAATTTATTTTTAAGTTTTTCAAGCGAATTATATAGGAAATTCTTGTTTAAATTTTAAGTTACGTCAAATTAAACTAACTTAATAAATATGGCATAATTGTAATACGATCGATAATTTTTTTAAAATTATATATCAATTATAATATAAATATTTTATATTTATTATATAATTAATTTAAATATATCCAAATCTGATTTGAATTAAAATTGAGCTTAGGCCATGGGTTTCATGTGATATTATTATGTAGATGATGTAAAATATTTGAGGGGGAGCGTGGGATTGTGTACGGGGCCATAGAGCATAGGTGTAAAAGGGATGAAAAGTGGATTCTTGGCTTGCGCGCTTCAATCATGCCAATGCCATCATTTATCACACTCTATTATTCTATTATGTTGCACCCATAGTTGTGAAACCCAACTCCATCCATTTGGTTAGACTGTTCAAATTGTCGATCCGCTCATACAATGGGTTGGATGAAAGGTAAAATTTGATGGAGTGTAAAAAATGTCTTTTTTTTTTTTTTAAGGGAATCAGATGACATAGTGGTTCGACCGCCGACCAGCTTGAACGGTCCCGGGTCAGTCGAATCATCTGGAACAGTGGCTGCACCACTCCATTTGCAATCTGGGTCGAGACCCGAAATGTGACGTCCGTAGAATTTTTTATGTAATTGGTAGACTAATTGGTAATTATTAGAAATCTAGATTTAATTAGTAAATAAATTATAGATTGAATTTGGAATATAATAACACTTGAACGGATTAAATTGGAGTTCGTTATAATATTTGGGGCAAATTATAGTAATTAAGAAAATGAAAAGGATGTAATTGGTATTTTAAGAAAAGTTTAATTAAATATAAAATAATAATAATAATGTTTTATGTACATAAATAATTAATATATATATATATATATATATATATACAAAATGAGGGAGATTTTGATTGAGGCGGTGGGGCCTCTCTTTCCACTTTTCGATTAAATTGGAGTTCGTTATAATATTTGGGGCAAATTATAGTAATTAAGAAAATGAAAAGGATGTAATTGGTATTTTAAGAAAAGTTTAATTAAATATAAAATAATAATAATGTTTTATGTACATAAATAATTAATATATATATATACAAAATGAGGGAGATTTTGATTGAGGCGGTGGGGCCTCTCTTTCCACTTTTCCTCATTTTAAAACATACACACCCTTACACAAACTCACACACACACCGTCATATTCCACACACACTATCGCACACACATATTGCCGAGGAGAGAGGACGTGACGACAAAGTAGAGGGTTGAGCAGTCCCTCGTGAATCGAAGTATTTTGGGATTTAAGGTAAGTATAGCTAATTGGATTTATATATATATATGTGTGTGTGTGTGTAGTATTGTATATATTATATATATTGGTTTCTTGGATGCGATCATGGACTTGGCTTTATATTATTATACGTGGCTTTCGTATATTGATTGTTTA
>NC_026152.1:8749209-8761254 GCF_000512975.1 Sesamum indicum
TTGAAATAAAAGATGATGCTTACCTAGTTGGAACCACAGTCAATGGTTTATGAAAATGTGATTGATATTGAGATATGAAAAATATGTGAATTAAGCTAGGTACCATGGCGCGTAGGGTACCGGGGTATTCCGGGGCAGCAGGGAATATCCTGTGCTTGTTAGCTACACACTGGGGTGGTGTGGGGGTACCATGTTTGTTGTGATGTCCTGTGCTATATTGCTACACAGCTGGAGTAAAAGAGTGTGGGGATATCACACAACGGGTATCCTGTGCTGTATATGATATGATGATGGCCGGCGAAACCATTGACTGATGTACTCCAGTTAGAGTAAGTGGGGCCCTTAACTAATAAACGATAATGTTGAATATTGTGTCATAGCTTGATTTATAATTGTGAATAGGTATTACTGCTTATATTTGTTGTTGCTATTGATAATGACTGTTAGTCGATGTGACTGCATGTACGTGAAATTGTTGCCTGTGTGTATATATAAACTGATCAGCTATACTTATTGAGTAGGCAGCTCATTCCTTGCCACGTACTTTTCAGGAGATAGATCACACTGACTAACCACATTGACTTTGAGCGGTGCCGTCGTCTTTATTAGGTGGGTCAGCCGTGACTTCTGAAGCCAAAGTTTTTATTATTGGGTTGTAAATATTCTGGTCTTTTGTCGGGATTTGTATTTAAAGTTGTGGTATGATTTTTCTTGAGGTTATGTACACGAGAACATGTAGTGAGGGTAGATATTACTTTTGGTGGTATATATTATCTTTTGTGACATATAATATTATATTGATAAATTAGCATTTATTTTACGGGTTGAAATAGAATTAGTTATAGAATGAGTTCTGACTAAGTAAGGATGAAATAGTGATAATTAGAAGTAGCGGGTAGGGGGCGCTACACGAAAGCTGTCCAGCAAGTGTTGGGTTGGATCTGGAAAATTTGAATTGAGAAGAGTGGAGTTGTGTTGAAAGGGTGTATAGATGTGATTAATGTTGAAGTTTGAGATAGGCCTAAAATTGAGAAGCCCAAACATTATCCAGACGCCCTCGTATTCTTATTTATTATTGCCGCCCATCTCTTATTCCTACCCTCTTTCTCGCTCTCATTCCTCCCCAATTAATGCCTTGTTTCGTTTCATTTTTTTATTTTTAAGACAGTAATGAAAATTAATATATTTTTATTTATACTTATTCTCACTATCAATATATTTAGACTCATCTGGAGCTGCCGATATCAAAAGTTTAGCAAATAAAATTTTTTGTTCAGATTTGATCTATTAAATTTAATTATTTTTTCAGCCAGCGGGCCAAAGCCAGCGTGGGATACCGTTGTGTGTTATAATCACATGTGTATGTCTACGTCTATGTCTATGTCTACGTCTATGTGTATGTATCTATCACTCATCTTCATTCCTCCGCCGCTCCGCCTCCGCTCCTGTTTGCGTACAAATACAAGCGCATTGCGTTGTCTCTACACACTGACGCGACGAGAAACACACAGAAGCAGGTGAAAACGTGTAGCCAACATTTTGCTCACCTACCTTTCTTTGCTTTCTCGCCTGCCTTCCAAGAATTCTCTACAACTTGTGTTGCAGGAATAGGAAGACCAAGAACCCCAGCTTTCACTACCACACGCGTAATTCCCTTCTTTTACCAAACCCCAACTTAGACAACTCAAGAAAATTCTCCCGCAATTCAATCATACGCATGAATTTCAATTCTTGTGAGTGGGCCACTTTACACTGGGATTGATACAGCAAAAAGGACATGGCTTTGAAGGCTGCGCCAATCTTGGTTTGTGCTGCTGCTAATAACAAGAAAAGCACTCCGTATCATCAATTGGGCATTTCGGATTTCGTGGGTGGCCGGCCTACTTTCTTGAATTTCAAGATTCAAAGGGAATGGGAGTGCCTGTCCCACAGGGCTATCACGCCTGTTGAGGATGAGATCCCTTCAACTCCTGATGTTGTTGAACCCCCCACTCAGATTGCTCCTGCCGGAGGGTTTCACAAGGACTTGAACTCTCTCCCAAGTGGGTTACCCAAAATCATTTCTTGAATATAGGTTAATTGCGAGTAATTTTTTATTGATCCTGTTGAAAGACAATTATTGGTTTGTTGATTGGATTCGAATTCTTGGTGATGATTCTGAGCTGAACTTAGTCATTGATTTTGTATTGGTAAATAGTATAAAAGTTTGAACTTCAAATTTGTTACTCTCTAGCTTCTTATTAGTTGGCAATGGCAATGATTGACGGCCTCATTTCTGAAATTATTATATTCATAATTGGTCTTTGTAATGTTTATTCCGGATAAATTTATTCTACGCCAAAGAAATAATCTTAGTTACCAGTTCTTATTTGTTGACACTTTCATAATAATCACATTCTAAATGCAGAACCCTTGTCCGCAACCGATTTTTCCTCTTCTTCGAACGATGGTAGGAAGGTCCGTGTTGCATATCAGGTATGTGATCTTTGACTCTGTTATATAAGGTTGCTAAGATTTTAACTTAGCTTTCTTGAAATGATATATTCGCCTCTTCAGGGGATCCCAGGAGCATATAGTGAGACTGCTGCACTAAAAGCATACCCAAATTGTGAGACTGTCCCATGCGACCAATTTGAGGCTGCGTTCAAGGTTAAGATGTTTCTCGAAATATTCTTTTACTTTTCTCGATCATTGTATATTTTCTGACTTAATGTTGTGACTCCCATTTCTCAGGCAGTTGAGTTGTGGTTGGTTGACAAAGCTGTACTTCCAATCGAGAATTCTGTTGGTGGGAGCATCCATCGTAACTATGACTTGCTTCTTCGACATAGGCTTCACATAGTTGGAGAAGTTAAGTTGATTGTCAATCACTGCCTTCTAGGATTGCGTGGGGTTAGAAAGGAGGAGCTAAAGCGTGTATTGAGCCATCCACAGGTGATTGTTCAATAATATCACTTCCACCCATGTGCACTTCAGAGTACTTCATTTTCTCTTTCTTTCTTTACTAAGAGAGACGCTAGTAACCTTCAGCTGTTTTATCTTCATTATGTAATCTCTCATTGTCTTTTTGTTCATCTCATGCCAACTTCTTAGTGGGTGTCTATATAGAAGACAAAACTATTTGAACCTCCAAAAACATCACGCCTAGTTTGAAGGACTGGGTTATTTGTGGATGATAAAATGTCTAAGAAGGAAATATAATGATACCAGAATCTAAATCGCTGGACAACTTGAGTTTCTTATGCTGCAAAGAAGGAAGTTTCCCCCTGATATTGTGCTGTGAATATTCTATGTTTTTTCTTGAAGGAAGTTTCCCCCTGATATTGTGCTGTGAATATTCTATGTTTTTTCTTGATTTACATTCCGTACCATGTGTCACCTGTTTCCTAAACCTAAATTAATTGATGGTGGTTTCAGGCACTTGATCAGTGTGAGATAACTCTGAATCAGTTGGGTGTGACCAGAGTCAGCGCTGAGGATACTGCTGGTGCAGCTCAGGTAAATTTTCAAATATTCTGCGCGTTTGTAACTTATTTCGTATCATCTTAACACCGACGACAGACTGTAGCCTCCGAAGGAGTGAGAGAGACAGGAGCCATTGCAAGTGCTCGAGCTGCAGAAATCTATGGTCTTGATGTTCTAGCTGAAAGAATACAGGTGGATTTTTGGATCGTCTCTTGTTAAATATGCCATTCAATTTGCTTCACTTATGTTGCATGCTACATTTTCTTCTAATGTAAGAATCAACTTATAATTTAACCAGTTGCATTCAGGTTTGAAACCTTCATTTGTTTTTGCATCTTCTTGGAGTGCTGTTTAGACCTAAACTTTTTACTGAAAAATCAATTCGAACACTTAGAGGCCGGTTCTACACAAACTAAAAAATAACTAAGGAAAGGAAAGAGCTTATGACTCTTTACTACCTTTACTATTGCACTAATATCAATAGAGAACCTGTCAAATGTACTCGTACTCACTGTTATATGAACGTGTGGAGGATGTAAACAACCAGTTTCTTGGCCTCATAATTGGTATCTACTGCACACATTAGCAACAATTGATATAACTGCAGCTGTCATGTAAACCTGTTCCAGTGGTACCTAAGAAAAAGCCAAGATATTGTTGCAACAATGTACTGGACACGTGGAAGTAGAAACAGAAAATGATAAGACAGGTGTTATAGCGGATTTCAGTCTATCTCCAAAGGAAGTTACAGCTCTTACCAATAGTTCTATTACCAATATCATTTCCTCTGGATCAGGCTCTACTAAAACGATCAGAACTACTTCCTAAATTGTTTGCACCTCCCTACCTTTATCCCTACTTTTGACTCTTTTGTTAATTAATATTTCCAGAGAGATTCTATATCCATATCTTCTTCTAACCTTTTTAAGACCGTTTCCTTCCAATTTCATCAACATATTTCAAAAGGATTGATATTGGAAATGACTTGATTAATTTCTATGTAACTTGGTCTGTTGGATTAAAACTGGTCTCAAGTATATTGATGAAGCTTCTTATTGGCTTATCACATAAGTTTCTCTCCTTTTCTTGTTTTCTGTATTGATTTGAAGTAAGAAAATTGGTGATTGACAACAACTGTTCTTTAATTAATTTAGTTTAATGATGAACCTAACAGGATGATTCTGACAACATTACCCGTTTTCTGATACTTGCAAGGGAACCTATCATCCCAGCAACAGATAGACCTTATAAGGTATTATTCTTTTATCAGGCTTGTGCCTCTCTATTGTTTTAAATAATTCATTCTTTCTTTTTAGACTAGTGTTGTCTTCAGTCTGGAAGAGGGACCTGGTGTTCTATTCAAGGCGTTAGCAGTCTTTGCTCTGAGGGGCATTAATTTGTCGAAGGTAAATTATACTAGTTACTTTGTAAGCATCCATTTCTGCCTTTCTCTGTTTATTAGCATTCGGTAATTGTATCTTACTATAAAACTATACTACAGATTGAGAGCCGTCCCCAGAAAAGGCGGCCGTTGAGGGTTGTTGACGACTCTAACAGGGGAAGCGCCACGTGAGTGTCCTTTTAGTTATCCTATAGCATATTACTTTCTTCTGCTAATGAGACTTCTGCGCGAATACCTATCCAAAACTTTGGGTCAGTAATTATATAGTACACTGCTAATTTATGCGTATAATTTGGTTCATGACTCGAACAGAAACGTAAAAATGAAAAGGGAAACTTTTGACATATAAAGAAAATCATTATCTACCCTGGTTGACTCGTACGTGTTGATGAAAAAATGCATTGCTTGAATACTCTAGTTCCTCACCTAAACTATTGCCGCAACCTCAGTAAACCTTGAAAGAAGACAAGGAGTTACAGCCTAATAAAGGACTCAATCCGTTCACTACCTCTCACCTCAGAAGGCTTCTTATACTCTCATTGCTAATATATATATACCCATTTTGTCAACTACCTATAAATAACAAAATTCCGTCTGCAGATACTTCGATTACCTCTTTTACATTGATTTTGAAGCTTCAATGGCAGAGCCTCGAGCCCAATATGCACTGGGACACCTCCAGGTAAGCATTTGCTTTCCGTGGTTGCTATTTGCATGACAAGTACAAATGCAACTTCAGAACACGCATATTCTAATGGCTAAAACACACTTGTAATTTTGTCTCTGCGCTCTACAGGAGTTTGCAAGGTTTCTTCGGGTCCTTGGTTGTTATCCGATGGATACAGTTCCATGAACAACGTGTTAAAGTATTTTGTCGATCATTTCTTTTTAAGAATTGTATTCTCAACCGGGACGAGAAGAAGGTTAAATTTGCACATATTCAGAGTCATTGGGAGTAGCTACTTGCGATCGTTGTGGCATCTGACAGGCATTTCATTTAATTTCTTCTTCCATTCTTTTCCCCTTACAAGGGATCTGTCTGTACAATGGTAAATCTCATCACACCAAATTAAAGACATATATATCATGCACTGAGGTTAATTCTGTTTGTTCTAAGTCTGTTATAGAGTATTTATTTACTTTGGTAAGTGGCTTTTATGGTTGCAGAAGAGAACATTGACTCTTGGTGTTGATAAGAGTTGCCATTTTGTTTATACAAATAGGGCTTTCTCCATTGTATTTTTTGTGTATTCAACTAACATATATAAGAATATGTAGTTTGGATCCATGCTCTCTTTTTGCCCTTTATTTCAAATTTTTAATTCAATTTCTGGCTGCTTACAACATTACAATGACTAGCATGTTTCTGTTGATTTTAAGCTTAACCCCTTCAACCTCATCTTATCAATTTATTTTCTTTAATTATTGATTTTTTATGCCTCATTAAAGGTATATCAATTTCTTCATTTACTAACAACAAAATTTGATAATTAAATGATTTAGACCCATACCGAATTTAGTTGGAGGATCGATATGATAATTGTTATACCATTAATTAGAAAAAAGTAATTATAATCAAATTCATAAAAGAAGAAAAATATCTTCAAATATCCGTAATTATCGTAAATTTTTCACCAGTGATTTCTTTCTATTATTTCATTAATGTTATAGATAGATTTATTTTGAGCAAGAATCGTGCTTCATAATAATTTCAACTAACTAAATAATCGTCATTTGGAGAATCATAAAGTAAAAAAAATGATCTTTAAGTCAAGATTCCTTCAACCACATTATAATTATTATCTCTCAACAAGTTAAGACGTAAGTAATTTGATACTATTAATTTAAATGATGATAGTTTCTTTTCTTTTTAAATTAAGAGAAAATTATCAATTCTTATTTTGACACATCTTTCAAAAACACATAAATATTTTATTTAGAAAATAAATAAGATTTTAGTCTAGTAGTTACGTCTGAGTCTCTAACTAAGTATGATGTTATAAATTTGAGCTCCACAATCCACTAGTACATGTGGCATTTTTTATAATAATTTATGCTATTTTTTTCTTTATTTTTAATTTATAATTTCATAGATTTGGTTGTAATATATCATGTGCATGATTTTTTTATAATTTAACTTGTTATTTAAGAAAATATCTAGTAAATTAATTAATTTTTAAAATAATAATGATTATCTTTTGTATCTAAAAAAAGAAAAAAATCTTATTCAAATAAAATTTAATTGAATAGAACGAATCACAATTTAAATTTGTTATACTTGATTATTTCTTTTAAATTATATATCAATACCATAGATATATATATTTTAATTATTATTTAAGTAATTTAAATTCAATAAAATTTGATTTTAATTAGAATTTTGGGAAAAAGGGGGGGAAGAATCAGAGAAGATCCGACAAGAATCCAACGCAACTTTTGACTGGTTTAGAATTCGCACTTAATCCTAACCACGACTGTCTCTCTCTCCCAGGCCTAGCCTTCCGCTCGCCACATGACGGAAGTGCTGACATGAACCACATTAGCGCCATCACCAATCATCTCCTGCCACGTTGGATCACGCCCCCGTCCCAAAACACGTCCAGGTTCAATGAACCTGCGAAGGCCGCCCCCCGCCCTTCATTTCTCCACTTTTATATATTCTTCCGTTTCGTTCTTCAACACACACTGCAAACACAGATTCACAGCAGCTATCCAAAACCCGGAAGCCAAATTTCGTACGGGTTTTTCTTGTTTTCACAGTTTCGGGTTTTGTGGATTTATACGTAGCGGAAGAAGAGAGATACAGCAATGGCCTTTTCTGTCGCCTCTTCACCCGCAGCAGTTCATGGCTCTTCTCTGTCTTCTTCGTTTGAGCAGCCTAGAGGTAGCATTTTCGTTGTTCGTTGGGGATCTTTTGAGTGTTTTTTGTTTCAATGATGTTCCTTTTTGTTGAATCGTTGTTTGTGTTTCTGCAGCTGCACAATTCGGTGCATTTCAGCAGTTTGATAGGCCGCACCTCCCGCCGGCGGCGGTGGGCTTTTCACGGAGGCGTTGCACCGTGAAGGCGTTGAACGCGGAGCCGAAGAGGAACGATTCGATCATTCCCTCAGCAGCAACCTTGTTCGCTCCTGGTACGTGAAGAAATCTCATTCTGCTTTCTGCATGCGAATTGTTTCAAATACTTTTAACTTAAATCTGTTTTTATGATGAGTGTGATTGACGGGTTTGACCAATTCTTGGTTGTTGATTTCCACAGAGGTGGTTGAGAAAGTGGAGGTAGAGGACTATGAAAAATTGGCGGAAGAGCTTCAGAACGCTTCCCCTCTTGAGATTATGGATAAGGCCCTCGAGATGTTTGGAAACGACATCGCAATTGCTTTTAGGTAATTTTCACACTTCTGCCTTTCCTAGTCAAATTCTTGAATTTTACATGCCAGATTCTATTTCAAGATTGTACTAAGTTGTTAACTTAGTTGCTGTCTGTACAAATGTCTCAAATGATTTCTTCTTTCTTTTTGCATATATATTATCTAAAGAATCAGTTTTTCCCATTTCTGAATAATTATCAGAACCAACTTTAAATTCTTTCGTGGAAAAATAGGTCTCTTGAATACACACTACTACTTTAATTCAGGTCGCTATGGGACCCTCTCACTGGGAAGAAAACAAAATGCAACAGTACAACATTAATAGTACTTGACAAAGTTTACCGTTTTTGAAAGGACTCTGAGTAATTTTACCTTTGGGTAAATAATTAATTTATCAGAAATTACTCTCTAGTTATTAACAGGACATGGGAAAGTACTATGTGATTGTAATCAGACATCTTTTATTTGCTCTCCCAAGGGTGGGGGTGTGTTAAGTGAAGTACCTCTTGAGTGATTTCATTAGGAAAGTTGCGATATTTCCAAGATGTTGACTGTATTGTGAATTACTATGTTTCATCTTTTTTGGCTTATATATAGACTTGACTTGCGTGAGCCTGCTACAAATTAGCTTACTCATCTAATATTAAATTTGCAGTGGGGCAGAAGATGTGGCTTTGATTGAATACGCACATTTGACTGGACGGCCGTTCAGGGTATTCAGCCTGGACACTGGTAGGTTGAACCCAGAGACCTACAAATGCTTTGATGAAGTTGAGAAGCGATATGGGATTCGCATCGAATATATGTTTCCAGATGCCGCGGAAGTGCAGGCTTTGGTTAGGAGCAAGGGGCTGTTCTCTTTCTATGAAGATGGCCACCAGGAGTGCTGCCGTGTAAGGAAGGTTAGGCCATTGAGGAGGGCCCTCAAGGGGTTGCGGGCATGGATAACAGGCCAGCGGAAGGATCAGTCCCCTGGAACAAGATCAGAAATCCCTGTTGTCCAGGTTGACCCTGTTTTTGAGGGGTTGGATGGTGGGATTGGAAGCTTGGTGAAGTGGAACCCAGTGGCGAATATGAAGAGCAATGATATTTGGAATTTCCTTCGAGCAATGGATGTTCCTGTTAACTCATTGCATGCTCAAGGTTATGTCTCAATTGGATGTGAACCATGCACTAGGCCGGTACTACCTGGGCAGCACGAGAGAGAAGGAAGGTGGTGGTGGGAAGATGCCAAGGCCAAGGAGTGTGGCCTCCACAAAGGCAACATTAAGGAGGAAAATTTGAATGGTAACGGAAATGGTGCTGTTCATGCTAATGGATCAACCATTGCTCCTGATCTTTTCACCACCCAGAATGTCATTACCTTGAGCAGGCCTGGGATTGAGAACTTGTTGAAATTGAAAGACCGGAAGGAGTCCTGGCTTGTTGTGCTCTATGCCCCTTGGTGCCAATTTTGCCAGGCAATGGAGGGTTCATATGTGGAATTGGCAGAGAAGCTGGCAGGTTCTGGTGTCAAGGTTGCAAAGTTCAAGGCAGATGAGGAGGAGAAGGCATTCGCACAGCAGGTGTTGCAGTTGGGTAGCTTTCCTACCATACTCTTCTTCCCTAAGCATTCTTCACCTCCCATAAAATATCCCTCAGAGAAGAGGGATGTGGACTCACTGATGGCTTTTGTGAATGCCCTTCAATGATAGCATGTTTATTGGTTGAAAGGATATACAGTGTTGATATAGCCTTAGTTGGGACAAAGAGAGGTGGTGGATCAGTCATGGTTGAATTGGAAGGTGGCAAAGTCTGCCCACAAGCTGCTATCAACCCCAGTTCTACCGCAAACTTAGTTTTAAGATCTTGTACACTTTTGATGTATTTTCGTGGTTCTCTTTTCTCTTTTCCTTATTTTCCTCTGGGAAGGTGTCAATTTTGTAAGTTATGATGGTGGTCCATGTTAAATGATCATTTGATGTGGATAGAAGAAGTTCATGTCATGTGAAGGTAATAACAAGATCAGTGTTTGCAGGATACACTATTGTAATAGTGTAATATATGTTGTGATATAGATAATATTGCTCCTATTTACTCAAAGCAAGTAGTTTTGCTCCCAATGTTAGAGTTAAATGCCTAAAAATGTTTCTTGTTTATGAGTACAGCTGAAAGCATGCATTGGTTTGAGCAGATCCTGAAGGGTCTGTCTTTAAGTAGAGGAGTATGAGAATGAAGCGTTTAACTCCATAATGCATGGTTTTTGATAAAGCTCTTTAATGCTGATATCCACCTATGAAGTTGGTGGAGCTTCCAGCCTTATATAGTCATAGAGAATTCCACAAAGTGCATCGCCACCCCTGGCTTGTGTGAGAAATAAGCAGTTGTCACCATTAATCAACAACGTTGAGGAGATATCGACACTGAAAAGCTGGTAGAGTCCATGGATTCCATGTCGACAAACTGTATTATCTGCACCTAAATTCATCGCCTGGAATACAAGCTGCTGGGCATTCATCTGATTAACATGTACCTGCAATTGATCAGTTTTGCTCTCTGAGTGAAACAAATTTCGGAGAATTTAGGTATATGTGTTTTGAGGTGGTTTATAGATAGGTGGACCTCCAAGTCAGTACGGGTGGCTGAGGCAATAGACAATCTCAACTTGTAAGTTCCAAAAGTCACTGATCTGAGGTTAAATCTAATCTCCCATGTCGACGGGACGTATTTTTCTCCATCCCTCCTGTAGAATGCCTTTAGTCATGCCGGGTTTGTGTTCCCTCCATCTGTGACTATTTAAGTCGAGTTCATGGGAAGAGAAAAAACATACCTGTCCACATGAGCGAAGAACCAGTCCTTCTTTGGATTGCTTATGCTTACTGTGAAAACTTGATCAGATTTTGGATGGACGTCCGTGTATCTATCCCACAGTCCATATTGCCTGAATCTAAAGCAGAATGCAAAGTAGAGCATCGTGAATGCGCGCTGATTCAAGATGTGATTGAGCTTGTATCCCTTGAGAATTATAATGTGAAACAGAAAATGTACTTACTTTTCGGGGCTCTCAAGGAATAACTTGTTAACATACATGGGGTTCACATCTGGAACATAGTAATCATCAGCCGTGCGATCTGGGAATCCAATCTCCCATACGGTTTGGCCATCTCTAGGGGGCACATAAGTTAAATTCCCCAGCTGTGTTTCTGATCCTGATGAACTTTATAAGTCAGTACAACACAACTAGGATAGTCTAACAAGTAAGAATAGTACTTCTTGTAAATCAATCAGTCGATCAGAACCAAACTAGGTGAAGATTTTACTGATTCACTTTTGGAGAATATATGGCTTTCATACTTGTACACTGACCTGCAGTGATTGTAACAAGTTCTTCTCTCATGTAATCACCGACGATACCTGGAACCCAGCCGTGAAGACCATATACTCCTGGTATGATATTCTTGATCATAAAATTTCCATCTGAATCTGTTTGCACCCAAAACTGATAACCCTACAGGAGTAGAATTTCTAATTTTCAAAGATGAGAAACTTGCAAAACGTGTGAACTATAAGAAAAATTCTTTACTCAGTAAGAACCTTGCTTTCAGTTTGCCAAGAGCCTTGAGTTCTTGCAGCTGATAGACCAACGAATGCAGATTTAGCAGGAAGAAGGGAAGATGAGATAAATCTGTTCCATTTCGGAATAAACTAAATAAGCCCCTAATCCATCATTTTGATGGTAACTAAAAATCTAGAGCATAGGTTAGTATTTAGATTTTCCGAGTCCTTTTTCAGAACCTATTTTGGTTAAGTATAATATCATTACCTATCTTA
>NC_026152.1:8761264-8773887 GCF_000512975.1 Sesamum indicum
AAGTTAGATAATACGGTGAGGAGATGAACTCATATGGCCATAACGATTCTTCCATTAACCTCTTCAGATGATTCATATTCATCAGATCATAAGTATTCATCATAAATATTACCCATCGAATGATGTGTGCTTCTCATTTTTCTTTGCATGTTTTTACAGAATTCTCAGGGGACAGACTACCTGTTTCTTTGCATCTAGCCATAGGTTGTGAGCTTTTGAGGCATCCGTGGTTGCATTGAGGTATACAAAAAAGGGACCAAAAACCTTTCTCCATGTCTCACCTTCTTCGAAATGAGCAAC
Organism: Sesamum indicum; assembly: GCF_000512975.1. NCBI lineage: Eukaryota > Viridiplantae > Streptophyta > Magnoliopsida > Lamiales > Pedaliaceae > Sesamum > Sesamum indicum. Next base: position 8,761,565 of record NC_026152.1, read on the forward strand.
CATATCATTCCCAATGTAGTGACTACCATGGAACATCTGTTGCACCAGACATCAGATCCTCAACTTGGACTACCTTTTGAGGTTTTGCAAGTTTTCTTTTGTTAAAGGAAAAATAAAGACTCGGGCTTTTGTAGATTTGAATGAATACATTGAGAATAGAGATGATGCAAATCATCTCTCACTGAGAAAATTGTCCATTAGCTTTGTTAGTAAGTGTATGAAACTTAATGCATGGAATTTATACTAGTGCTTGTTTCATAGGTATTGAGAAGGAAGATTACAGCGAGGCAGGCTGGACCGGTGTGGACGGTAAGATTTTGCTTAGTAGGTCCACCATTGCGAAACTCATGGCTGGGAAATATGATCCAGAACCCAACAATCGGGTGGGAGCTTATCCAGCCATGGACTCCACCGTCCTTGTTGTCCATGGAATACTGATACTTGTCATCAACCTGATTTGCCGTAACACAGAAAAATTTGTCATCTTAGCACATAAAGAAGACATAACGTTCTATACTGTCAGATAGGACCTTACTAAACCATACCTCTCCCTTAAGGTCTGGATTTATGGGATTCACAAGCAAAACAGACTCTGGTACTATTAGCTGTTTGCCTCTACCAGGAAGTAGATCCTCCGGCATAGGCATTATTCTTTGTTTCTTGTCCGAGATTGCCATGTAGTGAAACCTGCTCCGGTATCATAATCAACTTAAATAATTAACTACGTACCAATCCGATAGTTAAACAACATACATATATAGTGTCTTTTAAGTAATTTCACCTCTCACGTCGCAGTTTAAACACCATTCTTGTTTGAGCAAGATCACAGGCAGGGCAGCCTGGAGGGCGCTCGTATATCGCATAGCAGTAGAACCCTGAAACCCCACTTCGTACAACATACCTGAAACCTGGAACTGTCTTAGTTGTACAAAGATTTGGTTTAAGAATTGACAGAAATTGCTAGTGTAAATGTAGACCTGATGTCGACAGTGAGTGGAAGTCTGGTCCCTGGAATTGAAGGATCATAGATGCTCTTAAATGATACCTCCAAGTGATCATTGCTCAAATTTATCACACTATACTCAGATCCTCTGAGCCTAAAGCAGGAGAACAGGAATCCCTTTAATATTCATCCTTAGATTTATACAGGTTTTCTCTAATAACACAGACAACCTACATACAATTGATATCTGTCCTGGCCTCCTGGCAAGTTCCAGTTAATGTCCCAGTAACTGCAAGTTCAGTAAAAAGTCATCACTAATACAAGATTCTTGATTCTTGAACTACTTTGGATCATACTATGAAATCTTGTTTGACTTAAATGCTTTCTGTATAGCTTGTTAAGACACGATAATCCATAGGACAGCTTGATTGATACATGCTTCGTAGTATGAATGAAGAATCGGAAGTTACCCTCTGTTGAATTCGTTTGATTTGAGGTCCAGCAGATTGCCCATTCCTCCATACTTTATGGCAGTCAATAGTCCTCCTGGTTTCGATATCGTCAGCCTTACCAATCCGTTATCCACTGTAATCTGCATTATAGTAATTAATCACATTAATATCATGTTTCGTGTGTTGTGTGTGAGAGAGAGAGAGATGTATGGTGATTAGCAGCTTACATAGGAGGCCTGGGTGGTCAAAGTGACATTTTTCTTTGCCATGGTTGAATTGTGGGTTCTCTCTTACGTCAGCAGGATTGGTGCATCAACATTTTAGTACATGCATTGACGAGAGTTGAGACAAATAGTCCTCGTTGCCATCGAAAACAGAAACTATAGAGAGAGAGAGAGAGATGCCTTTTCTTGTCTTGTTTATTTCTGGTATGAGAAAGTTAAGTTAATTAGGGTGTTTTCATTGACAAGGCAACTTTAATTCTGGACAGTGTTGGGTATCGACGAGTTTGGAACATAGTTGAAATTTGAAAGCTATCGAAGAGACGAATGGAATAGGTGATTGGCTGATAATCGACAGACGCTAACATTCATCTTATATATATAGGGGCATGTGACAACAATAAAAGACGCTCAATGTCATTTTAGCTACTATGTAATGCACCTTGAGGAAAAGGTAGAGTTAGTTTGTTTAAGGAGGAAAAATAATCAAAATTGTAAAATCCGTTTGTTTTGGGGGGCAAAGCAAAAGCAATTGTGTAATTAGTTCATTTTAACGTACCAAAATGAAATAAACGAGAGAATATTGTGGACCAAATTAAATAAATACGGGTCAAGAATGTTTGCATATCCGAAACATGAGTTGGACTTGGGCCTATCCGTGTCAAATCCCAGTATGTTAATATGGGCCAGCCTTGAAAGGCCCATTGCTATCGACAAGACAAGTTGGGTTTTTCTTAATTCATTTTTTTATTTTTATTATTCGATGAAAATAGGGTGTACCACAATTTAGATCGAATTGGATGAATCTAATGAATCGTGTACTAATTTAAATATAATAAGTTTATAATTACAAAAAAGGTATATATATATATATATATGTATATGATGTATTTAAAAACTTTGGTCTCACCATAATAGTTGAAGGATTTTTAAAAAAATCCTAAAATTATTGAAAGAATAGTCTTGCAAAACAGAGGTTGGTACTCCGATGTTTAAGTCAGTATTAGATTAGAGAAGAAATAAAAGAAAAACTTAAAATAAAGTGAGAATAATGGTAAAGTATGATGTGAAAGTAATAAATATTCATGGAGTGCAAAATATGAGCTTGAAATATGCTAAAAACGAAGAGAGAATGGTGCAAGAAAGTGAGAGTTTGAGAATAAGTGTATTGTTGTTTGATGTTACCGAAAATCTGCACAAGACTTCTGTTTATAGGCTTGTACAGAGTTGAATACGGAGTTAAATACTGAGTTCCATATGCCATTAGAAAGTTATTTGAGTTGGTTGTCATAAGCAACAAACCGTTGATGATACATGAGTTGGACTCAACCCTATCAAATCTGCCTACAATTTCGAGAATTAGTTATTTATAGATTTTTTTAGCTCGTTTATGATCAATTTACTTCGAAACACCTGAAGATATTTTAGGGTGATGTGTACAATTGTGTCGGCAAACTATATGACATGTCCTCTAAGCTGTGTGGTAACGTGCCTGGTTGAAATAAACTTATTTATTGGGTCTGCCAATTCAGTAAAGTAGCAGGTAAGCTTGTGGTTCTATTTTCCCTACTGATGGGCTTTATCCGTCCTGCTGGTGGGCACTTATCCATCCTACTAGTGATCTAGTTGGGCTAATATGCTTAACTTGTGGGTTTGACCCAATAATTTTAAAGGACATCAAAATATATATAACATTTCTTCTTGTATGAATGATTAGAATGTGATCAAATTTAATTTTATTTTAAAAAAAATATTTTCGCAATGGGCACAATCAATTACGAACACTCGATAAGTAATTCCTATTTAGTTAATTTATAGAAGAAATAAAAGAGGCACATAAAATATTTGTAGCAGGGAGTAGAGAGAGTGAGGATGATTGATGATGACTCCATCCATCCATATTGGTTACGTGATGAAGAGGAACACGTGTCCATGCATGCACCCAGGCCCAGCAAGCCAACGCAGACCGTAATTATATATATACCCCCCACGTCCCGACACCCAAACTTTGGCGAGTCTCCTCCAATTTCAATTTTTGGCAGCTGCCATCCAGAAGAATCAAGTTCAACCCACCTAAGACTGAGACTAAGACTAAGACTAAGACCATCGGCCTTGATACAAAAAATTGAACACCACAGGTCCGGATGACGTCTGGTGCGGTGGCGGCGGTCGGCCCAGGAGGCCTGCAACCCCACCCCACCCCATCCCAACATATATACTAATACTATACTACTGAGAAGATGGAAGGATATATATAGCATAGTACTAGAATTTTAATGAAATAGGGAATTAAGGACATGGACATGCATTCTTATGTCATATTCGTGTTTGGCTGCTTCTTCACATTTCCTCCCACCTTCTAATTCTCTTGACTTGTTTTCAACATTTGATTTGATTTGGAGTGTGCCAATTAATTCATTACTATATATCGATTCATCACTTGCTCTCACCTCATCTTACACTTTTCACTTTTTACCCTTTAATTGATAAATTGGTTTGGATTTGTTATTTGAGTTTTATTGCATTTTTTTATATATACATATAAATATGGTATTTGTATAAAAGTTAATATAATTTATTTTCATTATTCTAAAGTATCAAGACTTATATATTTTCATTATTTTTTTACTTTCAATTGTTTCCGCTCCATTATTAAAATATTGTGTGTGTTGCCATTATATCATAAGTTGGAGTTTGGTGAATGTAGGTGTTCATGAATAATTTATTATTAACTTTTTATTTATAATTATTGTTGTACTTAATTAGTAATTTATATTTGAATGTACTATCCGTTAATAAATTGTATGTATAGGGGGAAAAAGAAAAAGGAAAGGAATGAGTGTTGAATATCAATGTCTAATAAAAATAATTATAATTATTATTTTTTGATTAATAATATTATATAAAGTAAATTTAAATAATATATTATATAGTATAAAACAACTATTATACAGTGAAACAACATTTCATACATACAGTGAAGTTGTAACGTATGACCTTAGAAGTCAATGAGACCTCAACTTGGCAACTAATTGTTACTCCATAAATTATACTAACTCGCTTTCATTTTTTAGATTTAATATATACAATTGAACTAAATTCTAGTTCGAAAATATAGATCCATATAACATACGATGTACGTTGACACAATACTATCATGTAATAATTAAAGTGGAATAAAAGATTTTGAGTTAGTCTTAGGTAGAGTTATAACTTATTTGAATCGAGCTGTCTAGGCAAGTTGATATTTTTTAGTATATTTTATTATTTTTGTACTAATCCAATAAAGGAACTAGAAAGCTTATCAAAGAATATAACAAGTTTTAACCAATGAATTTGATGGAGTATGGAATCATGTATTTTCAGCTTAAAATTGATTGTGAGTTGGTACCTTGAAATTCTCCACCACCAACTTCACAATGGTGTAGTGGAAGCGAATGTTGTGATATGGAGCTAATGAGAGAATGTCCAGAAAAGTAATTAATACTGTCACAAAACGTTTTTCACCCCACATCAAAAGTTTAACCCAATCATGAATGCGTTTTTGAACTTATCCCCAGCCTCTGGAATTCAGTGACGAAATTTCTATTTTTCCGGTTCACAATCGAAATCCCAAAAGACTAAACTAACCCTCACAAAAGCTGCAGAAATGGACAAAAATGGTGACAACACTCGTCCTAATATTTATTCTCTTTTGTTCTCACATAGACCAAACTCTCAACCCCAAACCCAAACCCCAACCCTCTCTTTCTCCTCACTTGTCAAATTAATTTCATCAATTCATGGATTCTCCGCCTGCTCTCTCCACCCTCAACATGATACCAGCAGCTGATCGCTCTCTTGACGGGTTCTTCGTTTCGCAGCCGGAGATCAACCGCCATCCGCCGCCGACTAAAGCTGCAGGCGTCAGGCCTTATGTCAGGTCCAAAATGCCTCGGTTGAGATGGACGCATGATCTTCATCAGTGCTTCATCAACGCCGTCGAGCGCCTTGGAGGAGAGGATAGTAAGCCTGCACCCCATCTCTCTGCTGGAAATTAAACTATATAATTGCATGTGCATGAAAGTTTACGTGTTTTTTGAGTGTGTGAAATCAAAAAAAAAAGGAAAAGTTGAATTAATCTCAATATATTTAATTTAATTTCAGTTTGATTAATGAATATTTTGCATAATTAAGATATGATCCTGATCATGTTATAATTATTAATAATTGTAATTAAATGAATAGGGGCAACTCCAAAAATGGTGCTGGAGTTGATGAATGTGAAGGGGCTGACCATAACACACGTCAAGAGCCATCTTCAGGTTGAAGACAAACCAAGCCTTCCTTTCTTCCTTCTAGGGTTTACATTTTTTTTTTTGTGAATTTAATTGTGCTATATAAATGACGTAATTCTTTTTATTAAATTCTTTGGAATATTTCGTTTTTTTCAAGAGATGTCATCATTTAATTTATCTCATTTTCTTGTCATGGACATGGACAGATGTACAGGAGCATGAAGCATGAGCAGATGTTACAGGGTACGTACCTATAAATATATATATATATATATATATATATTCCGAATTAATGAATACTATTGATCCCTTATAATTAACCAATTATTTATTAATTATCCCAATTATAAAGATTAATAAAGAATGATTATTACACATTAAACTAATATTTAATCTAGTAAATTTAAACCAAGAACAGAATGAAAATTTCAGTTGTTTTTGCACCATAATTTAAATTTTATTATCCGTGGCATGTGTATGTTGAATGGAGCAGAAGATCGAATATGATTTGCAACAGAAAATTCGATTGATATAAATGCGTCTTAGCTAATCTGTTGATACTAATTAAGATATCCCACGTTCAATTAATTTTTGAACCGTTGATGAATACAGTAGATGGCCAACTTAGTTACATGAGTAAATAGACATATATATATATATTACTTATTGATATTAATAAATGCTTAATTGTATATATTGTCTATGTTTTTTAATTTTCATCTGAATTAATTGATTCTAATTAACCATGGACAAGAAACATGATTTAATCTTTAATTTTCATCATGCAATTAATTGAAACAATATTAATTGTACATTTGGAAGTCATATGGGGTTTCTAGTAATGAATTCAGGAGTAGTATTAATTAATTAACCAATATGTATAAATTAAAATCAAGGGATTAATTACTAGCTTATATGTCCAGCCTTAATTAACATTTTCAAAAATTCAAATATATAATAGGGCAGGGCAGAATTCCTGTCTGTAGCAGTAGGTAGCTTATATATTAACTGTTGATTTTATTACAGCTGGTACATAATCTATTCTAGTATTTGAAACAGAAGTGGAAGCAGCAGAAGCAGCGGCAGGAAAGAACAAGAAAACGGAAGCCATTCCACAACCAAATTATTTCCAGATTTCAGGCTCTTCACAATATTCCAACAGCCAAAACCCTGACATGCTATCAATTACCAAAGATGCGCCTTTTCAGGACCAACATTGCGCTTGTTTCTACTCTACGTCCCATGTCTCTGATAACACAAGGCCGCGGCCTCCAATTTGGTGCGACCTTGCTACATTGCTAGTAAAATTAAATTCATCATATGAATTATACATGTAATTATTAATTTGCAGGCAAGAGGTGAAACTGAAAGCAATGGAAACCGAAGCTAATATTGTTCCCCCATTTTACCACCCAGACAATGGCCAGAGATTCAACTACTCCATCATGCTCAGGGACTTGTTCCGCGGCTGCAAACCTCCATTAACAAACACTACTTCTCTTGCAACCGTAGGATTGCACGCACAGGTCCGGACCCCAGACGTTATCAACGTGCGAGTGAGTTAATTAAATTGTGGTCTGAACTCCAATTTCATACCCGGCAGGATTGCACCATAAGTAGTCCAGTTCCAACACATGCAACATGTTACATCTGCAATTATTATTAATTTCCCCTAATTTAGCTTATTATAAAGTATATATCAATTATTAATTCATGTCCTTAAAGAAGTGCCTTTTTTTATTATTTAATTAATATTTTAATTTGTATACATATACGTTGATTTCAGAGGAGCAAGGAGAAGCAAGTGGTGCTACGAGATTTGAACAGTGGCAGCAAGCAATCAAGTTTTGTTTCGGGGTGTCCGAGGGCTTTAAGGGTCGAGCCCAGAGGGTTAGGACCATCTGAATCCACAGACACAAATGATGTCTCCCTTGAACTAACTCTTGGTTAATTAATTCAAATTAACATACATATTATCTTCGTATTAGACTTAATTTACAGAATTAATGACTTTAAGTATCTAGTTTTTGTTTTGCTAATATCAAAGAATTTGTATGGAGGAAATTAAGACCCATAACTATATATATATATATGTATCAGTTGAATTTTATCATCTCTTTTTTCAATTAATCAAAATGCTATATTTAATTTCTTTTATTAATTCATTTAACCATGATTATTTCAATCAGGGTCCATTGAAATAACACGGAAAAACAGTATAATTAAATGTGTTTTTCTTTTACATAATATTTTTGAATGATATTGATTTTGATCAGCACCACATATTAAAACAAGATAATATATTTAATTTTTTTAATTAGTTTTCTGTATTAATTTATATGATCATGATTATTTTAATCAAAAATTACCTTCGGAACAGATAGAATTAAATACACAATGATCTGGATATTGAAAGTGAGTCGTTCTTATCGATTATAAAATCAAATTAAATAATATATTTAATTGATGTTCCTTTTGCTAGATTATTGAAATGAAAGAATTCTTACAATAAATCAAATTAGAAGAATGTAGCGCCAAAAATGAGAATATATATATATGTATAGGGCATAATTATATTAGAAGAAATAGTGGAAGACAGTAGAGAGAGAGTTTGACTACGGCCTGCACTGCACTGGATCACAATTATTGGTATGATATGATAAAGCTTTCACAAAACAGGGAACATAATCACAAAATCATTCTTGAACCACTCTTTCTCTCTTGCCATATTAATTTCTGATGCTCCTACTTTTTTCAATGGAACTACTCTTCCCATCCTACAATTCTTCAGTTGAAATTCTTTTACTTTTAATTTCATTTTCTTATTTGAATTATAATAATTTTAGGATCTATTTCAAATGAAGAATTTGAATTAAAATGACTCTATATTAATAGATTTGAAATTCATTATCAGACGGTAAAATAAATTAAATATTTAAAATGGGAAATAAGAATTTGAATTTCTTTACCTTATTAAATTATCCAAAAAATAATTCTTTAAATTTGAAATTATTAATTTAAATTTTTCAATCCAAATACGACAACATCATATGTCCATCTAATCTATTGTATAAATTAAAAACCAAATTGATTTGCACGACAAATGTCGGAGTATTAGGGAAGCGATGGGGTCAAAGGCATTACACCTCTTTCACGGAAAGTTATGGTGTTGTACGAAATTCATGCTACCTACTTTTGATATATTTATTAATGAAATACATAACAACTTGAATACAGAATTACAACACCAACTGGATACCAATACAATAAAATTTTAAGTATTTTCCAGATTAACTAAACTTTCTTTCAATTGGACAAAGCCACCACTTTTTTTAGTAATGGTGCCACCACTTTCTTGTGTATTTTTTAACTTTATCTTACATCTAATTAATGAATTATCAACTATTTAATAAGAATATAGTGAAATATTGATCTAAATTCATATAAATTCGGTGCCTATACAATATATATTACTTTTTCGTATACCAGTGATCGAGCAACTTATGCTTCATCCAAAAGAAACCTATGATCAGTTCTTGTTGGTTTTAATTGGTAAAGACGGATCAAAAATTATATACATGTTCGATTCTGATTAGGTACGCATCCTACATTGGTTGCAGATGAGGAGCTTGATTAGCTTATAAGTTCCAAGATCTCCTCTCCTTAGTGAGGCTTTTCAGAATAAAATTATAAAATTCATATGAAATTAAAATAAATAGTATCTCATGAAATGGGATACTAATCAAATCGTAAAGCAGATGGTATTATTCAAGTACTGATGTTAGAGATGGAGTAATTGATTTATATATATAGTAAGTAGAAGCAATCTATGATTTGGAGAGTAATTTGTGTTTGACAGTGGGATAGAGGTATGTGTTTGTCTTTACGCTTTAGACGAACTTAGCACATGCTGGAGAGTGTAGTCACATGTATTGGGCCATCCAAAGTAATGGAATATTAATAAAAATACTTAATGGAGGAAATTAAAAAATTGAGGAGAGAAATTCTTTATAATGAAAATTAAATAAATTCTTAATTATGGCTATGATTAGTCTTCAATAATTAATAAATTTAAAATAATTAATACGATATGTGTCTAGAAACTTAATATATATGTATATATATCCATTAATAATTAGTTGAAAATAATATTGAGAAAATTAGAATGTTGATGGTGGTGGCAGGTACTAGTGGTGAAGTGGGAAAATGGGGCAGGGCTACCCGAAACGGCGACGGACCCAGTTTTATTGGACTACTGCACCTGCCTTTATGTCATCCTATTTTAATAACTGCACATTGCTTAATTGTACACATTAAAAATCCCATGTATTCCATCCACTGAACCATCATATCTAGCAAATCACCAACAATCTCTTGGAATTAATTTGTTTTCTGCTTTTAACCAACTAATAATTCATTAATTAAGTGTGTTTAGGCAATAATTTTGTTATGATGTTAAATATTAATTAACTTTTTTTCTAATACTTTCAAATTTAGATTATGCGTCGTTTACGTAATATCAGAGACAAGTCAAATAAAACTTTTTTTTAACTGAATTCGAATATCATCGACACTCATTTATAAAAGGTAAAATAATTGATTCTTCTAGGGAGGTACCAAGATTATTAAACAAGGGATGAAATGATAACGATAACGATATTTTGTAGTTTGAGGTAGGTTTAATTAAGCTAATTAATGTTGTGTTGAAGAATTACCCGTGATTAATTTTATTAAAAAAATTAAAGATATAGTTAAGGTTATATTATAATTAGTGTAATCTAAATCACATGTAATGTAATCTTGATATTCCTATAAAAATGGCACCTGGACTCCATTACCATCAGCAGCTGTCATCGCCAACATTAACAAACACTACTCTTCAGCTTAATTAATAAGCAATTCACGGTGAAAAAAGTAATACATTAAAAGCAATATTGTATTAATTTGATACAAATTAACTGTAATTCTTTTAAATTATACATTAATTGTATAAGAATACATTCATCATATAATTAATTTTAATTTAATCTAACATACTCCAAATTCGAACTTCTAACTCATATTAATCAAATTGGGCAAAATATTATTTTTAATCCTATATATAAAACAAGAGTATAATTTGTTTTAGTACCACAATTATGGCAGGTAATGGTTTTAGTCCCATAAAACTTAAAACCACGTCTTTTTAGTAAAAATAAAATATAATTTTGGGCCTTTTTAGTCCCAAACAACACCTTTGACAACGCACATGACTTTTTAGGATTAAAAATATATGATTTTATGAGACTAAAAGTTACATCTATTATAACTGTGATACCAAAATAAGTTTTACTCTTGTTTTATGGGACTAAAAAAGTAATTTGCCCTAATCAAATTGAAAGCCTGAGATATATTAACTATGAGGCCTCAAGCCATTCAACAGACAAAACAGTGAAGGACCTTTTGCCATACTTTAGAGTAACATATCGATATTTATATTCATATGTGGGAAAATTTTTATTCGGATTAGGTTTAGTAAAATCAAATCAATTATAAAATAAGTATATCATACTTGTTATGTGATTGGTCAATTTTTATTAACAGTACACACGATCCCACTTTTAATATAATATAATTGAATTATATTTCTTAATAATAGAAAAAGGATACTTACACTATTGTTTTATGTTTGCGTAATTTAATTCTTTTGGTCACCTAAAGTCCAAATGGTTCCATCAAGATGATTAGTTTTAGTTTAAGAAAAAAGAAGAAAGAAGAAAGGGAGAACATAGGATCATTTGTAAAACAGCACATGCAGAGTTAATTGATAAAAGAGGGATGATGAGTAGTAAATGATTGGGAGAGTGCATGTCTATAAATAGAAGCGGTCTTTGAGGAGTAGAGCACTAAGTGATCATTGTGAGGAGCCATGAGCACTCGATCTGTTTCCCTGCCTCTTCTTCTTCATCTTTCGGTTCTTGTTGCATGCATTTATTCTTCTTTTGGTGAGGGTGGTGATGATTATTGCCCTTATGGAGGTTGGCGCGGTTGCAAGAGCTTTTTCGGCCAATTTGGAGGTGGCGGAGGTGGTGGAGGTGGAGGTGGAGGAAGTAGTGGTACTCGGGGAAGTGGTTCTGGTCATGGTGAAGGTTTTGGAGCGGGGTTCGGTTTAGGTGGGGCAGGAGGAGGAGGAGGAGGAGGAGGCGGCGGCGGTGGTGGAGGAGGAAGTGGTGTTAGTGGAGCTGGATATGGGCACGGAAGTGGTTTTGGTGCGGGTGCTGGGTTTGGTGGACGAAACGGAGTTAACGGCTTTGGTGGTGGAGGCGGTGGAGGTGGAGGCGGTGGAAGAGGAGGTTCTGGGTCGGGTCATGGAAGTGGATTTGGTGCAGGCGTTGCTGTAGGAGGCAATGCAGGGGGAGGCGGAGGAGGAGGAGGAGGAGGGGGGGGCGGG
>NC_026152.1:8773993-8860181 GCF_000512975.1 Sesamum indicum
GACGCGGGAGGCGGGGAAGAAAACAATGAAGGATCCGGCGAAGGATATGGGCATGGTGAAGGCAGTGGATACGGTGGTGGAATGGGGAAAGATAAAGGATTTGATGGCAATAACGGCATTAATATAGGCTTCGGCGCCGGAATGGGAATGGGGTTCGGGTTTTCTATGGGAGGCGGCGATGCTGCCGGAGTGGAAAACAGTGGGGACGGACAACCCTAAACCCTACGGTCTATGGTCACTATCAAATTCAACCCAGCAATCCAAGAACATTATGTTATGGTTATATAATCGTATTTTGTCAAAATTTAATTTGAATTATCCCATCTTCATGAATTCAAATTTCAATGCAATGCCCATCTCAAAATAAACAGTCCATATGTTAAATTTTTATCTATTTAAATAAATAAATCATTTTTGAAGCATTAAGCAACAACTATTTTTCATTCGAATTCATGAAATTACGAGGTATATATTCTTGTTAAAAGCATATAAACTACAAAAGCTGTTTGTTTACCAAAGTGATAATACACTTGGGACTTTTAATTTTTTGAAAATTATAATACCTGTATATTTGTTGAAATTATAATAAAATTAAATGAAGAGAGCTATTTGCGAAATATATAAATTTGAAAAAATATAATAAATCAAAATATTATTTTCTTAGGTGTTGATCAAATATGACTATATTTGACATGTTAGAAACAAAATATTATTTTGCTAAATTTAACTACTTAGAGTTTAATTAACAAAAATAATTAATTTAAAAGTTAAATTTCACAAAAGAAAGTTTTACCTTATAAGTTGGATTGAATTTTTTATTGTTGTATTTTTATTATATTGTTTATGTATAAAATATAATAAAAATACAAAAAGAGTTGCAATAGAAAGTTGAATCCACCTCTTCAGAATATGGGGTGGAACAAAAACAAATCAAAGTGAAAAGGGGTAATTTGGAGATAGTTACCAGAAAAGCAAATAATTGGAGTAATTGCAACTACTGAAGATGGTGACTGGGTATCCATTGCATCCCACCAAACATCTCCATTTTCTATTATTTTACGGGAAATTTTTAATTAAATTAATGTTGGTGGAATAAATCAATTATACAATAATTTAATATACTTATTATATAATTAATAATTTTTTTAAAATTATATATTAATTATAAATATATATTATACTTATTATATAATTAATTAAATTTAATTTGGGTTAAATTTTTTTATTATTTTACATATACAATAATCACCTTTTAACATCTTCATACATAATTAATACACCAAATACATGTCTGAATAAAGACAGAGTCTCTCTCTCTCTCTCTATATATATATATATGTATATATTATTAAATGTATATATATATGTGTACATTTCGTATTATTTATTCTTGTAAAGATCTTGGGTTCGCGCACGAGCATTTGCGAGGAAAAGAATCTTCACTAACTCTGGTATTTCGCCTTCTTCATTCTCTCTTATGAATTTAAATCTTGAATTCCAGTACTTAACAATTGATCGAAGATTGTTTCTTTCCTGCTTATTCGTATGATCTTGTCTTTTTTCTTTCTTCTTTATGGGCAGTTTAGATAATCTTTGATGAAAATTCATCGATACTAGTATTGGGATCTGACTTGAAGAATGTACATAATACGTCGATTTCTGCGATTATTTCGTTTCATGGGCTATGAGTTGATGCCTATTAGATAACTGAAAGAAATACTGAATCACACATCCTTTCTGCATTGTCGAATAATATTGGGTTTTGATTTTGGTTATACGGCCGTATTGATGATAAAGGTTGGGTTTTTTTTATTCTGATTCTTCAATCATAGTGTTCTTTTCATATTGCGTGTATTGTTTGTTCACTTGTTATACTATGAACTATATGCTCTAACAATGCAATGCAATGAATCGGGTGCTCACTTGATTCTGCATTTGTTTTGTCTCTAGATCTCGGGATGCTTATGTTATATGCTTTTTCAGTAAAGTTTTAGTTCATTTTTAATCACCCCATTGTTCTTTTGATCAGATATTTATAAAGTAAGATGAGGGGAGGGGGACTGTGGCAACTTGGGCAATCAATTACTCGCCGTTTGGCTCATGTTGATAAGAGGGCTATATCCCGTCGATGCTTTGCATCAGAATCAGATCTCAAGAAGACAGTTCTTTATGACTTCCATGTAGCCAATGGAGGAAAAATGGTACCTTTTGCAGGATGGAGTATGCCGATTCAGTATAAAGACTCGATTATGGACTCTACATTGAACTGTAGGGATAATGGTAGCCTCTTTGATGTGTCGCATATGTGCGGTCTGAGCCTCAAAGGAAAGGACTGCATTCCTTTTCTTGAGAAGCTTGTGATTGCTGATGTTGCTGGTCTTGCACCTGGGACTGGGACTTTGACGATCTTAACAAATGAGAAGGGAGGTGCAATTGATGATTCTGTGATCGCCAAGGTGACGAATGAGCACATTTATCTGGTTGTGAATGCAGGATGCAGAGACAAAGATCTTGCACATATTGAGGAACACATGAAAGCATTCACATCGAAAGGTGGTGATGTTTCTTGGCACATCCATGATGAGCGATCCCTTCTGGCTCTGCAGGTGAGATTTTGCATTTCTGCTTTGGGTTCTTCATATCTTCTCTAGAATTGAATGCAGTACGTTAGCCTTAACTTGGAAGACAGCCTAATTTTTTCAAAGAAGACCTATTCTCAGTTGCTGAAATTTGTAGTTGAAAATGATTACTCCCAATGATAAAATCATAGTAATCGGACAATCTTGATAAGCTATCTACGAAGTATTGCTTCTCCATTATAACTGAGAATTTGAGAGGACAACCTTTTGCCCACTTTGGTTTTCAGGTTTTTGCCAATGCTTTAAAATTTTGGTAAAGCAAATGTGGATGTATATTAACACTTTTTTCCTGATGTCCATGCTTTCTTTTACGGATATGCTACTCCAAAACCTTCAATATCATTGTTTCTGATCCCCAGCCATCGAGTGTTCTACTCTTGAGTGATTGAGTGGGACATGGAAAACATAATAATAGGAGGGCGGTCATGTCTAATTTTGATCGCTGCTTTAGCATTCTGGCCCTGCTGTATTAGTTTGTTCACAGTATTCCTATCGCATTCATGAGTTTTCCTGAAGGTGTATTTTATTTGTTCTATTGTTTTGTCATTTTGTGGATGGAGGAGTGTATGAGAATGATAAATTAAGAGATCAAGTCTAATACCTTTAATATATCTTCCAGAATGAGATGGAGTTGTTATGTTCTAGCTAGTAAAAAATATTTACTCTCTCAGGCATGTAAACTACACCATTTTGTCCGATGTTAGGGACTGATCTGCCACTAACATGCATTATCTTTACCTCTATGGTGCAGGGTCCCCTTGCTGCCCCAGTTTTGCAACACCTGGCAAAGGAGGACCTAAGCAAGATATATTTTAATGACTTCCGAGTGTTGGATATCAATGGGGTGCCCTGCTACCTCACAAGAACAGGGTATGCTACTCTTATCGATTCATGCAACTGTCTTTTTAAGAACTTCAAGATTGTTCTGTGATTATCGCGACATCATTCTCTGATGTACTTCATTGCTTGGTATGATATAGCTCCTTCCCTGTTCAATTTATAAACTTCCAGGTACACTGGTGAAGATGGATTTGAAATTTCAGTACCTTCGGAGAATGCAGTTGATCTAACAAAAGCTATCCTAGAAAAATCTGAAGGTAAGGTTAGATTGACCGGGCTGGGTGCTCGAGACAGTCTCCGCCTTGAAGCTGGTTTGTGCTTGTATGGGAACGATATGGAGCAGCACATAACACCCATAGAAGCAGGACTTACTTGGGCTGTAGGAAAGAGAAGAAGGTCAGAAGGAGGATTCCTCGGTGCCGAAGTGATACTCAAACAGATTGAACAAGGACCATCAATCAGACGAGTCGGGCTTTTCTCCGCCGGCCCACCTGCCAGAGGTCATAGTGAGATTCAAGATGAGAATGGGCAGAACATAGGGGAAATCACCAGTGGAGGATTTAGCCCATGTCTCAAGAAAAACATTGCCATGGGGTATGTGAAATCTGGATCCCACAAGACTGGGACTAAAGTAAAGATTGTTATCCGAGGGAAGTCCTATGATGGATCAGTTACAAAGATGCCTTTTGTTCCCAACAAATATTACAAGCGTTCTTAACTTTCCTTGGTGAATCTTGAAATTTCTTGAGCAACAGTTACCACTGAAACGTATTCTTTTTGGTACATTGCAGATGACATACGATGTTCTTTATCTTGGGATGTTTGACGAATGAAATTGACACCTATAGTTTTTTCAATTAGTGACATATCACCACGCTGGACACCCTTTTTCTTGCTGTCAATGACAGGAATGTAATCCCATAATCCTGGAGTAATTTCTTCCAATATAAATGCATTCATATGTTGATTTTACATGAAATTTTAGCGATTGAAATTATTATGTATATCTACTACTCTAATCAACCACCTTTTGTTGATGATCTTAATCCGAAGCCCATATTGATCAGAAATTGATTTCATCAATGCAACTCCCGTAACTGCCATGATTTGAGAGAAAAATCTTGTGTATTGTATTGGGCTTAATTGTATTTTCCGTCCTCTAATTATGCCTATTCGGAAAATTAGCTGCCAATCTTCATCTGCACGAGCAGGACACAATGAAACTTTTCAATCGATTTCAAATTTTTCTGCCAAATATGTTCTAAAACATGCAAGACCCTTTTGCAAATTTGAAAGCATAAAGGATTAAAATGCCAACAAATATAATCATAGCACAAAAATATGCAATTAACCCTGTCATATTCACTATGCTAATTACATAGAGATAGCTAACTTGGCTGTCTCGTTTAAATAGAAAGCGAGGCACCAGCTAACCCCATTAATCTAATCTCCACACTACCTTGATGAGCTGCCCGCCATGTCAGATTGCGTAAGGCTAGCCTTACACACTCTAACTATTTACAAAAGCTGGGTGGGTCATCTTGAGTTTGATCATTTACGGCGACGGTTGAGATGAGTCCATCATCAGACATATACAAGAATCAGATTCACTTTTCTTGTTTTTGTGTATAAAGAATCAGATTCATAGTACCGTACTCGACAGAACACATGCTTTTTTTTCCTTGCGCTCTCTATTTTAGCGGACTAGAAGAATTAGGAGAAAGAAACCAAGCAAGAGTGAGCAATGGGATCAGTAGCAAAGAATGGGTTGCAACAGTATCTCATACAGCTCCAACAACACCCTTTGAGAACCAAAGTCTCATCTTTTCTTCGACTTCACACCTTTCTTGATTTTCTAACTGATTTCCCTTGTTTTTGCTTTTTCTGATTTGATTGTGATGTGGGTATGCGTTTTCCAGTTTTTGTTTTGAATTTATTTTGGTCTGCAGGTGATAACGGCAGGAGTGCTGTCTGCGATCACTGATATAGTGGCGCAGAAGCTCTCTGGCCTCCAGAAACTTCAGCTCAGACGGCTCCTTCTCAAAGTGGTACTGTTCTTTATGTAGTGTGTGAGTAAGATTACTGATGTGTGCTGCATATCTTGTGTTGATTCGACAATTTGTGTAGTAACTGAGCCAAGATTGACATAAGTGCAGCTTTTTGGCTCTGTCTATGCCGGACCGTTCGGGCATTTTTTTCACATACTGCTGGACAAACTTTTCAAGGGGAGGAAAGACACAAAAACTGTTGCCAAGAAGGTATTTCCCACATCTATGGTAATACTTACTTTGTTTCTCGATTCTCTCAATACTCTAAGTTAAATTGGCAAATGAAATCATTTCAGGTGGTGTTGGAGCAACTGACATCTTCCCCTTGGAACAATATGTTTTTCATGATTTACTATGGGGTCGTTGTTGAAGGTGAGTTTCCTAAACATCATCAGCTGATCATGTGTAATTATGGAAGGTATTAAGTATTAACTTGCTGCACATTCTTAAACATTGCTCCTGTTATGTGGAGCATTCATTCATCTTAGCGTAACAAAATCACCTTAGCATTCATCTTCTGTACGTAAATTTCGGAATTGGGGCATGTATTGCTTGCAAGTATATGATCATGTAGCTCAGAAGAAGCAGTTTCGTGTCTCTATTACAAGTTATATTTCTGAGCTACAAAACTGTTTTTTCGATCTAATGCCAGAATTTTAATGATCTAAATTTGATAATGAGCATAGGAAGACCCTGGATCCATGTGCAATCTAAGATCAAGAAGGACTATCCGATCGTGCAGTATAC
This sequence comes from Sesamum indicum, assembly GCF_000512975.1. Classification (NCBI taxonomy): domain Eukaryota; kingdom Viridiplantae; phylum Streptophyta; class Magnoliopsida; order Lamiales; family Pedaliaceae; genus Sesamum; species Sesamum indicum. The sequence goes on from NC_026152.1 coordinate 8,780,268, forward strand.
AGCATGGACGGTAAGCGAGACTAGCTTTCCTTTTTCTTTCAAGTCTCAATTATCCTGTTCTCAAGCGACAAGGATTAATTTGAGTCCAATACTATGCAGTTCTGGCCAGTGGTTGGATGGGTAAATCATCAGTATGTGCCTCTGCAGTTTAGAGTTGTCGTCCAAAGTCTCGTTGGCTGTTTCTGGTACAATGCTTTCATTTTTCATCTTGACAACCTCTGATGCTCAGATTACTTATGTCTCTGTTTTAGTTTCTAATGCCTGTTTTTTCAGGGCAATATTTCTGAATCTCAGAGCAAGATCCAAAGGTTAAGAAGCTCTCATGTAAAAGGAGGGATGTTCAAACTTCAAACTAGCAACTTGTCCTGTTTTCTGTATCAATGTTGTCCCATTAAATATTGGAAGAAGTGGTACTGTTCTTTAGAAATTGGTATTCATCCAAGTTTTGTAATATATATTGGGATAAAATAAGTGACATTTTATCAATTTCTAAAATTATTCTCCCATTAAAACCCATAACCAACAAATTTTCGAAAGAAGACAAAAGAGACTTTTTTGTACAAGTGAGGGCTATTTGTAATTTGAGAGGGCTATTTGCACGTATATCCCACCAGGTTGGGTGGGATTCATATTATGCATTTACAATATTAGCAATGTTTGTAGAAAACATAAATTAGAGCAATCTTCAATCCTTCCGTATAATTGTGAATAAGGGGAAATTCTAATCTAAATTGAGTTGGGTCGTTTTTGAATTAATTATATGATAATTGTAATATATTTATTATGTGATTGATATATAATTTAGAGAAAATAATCAATTACATTATAAATGTATTGCATATATTTTGTAATCGATTTAGTTCGCCCAATTTTAATAATTTGAATAATAAATTTATGGAATGACAATCCCAATAATCTGTTTGAAGGAAGGACAAAGCTTTGACTTTTTCTGTTGTTATAAGAGTTGAACAATAACTTCTAATATATATATATATATATATATCGAAGATGGAAACTATATATGAAAAGAAATAAGGAAAAGTAAATAAAATAAATAAAGTCATGTAAGACGAAAGCAAGGATTCAAGACCTATGAAGTAATCAAAATCAGACCAACATTTGAACTAAAAAAAAAAAAGCATTTGAATTACCCATTATTTTGTTTTTATCCTAAAATAATTGCTTTTTCAAATTTGTGATTAATTTTTCTCTCTTTCTCATAAAAGAATAACTTCAAGAACATATATATATATATATATATAATATGCTATAATACACGAATACTTTAAAAAATTACTCGATGCAGTATCCGCGTGTCCGAAAAATTTTTAAAAAAAAAGAAAAAAGGGACACGCGTGTCCGGTACGTTTGAATTTTTTTATTATTTCAAAAAAAATTGGGCTTTTTTTTTTTAAAAAAAAAAGGAATTTTGACTAATAAAAAATAAAACAAAAATTAACTCACTCATCTCAACTAAAAGTTTTGAGAAAAAATTACTAAAAATTATGGAGATGGTCATGATGGTTTAATTAATTTGAACATTTTTTACATTTTTTGGTGTCATTGTGTTTGTGTCGCCATGTCCGTGTTTATGCACCATACATTTTATGTATGAGTAAATTATACTGAACTCCTATAAACTTTAGCATAATTATAAATATTTATTGTTTATAAAAAACTACTAATATTCCTGATTTTATTAGCCATACAATAACTAGTTCATTCCGATTTTCGTTAGGTTTACATCACTTTTTGTGGTGAACTTGTTAAAATATTTTTGTACACTATGAAATAATTCTACTTATATTTTAAAATTTTGCACATCTTTTTTATGGATTAGAAGGACAAGAAAAAAATTTCACCTCGTTAGTTTTTTAAAAATGATTTTTCAAATTTTTTGTCCGAAAAAAAAAGAGCAAGGGCAAAGTAGATATTACCAGACCTTCGTCCAAAATTCGGATATGTTACATAATTTCATCAAACTTAAGGGATATTGATAACTTTCCAAACAACACGATTTAAATTTACATCAAATTTCACATATATTGCACGTCATTTTTACATCAAATTTTCAAAGTACATGTTGAATTAGCTTAATGAAAAAACTACAATTTTAGTCTTATAAGTTAAGGGACAATAATTTTGGTTCTATCCATATTAAAATTCAAAATTTCGTCGTATAACTGTAAAAGTTGGAACAATTTTAGTCCTTTTTCGGTCAATTTGATCGAAAACTCCTACATTGTTAACCATGTCAACACTTAAAATGGGGCTTTCCCAATGAATTTGATTGCATGAAAGTCCAACACACACATATATATATATATATATTAAATGATTTGGCAAAAAGAAATTACAACTTGAAAAAATTTACCCATCAAATTGTAATTCTCTTTTTACCAAGTTATTTCCCAAAATAAAATAAAATTTGAATTGTTATGTAATCAAATTCACAAAAAAACACTTATTTAGGTATTAACATAGTTGATGACGTGAATTTTTTTGATTATATAATAAATATAATATATTTATCATTAATTACACTAAAAAAATATATCACACTTATTATATATAATAATAATATGTTCAAGTTTGAAAAAATATGATGAATGTTAGAATTTTTTTCTTCTTTACCCGGGGGGGGGGGGGAGGTTGGAGAAGCGTTCTACAAGTTGAAAGTCAATCCTCAACTGCCTTAAACTAAAATAACTACATCGCCACTTGAAACATCAACCCCCAAACCCCTGACACAGTCTAATTCATTAACCCATTCAAATGCTGAATTTTATTCTTTTCCCAGTCTACAATTTCAATTCATTGTCAACATTCAAACACAGTATATCCCATTTCCCCCTCTATATAAACACTTGTGCACCATGCAAGATTCTTGTCTCCCATCAATCCTTACTCTCCACTTCAATACCTTCTTACAAGATAAACAGAAATCACAAGCAACAAACTCTGCGCCATCCGGAAGAAAAATGGCAACCTTAAAACCATCCAGCTTGTTCTTGAATTCTTCCATTTCTTCTTCCTCCAATTCAAAGCAAAGAGGAATCATTAGGGCTACCATCAATATCCCGAATCGGGTCAACAATATTTCTCTTCCGGGACTTCAAACAAGAGGATTAATGGCGGAGCAACTGCAGGATCAGTTGCACAAATGCACGGACATACCGCTTAGTCCTGTCTATGTTGAGACGGTTACAAGAAATGAGAGAAATGGGCCCGATTCATTGGTTGTGGAGAAGCTTTACGCGATCTTGGAGGCGGTTGCAGATAGAGTTGAGATGCACAATAATATTGGTGATCAAAGAACCAACTGGAATAGCCTTCTATTAACATCTATCAACGCTCTCACTCTCGCTGCCGCCACCATGGCGGGCATTGCCGCCATCAGCGCCGGTGCTCCTGCGGTGGCGATAAAGCTTTCTTCCACACTCATGTACGTGGCGGCTACCGGGATGCTTTCGGTTGTGAATAAAATCCAACCATCTCAGCTTGCCGAAGAACAAAGAAACGCTGCAAGATTGTTCAAGCAGCTCCAGTGTCAAATTGAGACCACTCTATCCATTGGAAATCCCACTGCATTTGATGTTAAGGAAATGATGGACAAAGTCTTGGCTCTCGATAAGGCGTATCCACTTCCTCTCCTCGGGGCGATGCTCCAAAAGTTTCCGGCTACTGTGGAACCCGCTGTGTGGTGGCCGGAGCAGAGAAGAAAACAGCCCAGAACAGGAAATGATCAATCTTACAATGGCTGGGACGGGAAATTGGAGGAGGAAATGAGAGAAATAATTAACGTGATAAGAAGAAAGGATGAGGAAGATTACTTGAGGTTGGGAGGAAAAGCACTAAAACTGAACAAAATTCTGGCCGTAAGTGGCCCCGTGCTGACGGGTTTGGCAGCCGTAGGGTCCGCGCTTGTGGGCTCGCCTTCTCACGGCAGCTGGGCTGTGGTGTTGGGGGTTGTAGGCGGCGCGTTGGCTAGTGTGGTGAACTCTTTTGAGCACGGCGGGCAAGTGGGGATGGTGTTTGAAATGTACAGGAGCAATGCCGGATTCTTTAAGCAGATGGAAGAGTCGATTGAATCAAACTTGGAGGAGGAGGATTTGGAAAGAAGGGAGAACGGACAAGTGTTTGAAATGAAGGTTGGTTTGCAGTTGGGAAGGAGTTTATCTCAGCTGCGAGAAATGGCGGCGGCTTCTTCTGTTAAAGGGGAAGACATGGACGAGTTTGCGAGCAAGCTTTTCTAGATCAGTTCATTTGTGTCCATGGAGTAGTTGCAGTAAACATTTTTTTGTGGTTACATTATTAAATGTAAAGCTAACGTAGTTTTATGTAAATTTAGGGCATACCAAATTCATTCTTTTATTACTTTTTAATTTGTACATCATACATTTTCACAAGTAAATGCTATGTTCCTGTTTTCTTAGATTACCGGTGCGAATTTCTTGGATCAATTGACTAAAAAATATCGTATGGATTTTACAGTTTTTGGTAAATTTCAGTTGTGTTCTTTGAGGTTTTGCAAGAACATTAGTAATTATGATAGAAGTGGATGTAATTTTATCTAAAATTCTATCTTTATCACTTTGTTTTTCTCTCTTTAGGAAGCAGAAAATTGTGAAAGGATCAAATAAATGGAATTTGTGAGGGTTGGTTGGGAAATTCTAATTTGGTTGGATTTGAAATAATTATATAGTAAATATAATATACTTATCATGTGATTCGTGTACAGTTTAATAATAAAAGTGATTTATCACATAATAAACGTATTATATTTATTTTATAATTAATTTAATTCGATAAAACTTAATTTGAATAATAATTGATGGTGAAGATAAATTTGGAGAAGTAGTCTCCAGGTTGAAAGTCAAAGGCATAACTGCCCCAAACAAAAATAAAAATAATAGCGACCACCATTTTGAAGAAGGCCAGAAACAGTCCATTAATTAACCGGTTCAAATTATCAGACCTTGGAATATTATTTTCAATTCATCTTTCCACAGTCAACACTTTCAATTCTCCCTCTCTCTCTATATATACCATACAATCCCATTCTTCCATTTAATTCTCCCAACACTTGAGTGAAGAATTTTTGTTCAAATCAAATTTGATTGAATTAAATTATTAATTTTTTTTAATTATATATCAATCATACAATAAATATATTACATTTTCTATATAAGTGATTTAGATTTGATGAATCTGAATTCGGCCAATAATTTCCCATTTCGTCTCAGCAGACATTAATTCTGCAAAAACCTTAAAAAACAGAGAAAGAAAAACCACATACCCACACCCATTCACACCTTAGATATATACACACATAAGAAATAGAAAATGGGCAGCTAAAAGAGCGTCCAGCGAATTAGTAAAGCTATGATGATCGTGTGAATGATGTAAATTCAATTCATCATGTGAATATTATATTTGTTATGTGATTGATTTAATTTAATCAAACTTAATTTAGGTAGAATATACCTATAAATTTAGGTGATGTATATCAACCAAAACCCAATTCATTTTAATTTACTCATTTTTGTAAATCATAGTTGTTCAGAAGTAAATGAAGCGATAAATAAGATTAGTCCAAGTAATTGGTTGACTGCTATCTAATTGACGATTCTCCTCCATCCACTGAAAATTTTCAACCACATTATTTAACTTTGTAATTTACAAGAAATCCAAGGACTGACATGCAAATATAAGAACACGTACAATGCAGTGCGCCAAATTCTAACTTCTTTGGAAGACCTATAGACACCCAAGTCAACTTTCAATTCGAAACAGGGCCGGACTGTATAATTCAAAGAATCCAAGGACTGATATTAAATATAAGGACATGGAGCCCCCAATTTCTAGATACTTTAAAAGACAACGAACTTTCAATTCAAATACCGGTCTGGAAGGTTAAGCTACTTGGATTTTGGCCTTCTCCGTTTGCTCTTCCTCCTCCTCTCCATTTTCCGGTCAACCCTCTCGTCAAAATCTCCTCTGCTCCAAAAGACATCGAGGCGGATCCTGGAATTAGAATTTAGAAAAGCAACAATGATCCAGGTTCTATTCGCCCTGATATTCGCGGAGATGGCGCTGATCGTGCTGTTCATTTTCAAGAACCCGCTAAGAAAGACGGTGATAATGGGCCTGGATCGGATCAAGCGCGGGAGTGGCCCAATCGTCGTGCAGACGGTCGGGGGAACAGTATTCGTGGTCATGCTGGCGACCTTGTACAATGCGGTGGCGATCAAGAGGCGTCAGATGCGAGATGCTACCACCGATTCTACGGATCAGATTCTCTGTGCTAGGCACCTTCTTGGAGCTTCTCTCATGGGTAATTGTTCATACAAGTCTTTTTTGTTCTTTTATTCTGCAGCGGAAATACTAGTGTTTCTGTTTTCTTTCGAGAAATCATCACGGATTGAATGAATGGACTCGTTATACATTTTTTTTGCTGTATGAAATTGGATTCATTATAGCTTCATCTGGTAGTTGATTTATTTAAGAGATTTCGTATTTTCTTCTCGGTCGTTGAATTACAATCTTCTGTAGCATTGTTCGATTTCGTTTGTGTAAGAAACAAAAATACATTACTGATAGGATTGGAGATGCAATGCATTATGCATGCGAAATGCATGAATCCCTGCCTTTTGAGGTCCTCTGCATTTTGCCCAATATTGATTTGATACCTTATTGCTTTGAATATGCATTAATGCTGCGACATTATAGCTCTTCTTTTTCTTGTATGAACAACACATTCTTTATACCTTGAGCAGTGCCTTTACTGGTTTCTGTAGATTGGCTCTCCATTTTGATGAAGTTTATGCAGATTACCAGCCAGATTGTGGCTTCAACGAATGTCTAACCTCTATACCGTTTAACCTTCCTTTTGCTTTCCCTTATTTGAGTTCAGTGTCCCTTTTTGTGTATCCATCCAACTACCATTTTCCAATTATTTAAAGAACCAATTCTGTTCAGGGTTCTCGCTATTCCTCGTGCTGACCATTGACAGACTGCACCATTACATCCGAGAACTGCGTATATGGAGGAAGAGCATAGAAGCTTTGAAGAAACAAAACCAAGCTCTTGAGGATGAGAAGCCTGCAGTTTCTAAGCAAATCAAAGTCATGGAAGAAGAGAAGGCCACATTGCAGGAAAGGATAAAGGAGCTTGAGACACAGCTCGAGGAAAAGAGTAAAGAGGCAAGCCGTGCCGGAGCCAGTGCAGTAGCTTTAAAGAAGCAGTCAGATGGGTTTCTTATCGAATACGAACGGTTGCTTGAAGAAAACCAGAAGCTCCGCAGCCAGCTGCAGTCTCTTGATAGGAAATTCTCTTATTCTGATATAAAGAAATTTCTATGAGGGGAACATTACCACATTACTCATGTGGGGGTTCATTTTTTCCTTTCCTTTGGTATCCTATTTTAGCTCATTCTTTGATTGTTTTACAACATAGTAGTAGTTTCATGGATTACTAATGTATGATCATGAGGCAGTTATAGTTAGCAAGTTATGTTGTTGCTCTATACCAAATTGTAATATCATAAGTTGGAGAAATATATCAAGAAGTAGACTATGTTGTGCCACTGGTGCTCTTTTCGGTTTATATGCCACAACGTTTCATGGATCATATGAATGATTTTACCTCAAAATGTTTCTTTCTGGTGGATAAGTATTTTTCGCACTGATGATCCCAAGTTCGATCACATTCAGACTCCCATTTAATATTCTTAAAGCAAATAATTGTACATATTAGGTTAAACAGGGAGTGTATATTTACATTATAATCTTCAGGGCAAAAGCCAACACCTTTCAAAACCAACTGTTTTAACCACATTTTTTGCAAACAGATGAACATAGTAACTATGCTCAACACTAAAAGGGAGGTTGTCTAAGCAGCCTCAGCAAACCCAACTCTCAGTTTGCCATAGTCAAACACGGTGTGGTATGGACCCATGAAAATATCTCCCAGGATCCTGCATATAACATTCACAGCATCAAAAAGGTCATCAGCACATTAAGGTAGAAATTGTCCAAAAAAAGTTGGCAATGAATTTGAAACTCAGGCGATAATTACCAGAGAGGACCGCGAGGAGGAGGAATATCTAGACCGCTGAAACCACTGATGCACTGTGCTTCAGCACCCTCGCCCACCTTAAGTATGTACTGATTAACACCAGAAAAGCACCATTATCCACCATCTCAGGGTCAAATTTAAAACACGAATAAACAGCAACATCAATGCTCAAGTATATTCCAAATGAACTTCTACCTGTTCTGCGGACAACTTAAACTCTTTTCCACCAATTGTGAAGGAAACACTAGGCATAGAAGGGATCCTTCCACAGTCAACTGCTGATTCTCCCAGTGGACTCGGTAGACGCTCGCAAAGCTGCAATTTCGACAGTCCCTCATGTCCAGGATGAGATGAGACAGTAAAACTACAAACTAACAGCATAGTAGTACACAAAGTGTACCTCATTAGCATAGCTTAAAATGCGGTCTTGAGTCTTGTTTTGCTCGAGTTGGTTTTTCATCCACACAATGGCCATTTCACAAGCAGGGCACATAGCATCGTGCAAGCTAGATGATCTGCCACCTTGTTCATCCACAACACTCTCGATGCCCCCACTATGCGGAGACATAATCAGCATCAAAAGATTTGAAGAGAAATATTACTCTCACAAAGTATTCGTTAAGGTTTTGCGAATTCAAGAATAAGAACTTCTCCAAATGTACACTAAAGGCAGTTGAAGGAACTAACCTGACACCACGAGTCCCGTCGAAAGTGCATAACCCGACTTGGGAGCATATCTTCTCTGGTTTTGCCTGTGGAATATAGAATCACGATCAGCCCACAAGAACAAGCAGGCATATCTCCAAAAGCTGGGAGAAAATGCAAATGACATCACATGCTAGATAGCAGGTCCCTACCTCGGCCAAGAGAAGATCCAGAATGGTTTGCCCATATTGTTCAACCACGGACTTGCATTCTTGGCTAACAACTCCAGAGGCTCCTATGGCTCGGTTAATCATGGCAATCACAGTCTACAAACAGACAAGAAACAAGAACACACAAGTATTACGAAGCTGATTGGCAACCCAAGAAAGTATGGCGTTATAGATATGTTTGATTGATATGAGCGAAAAACATACTGTTGGACCAGCTATAAGAGAAGTGCCAGAGTCTGCAATTGCTGAGCATCGACCACTGCAGTAACCTAAGAAAAAAAATGATGACTATATCATTGGAAGGAAACATTATATCAGCCTTTCTTATAAATTACATGGGCAGCTAAATGACAACGTACCGGTTTTTTTTCCATCAATAAGAAAATCACCCATCTCAAACTGCCAGATATCCATCCAAAAAAAGTCAGAAAATGGTCCACAACATGAAAATACGGTCTTACCACCAAAAATTGTCTTGATAATCAACCTGCCAGTATCCTTTCTGTGTCACTGGAACATAGGTATGTTGGCCCTTGTAATGATTTGGATCAACGCCACCAAAGACAAGTTCACCACCCTTTTCTTCATTTTCATTCCGGTTGAGCCAAAATGAGAACACAGGCTCCTTAACAAGACCTTGTTTAACCATGTTGTACCTGCAAGAAATGCAAGTGCAGTAACAGAATGCAACCTACAAAGAATTATAGAAAAGGTAACCCATGGCAATAATAAGTACATGTATAACAAGGATAATCACCCCCTCCCTCAAAGCACACAACATGCTTTCTACAAAAAATAAAAAGAAAAAGATACCATCTCCGTGCCTAAAAGAGAAATAAAAATAGAAGAAACATGCAACTCATACCAGACAGGGGTTGCATTTCCAACTGAGATCTCTTGGAAACCAAGTCCCAGTATTCCATCAAACTTAGCCACCAAAAATGTAAGACCTGGTTCACTTGTTGCCTCAATAAACTCCTGAGCCAGATAATTACTCCGTCATGAGCCACTAGTCATTACTTATTTTTTAGAAATAATAAGTCAAACGAGGAAGTGGATAACCTGATACTTAACCACCAGATGACCAATATTGACATTATCCTCACTAAAGAATCCAGATATAGCTCCAGTTCCATATTGAATTGCAGCAGACTTTCCTGTAACGAAATGGTGCCAAGCTCAAAATTTATCCATGCTAGTTTTGGTCAATATATCTTTCAAGCAATAACAAATCCACCAAAATGCTTCTTATTGTTTTATATGTGACAAATATATGTGTCCATACATAATTATATAATTTTTAGAGAGAATCCATACGAAATATTTTGAACATCACGATCAACCCTGACACATATGAGAATACCTATAAGTCTGTAGATATATCTTTTTTCAGATGACCATATCACATTTTAGCACATAGTTACTCCAACTCGGCGACAAACTAGTCATATCACAGTAAAAAATTTCAGCATGATCCCAGAAAAACTGCAATTTTCAAATTTGAAACTTCAAATGTATAAAAGTACATGCAATCTCTAAGATTCATATTAATAGCAAATGTTTGAAGTTCAGAGATTTGCAAATTTATACAATCGGTAAGAGCAAAACAGAATTAAAACATACCATTCATTTTATAGGTACTTGACTGGCTTGACTTGTATTTGGAATGGACATAACACGGAAGCTGCACCAAAATACACCACATTTCAAATTTCTAGTCATTCTCTAACAAATCAATGCATATGACGTACAACGATTCATTTATTTTACATAAACCTTATCAAATGTTTTAACAGTCAATACTTACAGAAAAATAGCATTTTGAAGATGGAACCCACAGATTGGAGCTACCAGTATCAAAAATAACAGTGAATTTCTGAGGGGGAGTGCCAATACCAATCTCTCCATAGTACTGAGCATCCATGTAGTTCTCCAATTCTACAATGTCGCTGTCAGCATTGTTCACCACTTTACCTAGGGGACTATACTTCCTTACTGGAACTCGCCCTTCCTTGGACTCAAGACGAGCAGCAAGCCGGCTGTTTCCATCCAACTTCAACTTCTTCACTCTTATTCTGATCAGAGCATCATCTGATGCAGAAAATGCAAGAGAAAACAATAGGCTTGAAAGGAAAAGGTTGAAGGCAAGAGTTCTGAATCTGATTCCCATTTTGGCCTATAAAATCAATTTAACATGTGAGTTCGTTACTTACATACATGCATGATAACAAGTAACCACACAAATTAGAAGTTAAAGCAAAAGCAAGTTGCCTCTATATATATTTATCACAAACTAAAACAAGATAAAACTCAATCAGCCTCAACTTTGCTATATCTCAAGTACTCAAAGCAAGTCTTCATTTGTTTGCAGCTTTACATGAAACTCAACAAACTGAACTTTTAAAACTGAAGCAATGCCAAACTGATCGATCGGACATTTCAAATTTTCTCTTGCTACAATGAAACGCAGATGGCCGAAGATAATTCTAGAAAGAAATCATCAATAATATTCTTAACCAAAAAGTCTTCTGCGTTCTCTACTACATAATTTGATAGTAGTTAATACAATTCCCATGCAAAGTGAAAAATTTCAACAACTCATTCCTCCTATAAAAGGATTTCCTTTCTCCCCATTTTCAACATGAAACAACATATTCAGCCGGAAAGAGTAAAGGGAGATAAGACAACACCCCGGGAAAGAAAAGAACAACAAAAACGACGAACCTAATTAAGCAAGCATCAACAAGAACAAAAAACTCAACATTGACATTCATAAACTCACAATTACACAACCTATATCCTACATTAGATTTATCAAAACGTAAACATTGAAAAGGAAACTTAATCACAAGCAACTGCAAAATCAATGCAAGTATAAGATCTAACCCCAAAAACCTCTATATATCATTCTTCCCTCTTCCTGTTAGATTGTTGCTACTTAGAACAAGCTACCTTAAACAAAAAAGATCCAAAAGTTAACCAGAAACCCAGAGAAAATATACTTACAGAGAGCTGAAAGAATACGGATAAGTAAGAGAAAAAGCTTTGAGTGAAGAAACGACTGAATGGCAGTGTATAAATAGAAGAGAGAACCAACTTTCTTGAGAAAATCCTGACCCTTGGTTTAACTACCCGCTTTCTATTTACAGCCATTGGATATTAGATAAAAAAAGGTCGCGTTCACGAGATACTCGTTTGGGAGACGCTAAAAAGCGGGGCCAAAGAACATTCGAAGCTCTCTTTTGGGCAGGGTGGTCAGTTACGTCGCTGGCCCATGAGATTAGGATGCGCCACCAGATGTGAAGCGTCAGCTTTCCATCCAATCAGGTTTAAAAGATACGGGAACAGATTGGAAGGTGGGTAACGTGAGGGGGAAACGTTGTCGCTTTGAGGAGGGAATAAAACATACAACAATGAATGTGTAACTGAATTGTGACGTGTCAGCAAAGTATGGGAAGGTAGAGCAGCTTAACACGCGAGTGTTGCGTGTTTCCATGTTCCTCTTGTGTGAAAACCCGTTTTAAGGTTTCCCTTTTTTTTTTCTTTTCCCTTTTCTTTTGCTTTTTATGGGTCTTTTTAGGTTTGAAACTTTTGACAAATGAATGAAAATAGGAAAAAACAAAAAGGGTTTGTTGCAATTTAACTTTAATTATCGTATTACATTTTCTTGATCCATATAAGATTTTCAAAGGTGCACTTGTGTTTCCATGCTATAACAATTTCATTGTGGTCTGTTTGGATTTTTTAAAGTTTATTACACTATCTTTTTCTTTTTCTTTTGTTTTTTGGATATAAATACACGTAGATTGCATATGGTTTAAAAAATTATATTTAGTATGTTCGGAGTTTGTTTCTATTTAATAAATAGATACTACATTTGTCAAAATTCAGTAAATTTAAAAAATTATATTTAGTACCCCTGACGTTTGATTTTGATGAATTTTGACCAATAGAGAAATCTATTTGTTAGACGAAAACAAACGATATAAATACTAAATAAAAATTTTTAAACTAATAAAAATTTATGTGTATTTACATCAAGCGTTTGGAGAGCACGATGAAGTACCCCTTTCTTTAATGTTTTTGAAATGTTATTGCGTATAATATTATCTATTGTTGCTTTAAAATATTACTTTGAGAAATGCACTTGATCACACGACTTAGTCGTATCATATTAATTCATGCATATCTCATTCACGAGAAAAAAAAAAAAGGGTTATTTTTAATGTGAATTTCTTTTTCCTTTTTTCAAAAAAATAGATAATAATTACACCATTGACATTTTATTTAAACATTAAATGCCATTAATAATGTACATTTAATGGGCCAAATGATTTCAGAAGCCCAATAGATTTTGGGCTCTGGTTTATGTTGAACTTGGCACTTGGAATTCAGACAAATACTACGGATCAGGCTAAAAGGCTCGGATTACTTAGCTAGCCGGCCTTATTTACTGAATTGAAAATACATTATTTTATTGGTTAAGATGGCTGCTTTATGGCCCATATAATCATTATCAAGACCCATTATTCTTAGGTTCCTGAAAATGTGATTCATTCAACAAAATTAAAGCCCTTCCTAAAAAATAAATAAATTCCATATACGCATAGTTCCAATTAAATTCTTGGTAACTATGTTTTTCGCTCAAACATGGAACCAATCCTAAGAATTCCGAGTTCCCTTGGAATCTAGAGAGAGAGGGATAGAATCGGAGAAGAAGAAGAAGCGTTTAGAAGTAATTTCGAGATAGAATTGAATTATTATTATTATTACTTTTTATGTATTTAATCTTAGCCTGAAACTTGTTGAATTGTAGAAATTTCTAAACGTGTCGGACACGATAAAAAGTGTGTCCAATATGTGTTTGAAATGTGTTCTAGTTATGTCTTTATCCTACATGCATCCGACACAACACCAAGTAATTTTTTCAAGTGTCAGTGTATTATAGTGAAGTGGCAAAATCTTTTTTAATCGCATAAAACAAGGACAGTATTTGTTTTGGTACCACAACTATGACAGGTGTCGCTTTTAGTTCCATAAAACCTACGATCACGTATTTTTAGTCCCAAAAAATCATATGCATTATAGTTTTGGAATTAAAAATGAGTTTTATGAGACTAAAAGAGTCACCTACCGTAATTGTGGTATCAAAATAAATTTTACCTTTATTTTGTGGGACTAAAAAACTATTTTATTCTATAGGAAAGTATCAACTTCAAAGGTGATGATGTGTTCGACACGTAGACCATCTGAATTTGTATCTTATATATATCTGGTATTACAATAAATAATTTTTTAGAGTGTTAGTAAATAATAGGGGATTATAAAGTTGAAAGAAGTAGATCACCTTTAACAAGTTGCAGGATTAATTGAATTTTGTAGTTGGAAAAGAACACAAAACTATAAATAATGAGGAAAAGGGACGTCCCCTATTGGTCAATGGATTCACATGGAAGCATGTGGAAATCATTAGTCCAAGTCAATCAGTAGTAGTAGTAATAGTTGTATTGTACGGTGGATGAAGTACGGTGGGGGTGGCGGTGCGGCCCACAATGTCACACGTTCGCTCTTCTCATTTCTTGTAATTAAAGTACAAGTCTGTTGAGCAGATGATTGGTGGGCAAAGGGGCATTTCCATTACACTGACGACATCTGTGGCACGGAAGTCAATAACGTATCTCACTCGTCCGCTTAAACAATTGCACCTTATCCCCACCCTACACCCCTTTTTATTATTACTTCCCATCACCCTTTTCTCTAGATTTAAACTGCTGCTTCTACCTAATTATACGTATATAAATTATATAATAGTAAATCAAATTTTATTTAAAAAAAATTATAATCTACTTATATTAAGTTTGGTTTGAACTAAAATATCGTTGCAACATGATGACATTTGCACATTGTAAGAATTTAACTATATAAAAATTCAAAACTACTGTGCTTTTATCTATTAAAAATAAAAGTTTCATTTTATGTGAAAAAGGCATATTTATATTGCAATATATTATAAAGAATTTACTTAATTAAATATATATAATTATACATAGCACAAGTTTTATGATGAGAGAGAGAGAGAGATTGTTGTTGAAATTTTAGTTTACATTGTTATTGGCCTCGATTGCACCAAGTTGTGGGCATCTATCTATTTATTAGGTGTTGAATTTGAGATCAATAGATATAATATTATAATTAACTATTAAAATTTATAATACAATGATGCATGTAATTAATTTGTACATATATCTAAACTATAATTTGTAGTGACGCGGTTGTTTGGCATTATTTGATTGGAAATATCCGAGGAAGTTGCCTTGAAGTCTCTTAAAAATCTATTTTTTCATGTCTATCCCAAGTTTCTAATTTACGTGTCAAACAATAATGGCCGGAGTTGTTGACCTCTCAGATCAAAATATACCTTTCAAACGTTTGATTGTTTCGCAATTGGTCTTCCACCTTTACTACAAGTCACCATATGTCTACCTTTCTTTTTGTTATTTTCCATTATTTTACAACTAACGTACTGTAATTAAAAACACGAAACTGGTGACTAACGCAAAATGCATCGCTTTTGTCTTTTTCGTAATTATGTATGATCTAATTTCGGAACAAATCCATGAGAAAGAATTTAAATTTGTGTCCTAAACTTTTTCCCTGGTAATACATGAATATGAACATGTTAATTCCATGTTGGACCCCCCAAATTATGAACAACCAAGAACATAATCTAATACAAGTATGGTAAAATGACTGATTGAACGTGACTACGATTGATTCTCTGGAAAACTGCTACCGGCTTTGTTGCTATCTATTGTATTTACATTGCCATTGTTGTTGGTTGTAGCATTGCTATTGTTATTCGGGTGAGAGCCACCGATGATGGAGGAGATGGCGGCGGCTAGTGCAGCCGTAAAATTGGGATCTGCGGTGATTGCTGCTGTAGCGGCGCTGAGGGTGTCGGCGAAGGTCGGCTGGTGAAGTTGCGGGTGCTGCGTTGATTGTCCTGGCAGTTGCGTGCTTTCATTCATGTCCTGAGACATCTGGAGACCCGAAAACTTGGACTGGTTGTAAAGGGCTTGGCCAAAGACTTGAGGGGCAGACGGGTTTGGGACTGGGGCGAAGCTCGGGTGGGGCGGGAATGGGACCTGGAACTGTGCTGCGGCTCTTGGGAACTGTAATGGGTTCGGGTTCTGAGTTAGGTCAAGTGTGATTGTGGGGAAAGGAGCCGAAGCTGAGATTGTAGCCATGTTGGATGAACATGGAAGGATTGTTCTTGCCAGGAAATTGGGGTTCATCAACCCGTCGACGCTGGGCATGGAACCTGAAAGGAGCATGCTGGCGGCGGCCGAGGTGGTGGATGCCATGGCCATGGCCGCTGGAGGCAGCGGGTGGTTGTGGGTTCCTTCGTAGGTCGTGATCAAGATTGTTTGGTCCTCCGCGCATCTCTGAACCTGTGATCGCCATAGCACAAAAACTATTAGTCTGATTTTTCAACAAACCTATCTCTTTTTTTAAAAAAACAAAGGAGAAAGAATAAGATGCTACTACTGAAGAACTTAAACATATCAACGTACTTGTTTGCGCACAGGACAGCCGACCGCCATTGTGCACCGATAATATGCTCGTGGACATGGATTCCCTTTAGCCATCTTTTGTCCGTATTTTCTCCATTGGCATCCATCGGAAATCTGTAATTGGTCACAAATCAAGTAAGAAAATATTGAACCCTTCAAAAAACAAACGATCTTAGTAATAATTATATACATTTCGAAATTCAGTGCTATCGTAGTTACCATAGGAGCTTCTGATCGTGCACGAACGGAGACGCGAGCTCTCCGCATGGTGGCTTCTGTTGATTGATCAACGGGCTTGGCGAGATTCAATTTGGGAGCCTTGTTAGATGCCAAGCCCTCAGATTCTGGGCTCTCCTCCCGCCCAATCCTCTTATTCCTCGACGACTCCACGTTTCCTTGAGGTGATCCAGATAGCGTTCTTTCTTCTGAAGAGGAGTTCGATTGATCATCGGCGGTCTGGTTGGTGAGACGGGGCGACAGGTCCAAGAACTGTCTTGGAACTAACACTCCTTCATTTTCCTGTTTCTTTTCTTCAGATTTTCTGTCAACAATCTGGAAAAGAACACTCAGTCAGCAATAATTCGATTAAGATTAATCAAGAAAGACTTAATTAGAAGGCTTAAATCAATATCAGTTCAATTAAAAAAAAAAAAAAGGAGAGAGATTAATTACCTCCTGTAGTTGTGTGCTATCAGTTGTTGAACTTTGTTGTTGGTGCATCAAAGTCACAAGCTGCATCTGCAGCGCTGTGTAATTGTTGCTCACCTGAGTAAGCATCCCTCTTAACCTCTGATTTTCAGCGTTCACTCTTTCAAGCTCAACTTGAAGTTGTCCAAGCTGATCAAAATAACATACCAATCAAAACCCTCTCAATAACATGGCTAATCAAGGATTAAACTACATTAATTCCCCTCAGTTGATTACCTCAATCTTGGCCCTCCTATCTTCCGCATCACAAGACATCCCATCATCCACCGTCGATTGATCACTTCCAGTGTTAGCAGTCAGAAGTTGCAGACCAGTCTGAACAAAAGCCAAGAACAAAAACAAATCAATACAAATCCAGCAATACAATCAACCAATCTTGTTTATAGTTTAATTAGCCATAAACAACTCAGGTTTACATCCAATTCTCTGCGGGCAGTGGTTTCAGCAGGCGAATTGATCACTTCCTTCTTGACGACATCAACAGGCCTCTTCTTCTCCGAGAAAAAATCCACTTCACGTATAACCAGCAGCGGATCCCCGCCAGACGGCGGTGATGAGGCGGCGGGGTGCTGTTCCCTACCGCTGGAACTCACAGGAAACATAATCAAACCCTTGTTCTGATGACTTAAACCAAGCCCGAAAACTGGCTGGTTCCTTATCAAAAACCCAACTCGATCGGAATTCTCAAGGGCGAGACCCCATCCTTTGTCCATAAATAAAATCAAGAAACGAAGAAAAATATCAAGAATCTCTTAGAAAATTTCAGGATATATAATTTGAATGAATTGTGTCTGTATATAGATAGATAACTGAAGTAAGAAAGAAAGGGAGAGGGAAGGTGGTAAGGGTCTGAGAAGTTTCCCAAAAGTGCAATGGAGGATTCTATATAAAAGGGTTTGGGTGGAAAAATTGACTGTAGAAATATTAGAAATAAAGAATTTGGATTGATTTGTCTGAATTAAGTGGTAATCGTGTGTATGTGTGTGAAGTGAAGTCTGAAGTGAGAAAGGGTAAGGGGGGATTTGATAAAGTTACGCAAGGTGGTGCGTCAGGGTAGGTTGACAGATGGCAGTGGCCCCCGCATCTTAGACTTGGAACGAGAAGAGGTTCCGTCGTCAAGACTGAGTTTGACTCGTTCGTTCGACAATAAGGTGCAATGGCGAATAGAAACCCACCGCCCCGAACTCTGCGGCGCCTTCCACGTGATGAAAATGAAAAGCTGACACAGACACACAACCCATTCACAAAGTCAACGAATTTGACGCCCCATCTATTGTGGGTCACTCACCGTTGGGTATGCTATACGTACGACGTCTATCAATTAACTCTTTTCTTTTTTCGTTTTTTCAATTATTAAAAAAAAAACCTTGATATTCAACATTTATAATAAGTGACAAGTGAATTTTTCTTTTCCCTCTTTCATCATCCCGCCTCCATTGTATTGTAATTTTTATTTTCTTGAATTTCACAACATTCTTTAAAAATACCATTGCATCAAATTCATAAGAACTATCATATTTATTTATTTATTTTTAAAATAAAATCACGTAATTATTTAAATTTATATCATATTTTGCACATTTATTGAGTGTGGCACAAGAATTAGTTTGAATAAAATCTTAATGGGCTCTTCTTTATTTATTATATAAAAGTTTATTATGTGGAAATAAGCTTTTGCTTTTTTATATTCATATTTTCACTTAATTCATTTTAAATGAATATTCATAGGGTGCGGTCCAATCTGAGATCCTATATCGTGTGTGAAAGTGTGCAGAATGTAGAATGAAGAGCGTAGGGAAAGTAGGGATTGAGAGTTGGGTTAAACCTGAGTTTTGATGGTGGCAAGGCAAATGCAATTGGTAGCCCAGGGGACGGTCTCATTTGCTTCGTATTCAAGGATTCGACTTTTGGGACCATATTTTGTCATCCCAACTTTTTATTTTTTATTTTCTTGAAATAATATAAAAGACAAAAATCATTAGTTTTCCATCATTTAATTCTCTCCTTTTTATGGCTTCTTTTTTGGATACATATGCAAAGTTTATTTTAGATTGTGCTTTTGGATTATTAGTATTATTGGATGTTTGGATCATTGAGTTTATTTATTTAATAATCTCTTATATTATGTGTAGCTAGGAATATTAAATATTTTCACCATAAATTTGATGGGTTTTTGTTTCATGAGATTTAAAAATAAATGGAGATCATTGCTTTTATGCATGTAAGTAGTTAATTTTTCATCGAGTTACGTCATATAAATATATTGATTCTAATTTTTTGTTTATATTAAGTCTGATTAGATCAAATTATCAATTACATGATAAATATATATATATATATATTTATAAATAATTACATAATAATTAATAATTCAATCAAATTTAATCTGAATTAAAGATGTTATAATTGGTCAAAGACTTGGGTGGTTGAGTTAAGTGTATGCTTAGCCTTCCCTATTTGTATATTTCGTATACTTCTTAAATGACAGTCATAACTCACATCGTTATCACTGCAGACTAATAAATATATACACATATAGTGAGGGGTTAATTTTTCTACAAAGTTCCAACCCTAGCTATAAATACCACAAACGTCCACTTGTAGTTTATTACCCCTCCAGACCCTCAGAAGACATTGTCTCATCCCGTCAAAAAAACCTGTCCTGTCAACATATTAATAACAAATTATTTTCCTGTAGGTCATGATTTGAATTTTATTATCATCTATTTTTTTATATTTATATAAATAAATTTTACGTATAGGGTTGGAACGTCAAAGTGGACATTTTAACATATTAATAATAAATGATTCTCAATTTTTAGATAATTGATAGTCATTTCACAAAAATAACCATTCATGATTTTTGCTATTTTTGTTTAGATTTAAGTTGACATGTTATTTATTGATAATTTTTATCCTGTAATTTCAATTAGATTATAGTAAAACAAAAACTAAAAATAAAAAAGAGTGGATGGAGAAAGGATTTTATTTTTATTTTTTTGCAAGCTTAGTTATGACTGAGTGTTCGTTTGATACTGAGGTTGGTACAAATCTGAACTAATACAACTTTCAATAATTAAGCATTTTAACAAGAAAAAAGGGCTGATAAGGCCTAACTCAATTCATGAAGTTGAGGTCCCATAACTTCAAAGTCATGAGTTCCAATCCCACCAATGTGTAGAATGTTGTTTTACTTTAACTGTGTATGTTGATTAGATATAGTTATCTGATTATTGATACAAATATTTAATATTGATGATTGCAACCCATTTATTCAATAAATAATATTTTATTGCTTTCATTTCGATAAAAATACGAAAAAGAACGGAAATTCTAACATGCATACACAACTATCAAACCACCGCCCTATATTTTCTTATCAATGTAAACAAATGGAAATGGATACTCCCACGTCATTTACAGAGTTCAAATGTTGGAAACTACTGATATTATGTGTAGATTTTGAATTTTAATGTAAAAATTTCAAGAATATGAAAAGGTACAACATAAATTAAGGTAAATCATTTGGGATTTTTCTTAATATTTGTCTCACTTTAACACAAGATCCAAAAAACATAGCCTGCACCTAGAAAATGGAGAACGTAAAAGGTAAAAGGAAAGGAAAATTGAACACAATTTGAACAGCATCTCTCTTTGTTGCCAACTTTTAGATGGATGCATTTGACTATAGTGTAGAAAGGTGGGATGTCCCTTTTCATTCATGAGAAATTTGATTTCAGAATACTACGAAATTAAAATACCGTATAAAAGAAAATTAAAAGACGCCTCTTCATTTGCAGTTTAAATCTTCTAAAATTAAATAATATTATGTCTCATATTTTTTAATTAATATATACGTATCACATGTATATAATTCTCGTTATTTGTATGTTTTAAAAAATATTTTATATATATGTATCTTAAATAAAATGTAAAAATACAGCATCATTTTATGATAAAAAATAAAATAAAATTAATTTTGTACTCGGGAAAAAAGGACCACACGTGGTTCAACTATTTCATAGCGTGGGCTCTGTCTTCAGTTGAAATTTAAGGATGGCTGCAACTTTTTGTCCAAACCTCACTGTGGGATTGAATTTTTTATTATAAATTCTATCTCTTTTTCTAATTTATATAGTCAAACGTGATGTGTAAAATTAACATTATATATTTTATTTTTAAAAAAAATTATATAAATATACGTATATTAAATAGAATAAAAAATCAAATAAATTTTGGTATAATAAAAAGCTGGCGGTGGCAAAATGATTCAAGTAATATATATGTATTAAATGTTCCCATAGACTTACATAAGCAGTCACGTTTCCAACAGTTTTAATTATTGAGACGACTCTTTTTCATAAAAACAACTCATGATTCACTTTTTTCCCTCCCTATTTCAATTTGATTTCTCGATGTTTTATCATTAAATTCAACAAATTCTTGCTAATATTGCTTTCTTTATTTATGATTTGAGGTTGGAATTCCATAAATATATTGCTAATATGCCATGGTCAAGATAAAATAATCGTAATAAATAGTAATTGACCACAATCATACAACGGTTGTTGGTTGTGGTATCTGAGAAGGTAGCTCAATCTTAGCCATGGTAAAAAACTTTTTCTTGGTGGAAAATCTATGTTTTTGTATCGATTTTATTTAACCGTAGCCAATAAAAATTATTTACCACGGCTTTTAGTGCATAGCTATTAAAATTATAGTCAATAGTCATTTTTTTTCTAGTGATCATTGAAAAAAAAAGATCGACAACATGAAATTCCATTCTTGCCCTTCTAGTTCATAAAATATTTTAAAACCTGCATAAACTTACCTTATGACCCACAAAGGTATTTTAACCAATTCACAACCAAAAAAAAAAAAGAGGACAAAAACTAACGGAATTTTGTAGTCGTTGAATGATCGTTAAAATTATAGAGTTATTGGTATTTTTCAAATACTGACACATTTATAATTATATCAAATTTTAAAAGAGCTTGTTGTAACTTACTGTTAAAAAAAATAAATTAAAACTCAGCTATAGTATTTAATGTTTGAAGCAAGCACGAAAGGTGATAAATAAATAAAGCTTGAAGCTTTTAATTTCTAATAATCTCAACATAGGCAATATAAAAGCAAGTTTTTACTTAACGGACATTATTGATCTGGTATGAGATTAAAGAATTATAACTCATAAATTGCAAATTTGCTTTTTTTTTAAAAAAAATTTAAATTTTAATTTATTCTATAGCTAATTTTTTGGATGAGTATATTAATTTAAAATTATTGTAGAATTTAATCAGTATTTATGATATATTATATTAAAAAATGTTTTTTTAATGGAAATACAATGTATTATCCAATTCCAGCATGATGATTTGTATTTGATTTAAATTTTTATTTGGAATGAACAACATAAAGAGCAAAGTCAAGAAAGCGGCACCAAAGTCAGGTCAAAGTAAACAAAGAACAAAATTACGTTCGAGGTGAAGAGAAAAGGAGAGTTGACTCAGATTTTTGTCTGGCCAAAACCCGGAGCGCACGTGGCTTACTCCAACCACGTAGAAAAATCGGGTTGATTAGGTGTGATTTCAGCCACTATGATTAAATAAAAAAGGGATAATTATATTTACATAAAATTTGATGTAATTACATATTGACGTTTAATAATTTAAAAAATTATATATAATACCTGTGAGGTTTAGTTCCATCTAACGAATAATTCTATTCGTTACTCATTGACAAAAAAAGTTATATGGTTTATTATTGATTTGTTGCACGTTTTTTTTATGATCAAATTATCCTTATACATCTTCACACGTTAATGCATGAAAGGAGATATATCTTCACTGTTATATGGGTAGTTTAGTTACAAAAGATTTGTTTGACCTGCAATAAGTCAGTAATTAATCAATTGAAGGTAAGTATTGATTTTCATTCGCTTCTTTTGTTAATATCAATAAATTTAATAA
This sequence comes from Sesamum indicum, assembly GCF_000512975.1. NCBI lineage: Eukaryota > Viridiplantae > Streptophyta > Magnoliopsida > Lamiales > Pedaliaceae > Sesamum > Sesamum indicum. The sequence goes on from NC_026152.1 coordinate 8,803,473, forward strand.
AAGTTTGACTAAAGAGGAATCTTGATGAAAGCAAACCTTAAAGATATTAGATGTAATTTTTCATATTACATAAAGTTTATGTATATACTTCTTTATTAGTTTGATATAACACTTTCAGATATTTTGCTTAGGGGATTAGACAGTTAGATTGGTTAGGCGGTGGAGCTGTGTATTTAAAAACATTTTTCCAATCGAGAGGTAAATTATTTCATATTAAAAAAACACATAAGAGTAAATTGTTATATTATAAAGAATTCAAAGGATTAAATTATTATTTTTATTTATAAGAAGATAATTCGTTCATTTATAATATTATAAAAGAATTATTTGAATTTTTTTCCATAATAAAAAAGAAAAACCCTATTTGATACCATGGATTGAGCTTAAGATGTCATGTAAGAATGACTTTATCCTCTAACGTTCCAAGACGAATTAAGCTGAAAGTGGAGGTTTTGACGTCTTATTGAGAGGGAATTGATTTTGATGGGGGTAAATTACGTGGATTTCCTCTCTCACTACCCGAGACAGCCCACCTTTTTCTTTTGTCAAACATGTTTGTTTCCAATAATTAATAATATATTGTAATAATAATTATTCATTAACTATAAAACATATCTAATAGTGGGATATATATAATTGTTGATAATTAAAATTTATGATTTAAATGTAATTGATATACAGAAAAAAACATGTTTGCTTCCGTAATGATTTTGCACTGTTGGGCGTAGTTTCTCTCAATTTCAAACCCCATTACGACCAACAAATGGATTGGGTTCCCTTTCAATTGGATTTACTACAGTATGGGTAAATTACACCGCCATGACGTGATTATACCTTAATTCTCTCAAATTTGAAAAATTAGCAAAAAGACAACAACTCATGACGACCTCGGATTTTAGATAAGGGCAGGGTTTCATATATATAATTAATGTCGACATTGAGGCAAGTAACCATGTTTACATTTATATTTCACGCACACTTGAATTTTCATTATGAGTATAAAATATATATATATATATATAGCTTTAAATATATTTTTGATCTTATAATTTCAATATTTTGATATTTTTATTCTTTAACTTTTTAGGATTGTAAAATAGTTTTATAATTTTTTTATATGGTGCGATTTTGATTATTTCACTGCTGAATTTTGCAACAGTTGTCGGAATAAATCATGTGCCCCTCAGGTCCTCATAATTTGATATTTTTATCTTTTATCTTTTTAAAAGTTGCAGGGACTTGTAACTTTTTGACATTTCGTAATTTTGGTCCTTCTAATGCCAAATTTTGAAAAAATTATAGGGATAAATCATGTACCGCGTTTTTTTTTTTTAAAAAAATATTCATCTATATTGTCAAAAATGAACCAATTAGAACAAAAATCCCAATTTAAGTGAACCATGTTAGGCGCACATGACCTATTCTAGCAACTTTTGCAAAATTCAATACCAGAAGGATCAAAATTGCTAAATGTCAGGTCTCTTTTGCAAATTTGGATAAATAATAAAAATAACAAAATATCAAATTATAAGATCAAAAGTATATTTGAACACACACACATATATATAGTTTTAGAACTTAGGAATTACGATGAGCTGGATCAATTCTTTATTACCTTATTCGAGACGTGGGTTCTTGTAATTAACAAAGGTCTGCGCCATGTTTGGATCCTGAATGTGCACAAGAAAAATCAAAATCAGAATATATATTGGGATCGTCACCAGCAATATTCATGTGAGAGAAGGAGTGTGAACTGATCAATGCATTGACCAGAAGTGAAGATAATTTTTCTATACCTAACCCTAATTTTTTAATGTAAGGGCTGCAGCTGCTGCTAATAATTGAGGGAATGGGAACCCTGATTTCTTATAATTAGGGGTTTCAGATCATCATATATATATCCCCGCACCATAAACTCAACCAAACAATAAATTCGATTTCTGACTTTGTAGTGTCTGAATCAACGATTTTAGACGCATGTGCACTTAAATAGATTAAGTACTGTTCAATTTAAGGATAAAAATTAATGGAACAACTATGCCTTTGTTCGGACTTGACAACACAATATCGACTTCTGCTATTTTGAAAATTAAGCAATATGGATTATGTGGAGTTTTTAATTCGTCATTCTTGAAAATCCCATCAATATATATATATATATATATATATATATTAATATTTTATCGCTCAAATCTATATAGATGTGTGTCTAAGTTAGGAAGTTTGCTTAGATCAAATCTAGATAAAGAAAGATCTAAATATGTTAAGGTGAGTTTGCGATTCCAAATTGTGACCTACAAGATGCAAAATAGTATGAACTACAACAGAAAAACTCGATTATAATACTATGATGCTTAAGCCAATAAATTTATATGCCAATGAGGCATATCTCGGTTGGTGAAGTTGAGGTTTCATGATTTTAGAGATGATGGATTTGAACTCCATCAACGTGCGAGATGTTGTTCTACGACATAATAGGTGTTGTTTAGATATAATTTTTTATAAAAATATAATTTAACCAATTTAGTTCAAATAATAATAGTTCATTGCTTTCACATAAAGAAAACAATAAATTTAGATAAAAAACGATAGAGAAGATTGCAAGAATTAAAATACTATGTAGCAAAAACTATACCCGGGTAAATATAAGGGATTATTATTTATAGATTTTCTTAATAAAATTATACCCGCTAGAGTCGATTTGTATACGGAATTTCAATGACCCTTATTCAAAGTGAAGTCGCAAGATTGGGCCTCTAGCGGCCCTCTACATACTTCAACACCAATTTTTACGATTCTAAGAAGAATTATTTTTTTTTTCCCTATATATATAAAAAAACTAATTTTTTCCAACTGTCAACAAAATCATTGTTTCATAATTCGATTATAAATTTATTTTAAAATTTTAACAAATTTCTTCAATTTTAATCATATATGTTCAAAAATTACCATTACTAACATTTTATAAGTAACTTATATAATTTTATTTTATCTAAACACTTGGAAATTTTTATTTTTAAGATATAATATTTTATTTATTTTGTAAAATAATTAAAAGACGTATGTGCTCAAAAAATGTTTTAAATAAATTTTGACTACGCCCACTAAATCTGTAAAATGAGACAATGGCACTTTAATATGGTAGTCAGGAAGATTAATACAAGTACATTTTCCTTAGAACAATAACAACAAAAGATTTACATCCCGAAATGAAAAAGGATCATTTTACAATGAGGCAACCGCAAAATAATTCCCCCACGCCCACACACACACCAAAAAAAGAAAGAAGAAAAAAGGGAAAAAATTTAAAGGGCAGAGATTAGGTTTAAGATATTACAAAACCTGACAGCATGCCACTCTGTGTATATATATGGAAAAATTTTACGCAAATTAAATTTGATCGAATCAAATTAATTATAAAGTAAGTGTAATAGAATTGTTATGTGATTGGTTACTTTCTCTTAACTATAACCTAAATATATTACACTTCCTGTATAATTGATTCAGGTTCGATCAAATTTAATTTATATGTATATAATAGAGAACTATATAGGTTAGCATTCTTGATAAGGCAAACAAAGGAGAGGGCCAGCATCAGATGTTAAGGCAGGAACCAAGGATCCTGGTGCTGCACCAAAATACTGCGGTGTTGCATAGTTTGGAGCACAGCTTCCCCAACCTGACGGCACAAAGTACGCCCCGTTTACAAATACATCCTTTGTCGATCTCCATTTCCAGCTCTTCCACCCATCGTGCGTCTCCCGTTTCGTAACCTGCCCGCCCCCCAAAAGATTGAGCCTTAATTTTATAAATATGAATGCACTGCCAATAACAAATTCAAATGCATTTTCACTAACTTATTGCTCCCACCTGTTTAGCATAAGGGTCATTTGAAGCAAAAAAGTAGTTGCCTTCACTGAGAATTGTTGGATCCGCGCTCCCACCAATTGCATACATTATCCACTGATCGTACCGGTTGTTGGCGACATGGGCGTATCCGTATCTAACTCTGCATGTAAAACGTTAATATGTAGCATTAAGTAGTCTAACAATTAATATTTGGGAAATTAATTAGACACATTACATTCTTAATTTATTACCTTGGCATCCTTTGAACTAATCCAGGGCCAAAGTGGTTAAAAGCTACCGTCACTTTCATGATTCTGTCGGCTGTATATCCGTCTCTATGTCCCAGCAGCATCACCTGATATTGGATCAGTGTTAATGTAACCAATAAGACTAGACCCCTAATTGTCGATGGATGGAGGATATATGTAGTGAGAAATTAGGGATACCTTGTCGTGTTGAGTGAAGTAGTTATTGGAAACAGTTACAAGATTCGACGCATGTATGATGTCTACAAGACCATCAGTGCACCGAGCCAGGTAGCAATGGTCGATCCACACATTGGACGACGTGAACACGCTGATGGCATCGCCGTCAGAACCAAGCCTCTCTCCGACGTGCTCGGGCGTGCTCCGGACCATTCCGGCCTTCCCGGGCTTGCAGTCATGAATGCTAATCCCATGTATTATGACATGGCTTACACCATCTATAGTGATGCATGGCCCGTTGGATATTTCGACTCTTGCACCTCTACCATCTATGGTCTTATAGCTGTTCACCATCAGCTCATTCTTAAGAGTAATAACCATGTCCCTTTCGAAAATGATCCAAAGTGGCTGGGTCTGGATCGCCCCGTACCGGAGCGTGCCCTGTTTGGGATTAACGGGGTCGTCCGATGGGTCGGTCACCACATATATTGCCCCGTTCTTACCTCCCATTGCATTGCTGCCGAACCCTACTGCACAATCGGCTAGGGCTTTCCGGTTCGACTCCCAATTCGGGTCCGATCTCCAACAGGAATCGATTTTGTTCATCAACTTGGTGCGGGGCCTCGGGTATGTTGTGATAGTTTTGTTTACAACTTTTGGTGTATGAGCCATATAACCTGAAATGCACAAGGCCAATAGCCATGTGAGTATGAAAAGACAAGTACAAGAATTTGCCGCCATGGCTGATGTTTGGGAGGAAAGAAACAGTAACAAGAAACATATAAATAGGTACAAATTAAACATGGTTGTGGCAGCCATGTCGGAAGATTGTATGTAGTTTTCAGTCAGTTGTTTGGTAAGATTTTGGAGCTCCAATCAAACGTGTGAGCACGAGCCCACAAAGGTTGTACTAAGGATTATGGTGTACAGAGTCGGCATATATCCTCAGTGGCTGAATTATTGTTTATTTTAGTATTGTTGACTGTTAATAATTCCGCTCCGGCCCGATTAATATAATTGATAAATTCCATTGTGTTTTATAGTACCTGCATGTTGAATTGAACCCCGAAATTATGTCACTGTGATGTAGTGATGCACAACGATGGAAATAAGGAAAACCCCATAATTATTATTTATATTTATTATTATCTCAGCACAAGTGATGTGGGGGGAGGGGCAATCTTCTAAAGTGGTACCAAGACCTATAGTCTCAGCACAATTTTCAATTTGTGAATAGGTGTGGTTCTGTACTCGGCTCTGATATGCTAAAAATCCTAATATTTATAAACCCATCATGATCAATCAATTATTTTTAAGAAAATAATTAATTATTTGGTAAGTGTATACTTACTTTGTGATATATTTGATTTGATCAAATTTAATTTGAGTAAAAATTTTCAGTGATGTGGTTTATACCATGACCTAAACCGCGAGCTCAATTTCAATCTATGGGCATGTTTGGATCCACGTCATTCTATTCGACTCCGCTCAGATCTAATTAAAACACTAATATGTATAGACTTATCATAGTTAATCGATCATTATAGATCTATGGTTCATGTGAAATAATCGTTTATTTAGAAAAATCTATAAATATTTGTTCTAATATGAGCTAAGATGACTATACATGGCATATTACAAATAGACCTTTCAAACAGACAAGTGGATCCACCTAAATATTATAAATACCTCATGTTCAGTTCATTTATGGTAAGACATTTATTATTGCTTGAGATTGCATTTGGATCGCTTGTTCAATATCAAATACTTCACTGACTTAGTATCGAAGGGTTTTAGTTGGAATCCTCTTAATAAACCTAACGATCTGCTCTCTTTCATCAGGTTCCAAACCTTTTCAAGGATGAAAAGTAACTGACAACATACAACACGAATCATAAATAATATATAATTATAAACTTATAGATACTAGTAAATTAATATTAGAATTTTCTATTTATAAGGTCATATTAAACGCATGTGTTGTGATCTTAAACATAAATAGAGAATTTCTTCACTTATCTAAAAAAGCTTATTGAGCAGTGATTTTTTTTCCCAAAATAATTAATTTACAATAATAAGGGAGGTCAAGAAATTTGGGTTTGAGCTTAAAACGAAAAAGAGGTTATTCATTCAACCAAATGATTGTTGGTACAGTATCTGTTTTTTTGGTGGGCCCACGATGCACCCAATCGTACACACGCCCAATATTTGAATCCAATACTTGTAAAAAGAATTCTTATAGCCCAAACCATTGAGTTGGCCCGAATAGTCTATTGTGTGGATGCATTAGTGTTGGTTGTTTATGCTAATTTGAGAGTTGGAATTGTTTGGACTTTGTGTCAAAGGGATTCATCACTGATTAGTAGCTATATAATTGGATCATGCAGGGATTAGGCCCAACTCATAGCCCTTCAATCCAGGGTGTTTTGGGCTTCCAATTTTCAAAGAAAAGGGCTAGTCCGGCCCAAAAGATAAAAAAGAGTGGGTGTGAGGAGTATAATTAATTAAGTCACACTCCAAAACACGAAATGATTACAATGACAGTTGTCAGGGTTGGATTGGATAGGATAGGATTGAATGAGTTGGAGAAAATGGAGTGGAGTGGAGCAGTGTGTATATTTGATGCGTGTTGAACTGAATGTGAACGTGTCGGGGATGCGCATGTGCAGTAAAACAATGAGTGTACAATTATGACAAGCTTCACCTACGCGGCTCCGCAAATCCTGTCTTTCCCCACTTCCACGTGCTTCCTAATTCTTCATTACCAATTCACTTTTCTCTCTCTCTCTCTCTCTTAAATTACACAATTATTAGTTTTATTGTCCCACAACTCAGATTCACGTCGAAAAGTTTCATTCTGATTGATTGAAGTTATGCATTTTTTGTGGCTTGGGATGTGTTGGTGTCTCATTGTTTGAGATATTGTATAAGGTATTATTTATTTTATTTTCATAAATTTTATAATTTTATCTTGAAAAGACATCTAAATGATCTGACTTACAATTCAATCGGTTCTCCATTGCACTAGGTATTGTTTATTTTATCTTCGTATGAGTCCTATGATTTTGTATAGAATAAGTGCTTTGCTCTGGAGAAGAAGCATTGGATCTTATAAGCCATTCAAACTTCTCGTCTACAACTAATGTGAATGCTTGCTTACATCAGTAATTAGTATATAATTTTAAAAAATAATTTTCACATAGTATTTATGTTTAAGTTATTTATCTATTTTAGAATTAATGAGCTAATAACTGTAGGTTGTTTGAGGTTAATTTTTGGTAATTAATATTCTTTGTATAAATCTATATTGTTCTGTTACGCCTCAAGGGTGAGAGTAATTATTTTTTTGTTGATAAAATATATATGAAGGAAAATATTCTGAAACATTTTTATTTTTACACAATATGACCCTCTTTAAATTTCTTTATCTTGGATATATTATTCATGCATATTTTAAAATTATTGAAAAAGGATATAAGAAAATATTAATTGTGATCTATTATTTATTTTAATTTTCTCCTCTTTCATATAATATTTTAAACGAAAAAACCTTAAAAATGCACAAATCCCACATCAATTATAGAGAGAATGAGCTTGTACAGATCATAAGTTTTAAGGGCCTTCTCTTTGAGCAATGGGACATTGATCGTAGCAGCGACTTATAAGTTATTATATTTTTTATGAATAATTGGTGTGAGACGTAAGAAAATACCAATAAAAAATAGCAAGAACTAACCTAGAAAACATCCTAATATTCTTAATTGGTGGAAAGAAATTAGATAGGAAAAAGAAAAAGTATTTGAAATAATTTAATTTTGAAAACATTGGATTGTGAACCTGCACCAAATAGCCCCACCCAACACTTAATTATTCTAATGTATAGAATATTGAGCAGAAGTGGTGCCTCGTCTTACAATGAAAAATCAAAGTAAATATATATTATATACTAGTCCAATTACACACAAAATAAAATGGGGTGCATGAATTTTGCACCAAAATTGCCTCTTTAAATGTGCAAGTCAAAGAAAAGAGTATCTAATCAACCATAATTCTTAATACAAAGTCAATTACTAGAGAAACTGAATAGACAAATATATGTCAACAGTTGAATTTTGCAACAATTATAATTATGAAAAATGAACTTTCAAAAGGGCCCAAAAAAAAAAAAAAAGCCCATCAAATTTGTTATTATTTTTTGATGGCATCTTGGAAATTTTAAGTTATTATAGACTTGTTAAAGATATTAATATTAAATTTTCTCTTCTATGATATCTTAATTTTTCAGAGAGGTGTGGTTGTCTAACAAAAGGACATGTATAAATAATAAAATTTTTTGAGAAGGTGTAAGTATAATTTTAAAACTTATGTGAGAGAAAGTATAATTTTACATTTTTAGAGCAGGGCCTAAGTATAATTTACCATAAACTATATATTGATGTATCAATCGAATTGATGTACTATTAATTGTAATCATAAATTTAAAGATAATAGAATATACACCACCAAAATTGAAAATAATAATTGATAATTTTGCTAATAAATTTCAAGAATTGCAGGGAGTTAAGGCATCAATTTTGACCAAATTAACATAAGCTGAGGTGATAGAAATATATTATCACCTGAAAACAAGATTCATGTATTTGTATAGTGGCGCTGAGAGTATTATAAAACAAGCACAAGTCTATAATTAATTTTGCCAACATACATTTATCTGTACCAATAATTGAGCTGAAATATCAGTTTCTTCTATTTAACTAATTTCTTTAATTATTTTTTTTATATCAAGGACTAGACTTCTACAGATATGTATATGTTCAAGGCAAGTCCAAATATTATATATATATAGATGTGTGTTAAGGGCAAACAAATATATTATTGATGCGTAAACCTAATCTTGTTATGTTTGAATTGATGGATTTAAATGAAACTTTAAATATTTAGTAACAAATTTTTGATATTTCTATATTTCAAAAGATTTTAAAATTTTTAATTCTCATTTTGAATTATAAATATATTTTGTGAAATATTAATTAAGTTATATATTTTTTTATATATAAAATTATTTTCTTCAAATTTCAAACTCAAATCCAAATACAACATTATCGAAAAAAATAAAGGTGGAGCCTAGCAACACCAATAATTATTGAATCAAAATACATTTCAATCACTAAAAAAAAAAGGGACAAGAACATTAGAACAGGGAAAAAAAATAAAAGTATCACAAAAAACGAAGAGGATATATGATTAAATAAATTAACAATAATTGAAACTCAACTTTCCATTTCTCCCATGTTAATATATATAGTAAACAACAACGGATATGCAGGTGGTTTGTTCTGAATTATATAATCCAAGAAAAGAGAGATGACCGGCGGGAATGTGGGGTCGGCGCCGGCCTTCCACCACCCCCCACCCCCCCCACAAGATTTTATACCTCGGCTGCAGCACCCTTAGTTTCCATTTATATATATATATATATATTATTAAATAAACATATATCTATATATATAGAATATTATTTGCAACCCCCCCAGCCCCCTTGAGTGTTCTTCATTCAAACCCCATTGTTTTCTTGCAGCCCCTCTCACAACCCCCAAAAGTCAAAACCTTAACTAGCACTGCACAAACCCAACATCATATTTTTCACCAAAATTCCACGTTGACTTATAACCTTTCATCATTTCCCCGCCCATTCCTTCTACTATATAAACGCAACCTCACTTCTCATTTTCCTTCACTCTTCATCTCTTCAGCTGTCTCCCCAAATCCACACTGCTTACTTACATATATACTCATCAAATCTGTTTGAGAAACACAGCAATTAGCACTAGCCAGCAGCTTGATCTTGATCAGGAATCATCAAGAATGATTTGCCTGTACGCAGAAACGCATTTGTCCACTTTTACATTGATCCTCTACGCTTGTGTATGGATCCCGTTTCTCCAAATAGCGCAGGCTTTTGTAAGATTCTTCACCTTCCTAATCGACCCGCACCGTCAAGCCTGCAGCAGCAGCTATGATGAGAACCCGGACTGGGAGCTGGATCTTCCAGTCTCCCAGTTTCAAGAACTAGAGCTGATGATGGGCAACAAGAATGGAGGAGAAGTGAGTTGTGACGCTCATGAGGACGAAATGTGCTCGATTTGCTTGACTGAGTTCGAGAAAGAGGAATTGGTGAACAAACTGCCGAAATGCGGGCACGTATTTCACGTGGGGTGCCTGGAGAAATGGCTGGACAGATGCCAGTTCACCTGCCCGCTTTGCAGGTCTATGCTGTTGCATGTTCGTTCTTCCTCCCCATGCAAAACATCATGGGCTTCTTCTTCTCCCATCTGTATCAATCTGCCCCCTAATTGATTCTTTTCATGTATTCATAGAGATGTATATATTCATATATATGATTCGACCAATTTTTGTTACTGATCAGAGGAGAAGGTATTGATATTTGATATTAGGCAATGAAATCAATTTTTTGTGGTGTTAATTTTAACCTGTCAAGCATTAATCTTGAGTAATCATGGCTCCCTGCCCCTTTTCGGAGTAGTGCTGCTATGAGGACTTCAACTTTCTGATGTGTTTTATTTCTTAAAATGAGAGAAATGTTCCTAGTTTTATTTAAAAATGGGGTTTTGACTTGCGCCATTTCGCAGGCTGATAAGGTCGTCTCAACTTCTATTATTGGGGAAGACTTTTTAACAGCAGAATACATCTCATGCCTGGAATTCAGAGTTTCCCTAATAAGTAATCAGATTGAATTTTTTTTGTTGCAAATTTTATTCCATCTTCTACTCCATTCAACATATAAAGATGGCAATGTCATCATGTATTTTATATATGTTTAATGGGTAGAAGATAAAATAGGATTTACGACAGAAAATTCGAGATATGTGTCCGCTAATTAAAACTACAAAAGTTTATTGCATTTAAGTCCCGTAATTAAAGACATTTGACATATTAATCCTGTAACTTACTATAATAGCAATTTAGTCCTGTATGTTTTTATTTTCACAATTTCAGGAGAAAATTGGCCGAAATCACACATTACTATCTGGCCAACTTTAAAAGTTCTGATCAATTTTGTGTTAAAATCGAGAAAATTAAAACATACGGAACTAAATTGCTATGCTCACAAGTTAAAGACCAAAATCACAGCACCTGCATTTAAGCCAAACTGAAAATATGAGTTTGTAGCTTTTGGATGATTTTCACCAAGGTTTTAGCTTCTGGTAACTTGTGTGAGTGATCCAAACATCAGATATTCACATTGTTACAGTTTAGGAAACTGATATTTAAATCAGATGTTTCTTCTGGAGCAACATACAGAGAAGCATAAACATGCTGATCAGAGCAATTTCCAGGAAATCCCCTGTTCCTCAACGAGGGATATGGGAGACTGCTTGCTTGATGAATCCTGACACTTTTTCTTGTCCTCATGGGAGATGTTAATAGATATAATTACCTTGTGGAAGCTCTGTGTTTACAGACATGATTTACGGCTAGCGATAAATCAACCAGTCCTATAGTAAGGGTAATTCTTCGGACAAAAACGTTCCATTAAAGAAGTGAAATTTACAGAATGGTCAAGTTTTTAAAAGATCGAAACGCTGGCTAACTGGTTCTTGTTAGCCCAACCTGCTGCTAACAACTATTCTAGCTAAAAATGAAGAACCCCTACGGAGATTCTAACAATTGACCTTTCTGCCTGCGCAATTAGTGCAGGTGGTATTCATGTGTGACAACTAACCAAGCAAAGGTATTTACACAAAGTATGTCAACATGCTTTACTGGCAGTACAGCCCAAGGGGCCGGCGTCGGCTGTCAGAGCAGGCACCATCGACCCATCAGCAACGTTAAACGACTGAGCTTTAGTGTAACCTGGCGCGCAGCTCCCATATCCAGAAGGAACAAAATAAGCCCCATTGAAGAATTTGTCCCTCGACGACCTCCATTTCCAGTTCTTCCACCCACTACTTGTAACCTCTCTCTTTGTAACCTGTTCAATATGTTGCACAATTAGCTTACGACTATGTCTATGTGAAAACTTGCCAGTTTCCTGTTATTGTAACATAGTTAAGAACAACATTCGACTCACTTGTTTTATATCAGGACTATTAGGCGCCATGAAGTAGTTTCCTTCACTGAAGATGGTTGGATCAGCACTTCCACCAATGGCATACATCTCCCACTGGTCGTATCTGTTGTTAGCCACGTGTGCATAACCTAGCCTGACCCTGCTCGTGATAATTAATTAACTACTTTTAGAGTCTTAAGTAACATGATTCACTGCAAAATCTAAAATGAGACATCAAATAAACCGGGGCCAAAATGGTTAAAGACAACTGTGACTTTGATGCTCTTGTCCTCTAGATTGTTGTCGTCGTGTCCGAATAACATAACCTGTCAAAACATGTTAAAGTAGGTAAATTAAACACAATAATGAACATGAATTATGTGTGTCAATGACAAAAAATGTAGCTAGGTAGCTACTTACTTTATCATGTTGGGAGAAGTAATTGTTAGAAATGGTGATGGCAGTCGAGGCATGAATCACATCGATGAGCCCATCAGTGCAACGTGCTAGGTAACAATGATCAATCCATATATCCGTGGAAGCAAATATATCAATGGCATCACCATCAGAGCCCCGACGATGGCCCATGTGAATCGGGCTGTCCCGAACTATGCCTTGATTTCCGGGCTTACAATCATGAATGCTAATACCATGTATGATCACATGACTAACATGTTGTATAGTTATGCACGGCCCATAAGCAATCTCCACTTTGGCCCCTCTCCCATCTATGGTCTTGTAACTATTCATCATCAGCTCATTCTTTAGTCTAATAACCATACTTCTTGCAAAAATGATCCACAGTGGTTTTTCTTGGATCGCACCATACCGCAGTGTACCCGGTTTGGGACTTTCCGGGTCATCCGATGGATCCGTCACAACATACGTTGCACCATACTTCCCTCCGACTGCATCCTTCCCGAACCCGACGACACAATCCGCCAGAGCACGGCGGTCGGAAGCCCACATGGAGTTGGCCCTCCAACAGGAGTCTATTGGGTTCATGATTTTCTTGCTGTATGAATTGGGCGGAGGGTTGTAAGAACCAAGCACTAGTGTTGTTGAAGTGCAAGCAAGAACGAGAGCAAGTGTAAGTGGGAGAGATGGTGAGGAGGCCATGGCTAGGACAGTGAAGTATTGAGGTGCAAGAATTTAATGAAGGGATGTTGCTTTTTATATGCATATTTAGGTGGTGATGCTAATTAATGTAGGTGGCTTCCACGTTTACATAGGAATGTTTCTTTGGTTTTGGCTAAGATTTTGTGCAAGATGATAGACGTGATCGCACGAGGTGGTGTGAGGGTTCTTGACTTTCGCAAATATCTAATTCTCAGCCTTGAAATCGCCGAGTCTGGAGAGAATCTGAACTCAAATATTTTGTTTAGTATGAAAATAATTATTAGATTGTATTAAGATTGAAAAATAAATCAAATTATTGATAGTGGATTGAATTTTTTTGATAAAAACTCCTTTCAACTTAATAAGTTGAATTTATCAAACCAAATTTGACCAGAAAATTTTGTTCAGTAAATTTTTAAGTGGTTCGAGCTCGATTCAATTAGCTCTGATTGAAGTTTATATTGGCTCGATTAGATTAATCTTCAACCCAAACTCGATTTTTGAAACAGAATAGATATTCAAACAAATTTGAACAATAATACATCCGAGTTGGCTGAGACCATTTACAGACCTGGCCCTGGGTTGGATTGGCTTAATGCGCTTCATATGTATAAAAAGTTTAAAGAACTATACTGAAATTAATTAATCAACTATATATGTTTGTTGATAGTAATTTATAATTATGGTTGTATAGAGCAGTGATGAATATAAATTTGAATTAAAGCCAAAAGAATTCGTTTTGCGTGACATATTTTTGAGGCAGACAAAGATTATGAGACTGAAATTTGGGGGTTGTGTCCGGGGGAAATTGCGACGCATTAGGACTCATGCAGGGGCTGATGTTACGGACATGCGTTAAATTCATTTAAACTGGTAAGCATGACATGCAATACTCATATACATAATAAACAATTTTATAATAAATATTAATCAATAACTTGAAGACGTTGAAACCATATATACACAAATATATATATTATCATGTACACTCAACATTATTCAATATTTGGTTTTTAATTTTATTTTTCTTATAGTAAAGAATAGATTTCCTTTTCTCTCTTGTTTTGAGTAACTAAATTATATGAAGAGTAAATTATAATGATTTTTTTTTTTAGATTTGGCATAATTATAATTATACCTTCGTTATTTGAAAAATTATAAATACCATTTGAAATTAACGATTATTTTAACATATACCCATTTGTGACAGCTTATTGTAGAGGGCATTTGTTGGATGTCTATTAATTTTAAAAGGCATTTATAATTATTTAAACAATATAGAGGTACTTGTAACTATGACAAACCTGATAGGAGTTTGTAGTAATTTACCCTTGTACTAATGATATAGTGATCCATCTCTTTTAAATGAGAAAAAATAAATAAAAGTTAAGAAAAATTGGTGTAAATCTCTATTACTTAATTTTTTGTGGATAATTGAATTGAGTTCAAATCAAATTTGAAAAATTTATCAGACAAAAAAATTAAATTTCAGTTTAATTTTTTATACCATCAAATCGAGCTCAAAGAATTTTTTTATTAATTACTCTTAAATTAAATATTAAATAATTTTAATTATTTTTTCTGAGGTTATCCATATCCAATTAATTGAACCAAAAGCATATGTATCCCTTGTCATAAATATAGTTTTAAGGGAGCAAATTGTAATTTTCTGATCCAAAAATTTCAGAGAAATTATATTCACCTACACTGAAAATACTGAAATTAGCAAAAAATGACAAAGGGCGGCGCCTTCCGCTACGGACGGCGCGGCTGCGACAGCTCTGCGCTCAGTCCTCCATCGGGTTAACCAGGCAGCCGAGAGGGCCGGTCGTGCGCCGGACCGGATCAGAGTTGTGGCCGTGAGCAAGACTAAGCCGGTCCCCCTCCTCCGCCAAGTGTACGACGCCGGACACCGCTGCTTCGGAGAGAATTATGTCCAAGAGCTCGTTGAGAAAGCTCCTCAGGTCTCACATCTCTATTTCTCTGTCTCTTTGTCTTTATTGAATTGAATGCTGATAATTTATAGGTTGGGCAAAGAGACTGCTTTTTGGCTGTAATCGTAGTTCTTTGCGGATTTTAGTTTCTTTTGTTGACTCGTAATTTGATTAAGGTCAGATTGATGTTTTTGTAATTTCGTGCACAGTCACCAGCTTTAGTCTCTGTGTTGGATTGCAGCTGCCGGAAGACATAGAATGGCATTTTATTGGAAATTTGCAAAGCAATAAAGTGAAGACACTTCTGAGTATGTTAGAACCCTCTCCCTTTGTAATCGAGGTCTTAATGTGATCATAACCCTCATCAGAGGTGGATATTGTGAATGACTCACTATACAGCTTTGAAATTTTTGAAGGTTTTTAATAAAGCATCTAATCATTTAACCAGCTGGCTGCAGAAAAATTCCAGTGTTGTGCTTGAAAGATACAATCTCTGTAGATGATAATGGGTATTGAAGGTGAAAGATCTGACCAATTTTGAAAAATGTTGGAACTTGTTAAATGACAAAAGCTTCAGCGACCGCGTTTACTAATGGCATGATATGATTTGATTGCCCTTGATGTTAAAATGTTATTTTTGTCCATATGGGTTGTATTTTTGGACCAAGTCTAACATGTCTGGTTTATTCAGCTCTGTGGAAGAAACTGATTCTGGTCTAAACGGATTTCTCTTGGAGTTAAAACTTGTATCAGAAGTGTCGAAGGATTGACTGGACTGTGGGAGTAATTTGAGGATAGAGATTAAGGATTTTGTTTTCTTTGTAGTCCACAAAGAAACTACGCGTCTAGTTTCAGGTGCAGAATTTTGGGTTCTAATCTAACATTCTTTCTTTCTGTTTTGCAGCTGGGGTACCAAATCTTGCCATGGTGGAGACTGTAGATGATGAGAAGGTAAACTTACTTGTAGCTTTTGGGTCCATGTTATTAGCTGTTGTAAAGTTTATATAGCTTTGTACTGAAAGTATACTGCAGAAGCCATGAAAGTGCTAGTCATAAACCTTCAACAATAAGTTACAATGAAAAGATTATACCAAAGTTGAAATTTCAAATTCTAGTTTGATAATTTAACTGATCCGCCTCTTAAGGCATTATAGTTTAGTTTTCTTTGTTAATTAGTTTGATCTTCCCATTATGACATCCTCACAGATCAGAGATGGAATTTAGTTTTTTGCTGATTCCAATATCTTGTTTTCTGTAGATTGCAAATCATCTTAACCGGGCAATTGGAAACATTGGAAGGAAACCTTTGAAAGTATTGGTCCAAGTCAATACAAGTGGTGAAGAATGTAGGTAAATTTAAGTATCGCTTGATTGATGGGTCTTCTGTATTTTTATTTGCTTCTATTGAGTACTCAACCTGATTTTATTGGACATCAACGTGTCCTATCATAAAGCAAGGTTAATAACAATTGGTTTTGTGGTCTTGTTCTGGCAGCTAAATCTGGTGTTGAACCTGCTGGTTGTGTGGATCTTGTGAAGCATATTAGTATGAACTGCCCTAATCTTGAATTTTGTGGCCTGATGACAATAGGAATGCCAGATTACACTTCTACCCCAGAGAATTTCAAGGTATATCTACATCTATTATTGTTGCTGGGTAGCACGGTGCCAATTTATCTATTGAAAATAGCCTCATCTCATTACTCTTTGGGTGTCAGACATTAGCAAGCTGTAGAAGCGAAGTGTGCAAGGCCCTTGGGATAGCAGAAGAGCAGTGTGAGCTGTCAATGGGCATGTCTGGTGACTTTGAGCTTGCTGTGAGTGCTAGTTTCCATATTTTTTCTTTTTCACTAGTACTGACAATGGATGCTTAGCATAAATTGTACATCCGAGCACCTTCTAACAGGACTCTGGGAAGAGCTTTCGACCCCCTTTGACTCTTTTGTTTGTAATGTCCCAACAAATCCACTCAATATCAATGGGATAAATTGCTGAGCTACATAGTCCCCGGCGCCGAAGAGTACAACTGACGAATTCTTGGTCATTTTGCAGATTGAGATGGGCAGCACAAATGTTAGGATTGGATCTACCATATTTGGAGCCAGAGAGTATCCAAAGAAACAGTAAAACTAACTCTGCTGCTCCGCATTTAGAGAATTACAGCCGTAAAATTTCTTATTCTCTGCCCCATCACCCTACAACTGCTTTTGATTTTTGCTCACTGGAGCTAGCGTTTTGGGCTAAGCAATTTCCACATTCAGCAGCATGTGGTCTGTTTAATGATATCCACACCACTATGTAGCTCGTTGATGGCTACTTGATCCCAATCTTGCATACGATGGCTGTAATAACTTAAAAAATTAAAGAGAAATTTTTTGACGAGTGTTCGGAGTTGGAATGTTTACAGTCTTTTTTATACATGTAACATGGATGGATCCCTGATGAAGGGCATGCATCACTCCCCTCTTTTATAGGAAAGGTCAATCTCGTAGAACAGGGAGCTTTGGAAGTCATTAAGAATGACCTAATGTTATCCATCGTGTTGGGTAAAGTTCCGTCAGCGAGTATGTTTTCCACTTTGCGGAAGGCCTATTTGCCGTTGTTGATTGTCGTGCTCCAAACTTAGTTAAAATTGTACTTGTGTATTAAGGTCCAAAGCCTTGTGAAAATTACTTTTGGTCGCCACCACGTAGATCGACTAAAATATCTTTACTTATACCTATTTCTTCTTCCATAATTAATATTTTTAATTCAAATAGGTGCTCAATTAATTTTTATTTATAATTATAATAATTTTTATAAGTTATAATAATATATATAATATAATTGCATTCAACATGTCATTTCAACTCATTTTTTAAAATCACGTGGGACTAACCCCCTCCCCCAACAAATATCCAATAGGCAATGTCATTTATTTGGTCAAAAATTTAAATTTTGGCCACTGAAGAACTAAATATCATCAATTTTAAAACTTAACGGACTTATAAAAATGAGCATAATTATGGAACTAAAATTAATATTGAGCATAATTAACGAACTAAAAATTTAATTTTTTTGTTATAAAATTTTAATTTTATATATTAAAAATATATTATAATATAATTTAATAGACCCAAGTTGACCAGGAGGGACATGTTAGTCATTGTTCTTAAAAAAATAGGCTTGAGTTGACCAGAGGGCAGTGCGAGTCATTACTCATAACATATGGATGATTTTTTATATTTAAATTTTTATAGGAATTTTTGTGATATTTTTTCATATCACAGGGGGTCAAAACGCATTTAACTCTTCTCTGTTTCTTTCTTTCTTTTTCTGTTAATAACTCCACGCATAATCCTTTTAGAAAAATAACTATATAAAAATTATTTTTATTCTTGTTCAACATTTTCTAATAAGCTTTAAATTTAATTTGTAAATTATAGTACTTCAAATTATTTTAATATAAAATTAATTTATTTATTTTTAATACACAATAAAAAAAAAGTTAATCAAACAACAAAAAAATATTTAAAATTAACTTACCTTCCTTCACGCCGAATAACATAAGGAGAATTATTATTCTTGTCCGTCTCTATTCTTTTCACTTTCTTTCACTTCTCATTGGCTCTCATCGAATCAAAGGAAACCTGATCCTAGTATCATACGAAATCTGAATAGCCTACACATTGGATTGAATTTGTATCATACGAAATCTGAATAGCCTACACATTGGATTGAATTGGTACAGTGACTCACACCCTTTTGTAAGGAGAGATTATGCTGTCTTAACATGAAGTTACCCCAACTCCACCATTGTGTATCAAAGGCAAAAAAAGGTAAGCTTGCCAAAGTTTACAATGATCTATGAACAAGCTCAAACTCACCTACGTCCGCTCCCTGAAGCTACCACCGCCACCAGTAATTGCCGCCGCAACAACCACTACGAAATCTTTCAATGCCACAATCACCCGGCTCTCCGCCCAAGGCTTCCACCGCCAAGTTCTCCTCACTTTCACCTCCATGCTCAAGTCCCCCACCGCTACTCCTGATGCTTTCACATACCCTTCCCTTTTCAAGGCTTGCACTTCTCTTAGCCTTTATTCCCTTGGCCCCTCGCTGCACCAACAGATTATCGTTAATGGGTTCTCCTCAGACCCCTATGTTTCCTGTTCACTGATTAATTTCTCAGAATTTGACGAAACCTGATCGAAACATTGGTCTAGACACTAGGATCTGTGTGATAAATTTTCTAGCCATAATAATAACTACAACTTTGTATCAAAGGGAAAAAAAACTTTGCTTTAATAAAATCGTGCAAAACAGTTGAATTTTGAACGTTCTCAGAATTCGACGAAACCGCTGCACCAACAGATTATCGTTAATGGGTTCTCCTCAGACCCCTATGTTTCCTGTTCACTGATTAATTTCTACTCAAAATTCAATAACATTGGCTATGCCCGAAAAGTGTTTGACATGATGCCTCACAGAAATGTCGTCCCGTGGACAGCTATTGTTGGATGTTATGCTCATGCTGGTGATATGAGAAATGCATTCTTGATGTATAACTCTATGCAGTCTGAAGGCATCCTACCTTGTCCGGTTACTATTTTGAATCTGCTTTCGGGGATTTGCGAGAGTGAGCACGTCAGAGCCTTGCATGCTCGCGTGATTAAATGTGGTTATATGCGCGACATAGTTTTAGTCAATTGTTTACTGAGTGTATATGCCAAGAGTGGAAGAGTAGAAGATGCTAGGGAGTTGTTTGAATTGTTGGGTGAGAAAGATATTGTTTCTTGGAATAGTCTAATTAACGCCTATTCTTCAATGGGGAACCTTAATGAAGTTTTAAATCTCTTCTCCAGAATGAGGGTTGAGAATATAGAACCTGATCAGCAGACTTTTGGGTCATTGGTCACTGCTGTCGCAAGAGAAGGTAGTTTTGAAGTGGGAAAAGTTGTACACGGGCAGATAGTTACTTCTGGATTTGAATTGGATAAACATGTAGGAACATCACTTGTAGCATTGTATTCAAGATGCAGAAAGGTGGATGATGCATTACAAATATTTGAGAGGGCAGCTGATAAGGATACAGTATTTTGGACAGCTATGATCTCTGCCCTTGTACAGAATGATTCTGCCGACGAGGCATTGAGAGTGTTTCAAGAATTGTTGGTTTCAAGCTTGATGCCATCTTCTGCAACCATGGCGTGCATTCTTGCAGCTTGTGCACAACTCGGTTCTACTAAACTTGGAACATCAATACATTGCTACATATTAAGGCAACAAATGGCTGTAGATATTCCTATGCAAAATTCTCTTGTTAGTATGTACGCGAAATGTGGCCTTCTGGAGCAGAGTTTTATTGTTTTTAGCATGATGGGAGAAAGAGATGTTGTTTCCTGGAATGCAATTGTTGCTGGGTATGCACAGAATGGATATTTAAGTGAGGCCTTGGACTTATTTCATGAGATGAGGGTAGCTCGCCAACAACCGGATTCAATCACTGTTGTTGCCCTTCTCCAAGCATGTGCTTCCATTGGGGCATACCATCAGGGAAAGTGGATTCATAATTATGTTGTCAGAAACTGTCTAGGACCATGCATTAGGATAGGCACAGCCTTGGTTGATATGTATGCTAAATGTGGTGACCTAGATTCTGCTAGAAAGTGCTTTGACAGAATGCCACAGCACGACACTGTTTCTTGGAGCACTATTATAGCAGGATATGGTAGTCATGGGAAAGGGGAAACTGCTTTGGAGATGTACTCTGAGTTTCTGCAGAATGGGCTTTCACCCAATGATGTCATTTTCTTATCCATCCTTTATGCCTGCAGTCACAACGGGCTTGTTGATAGTGGTATGATGGTGTTCGAGTCCATGAAAAATGATCATAAGATTGAACCAACAGTTGAACACTGTGCATGCATTGTTGATCTCCTTTGCCGAGCTGGCAAGGTACAAGATGCATATGCCTTCTATAGGAAGATGTTTGCAGAACCAATGGTTGATGTTCTTGGCATATTACTTGATGCTTGCCGGAATTCTGGCCAGGAAGAGCTTGGGTGCGTTATTGCCAAGGAAATTTCTGAACTCTGGCCTGCAGATGCTGGTAAGTATGTGCAACTAGCTCACAGCTTTGCTTCAATGGCCAGATGGGATGGTGTGGGTGAAGCTTGGTCTCAAATGAGATCTCTTGGACTGAGGAAACTGCCAGGTTGGAGTTTCATTGAAATGCATGGCACAATCACCCCATTTTTTACGCGCCATAGTTCACATCCTGAATATGCAAACATAGTCTCCATGTTGAAAAATCTAACAGATGATACTAAGGAAGTAATATCAACTTCAGAACATGAAGAATTTTCCCTTGATTCTTATGTGCTTTGAAAATGAGATGCAGTTTCTCTATTCGACTTTCCCACTGTTTCAAATATGGCTGCCATGAGAGGCTCCCAAGTTGCTTGCCATATGGAGGTCGTAAACTTAACCTCCTGCCTGGTTCCCTGCAAATTATGTGCTCTTTTTAAATATCTATTGCGAACTTATCTTCACACTTGGAGCTGGAATGGATGTATTTAAGATTAACTTGGAACCAGAATTCAAACAGATCTGCATCCTCAACTGCAATTAGGGGCCAGCAAGAATACAGTCACAGCCCAAAATCACATTAGAGTTGGAAGGTTTTATCCAGATCCACTTGCTCTTAAAGGTGCATTTTGTCATGAATTTCCAGAGTTGCAGATAAACATCTTCCTAGCAAACTCTTTTCTGGTGAAGCACATTCTTGCTTGGGATGGTTTCCGCCTTCTCAACTGTCTTTTCTACATGTTTACCAGGCATTGGCATTGAAGTAGGCAAGGCCAATTGATACGGGGCCTGGACCAACATTGAAAGAAAGTGCAACTTCTGGAACTGCTGATAGACCTTTTCCCTTAAAGAAGAAATCTTCATTCACTGCAACTAAAACCTCGGGAAAAGTTATCTAGTTAGACCTTCCCGATAATGATGCCAAATGAGAGAACCAATATTGTAAACAGGGAAATCTGGAGGTCACACAACTTGGTGATTTGGAAAAGCACACTTGATATCTCATCTGCCAGTGAGAGCATATTCATGTTTTAATTTCTGTTAACTGTTATTCATTTTCTCTGACATAATGATAAAGAAAACGATAGGGAGAAAAGAATTTACAGAAATTGGAATTCCTATAAAAATGGATTGATTTTAAGCTGATTGATACAATTCGTTTGCCCTGCTACTGTGGTTTTCAATAGAAGTTTTCTCTATAATAGTGGCTGCAGGAAGTGATCAAGAAAAGATGGAAGAATAGAAGTAACAGTTCAGAACAAAGAAATAGAACAACGAAAGTCCTACACTATAAACCTCAGGGGATAGCAACGAAAAAGAGATACCAAAGTCCAAGTTGAAATTGTATTTCTAATCGGGCGTATTTGCACAGAAAGACTAATAAAAGTGCATATATCTGCATTTTACTTGTGAAATTAATAGTTGCCAAAAAATTCCCATATAATGAAGGAAAATCACTACACTATTTTCTCCTGTACATATAACTGAACCATACATAAAAACAGAGCAAAAAATTCCACAAAATGAAAAATTTTAGCTACTTTCTATTGCTCAATTTACAGCATTGCTAACCCCAGCTCTGGCAGTGCCAAGGCAAAAATCATGTGTAAACAGGGAAATCTCTCATGGTTTAAGACCCTGGGGATTTTCAGCAACATCTGGAAGTGATGGCGAGGATGCACCACTAAGCATGCTGGGAGCAGGGGTATTCTTTCGCGACTGTCGTTTGGTAGGTACTAGCACAGTCTCGTCTAATTTTTCACTGATATCATCATCATGTTCACCATCCTCATCATTTTTAAAAACTGGGTGGATGTAAGCATACCGGAGATAGCTTTTCAGGTTCAGGTTCGGTTCTCTTGCACGTTCAAGAGTATCTTTCATCATCGCTTCCTGGAATCCACAACAGAAATGGAATGAGTTACAAATATATATATAAATGGAAATTTGATATATAGGTTAAAATTATACATAATGTGGATATTTAAGGACCTGTAAAGGATATCTAATAAAAGCAGGTTCATAACGGCCTTTGCAGAACCTATGGAACCAAATGGTCAAGACTGGAAGCGCAATAAGAAACGGGGTGGACTGAGCAGCCCCTTTGGTACTCATTAATCCCATTAGAACAAGCTGTGAGAAGACCAGTGCAGAGATTATGCGTCCGTGGACATCAGGCCAAAATGCTGCAGCACTTTCATATTCTTGGTTATACACATTTATGATCTGATAAGGAAAGAACAAAAACACACTTATCATCAGTCTTTCTCTGTGTGCTTCAAAGTTATGATTCTTTGAATTCAAATCTGTTTAAGGTTTCATGCATATTGTGTGTGTGTGTTAGAGAGAGAGAATACAAATCTACCTGATGACGGAAAACGACATATGCCAGGGCAAAGAAAACCAATATAAAAGGGAGGAAAACTGGTGTGACCACAGCATAGACAAGGCCTAGGAGGAAATATAACTGTATTTGAGGTTCACCAGTATTGAAACCAATGCTTCCTGGATCCATTGCCTCTTCTCTATCCTTTTCAGTCTTCACCAGAAAGAAATTCTTTAGATGGAAGATTATCAAGGGTTTCAATCTTAAGATCTCCCCAGCAACACCAGCCCATCCGTCCACCATTACATAAGTAATGAAGAAAGTTGCTTTCATAGGGATCGCAACACCAATTGTTTTAGGGATTCTGCAATCACTCAAGACCAGCTGATGAGAACATGTCCAAAATGACTAGAATTGTTAAATAATGAATCAGAAATTGTTTCACTTCTTAAACATAAAAAAGGAACCATAGTTGAAGTTCAAGTAACACACTCATTTGCAGACTGATGAAGAAAACTATCAAGCTGTTGGAATGCAGTTCCTGCTATTACGCTCACAAGGAAGACGTTGACAAAGTTGAAGATATAATATCTTAAGGCAGACCTCCTCTCCAATGCTGATATGGACAGGAACCCCTCAAATTTGGACATCATCATCAGTATCGTCGGCAGCACTATGAGGAAAATCTTCAAAGCAATCCCAGGTAGAAAACCTTGAATTACAGACTTGATAAAGGATCTGTTTGATGAATAGATTGTTAATCATAAAACCCAGACACATGATTTTGTCGTACTTTTATGTAGTAATTAATAAAGATGTATAAAGAAGCCATACTCACATTTCAATTATCGGCTTTAAAAATGGTGCCCTTCTCTCAATACCCTCGATATTTGCAAGAGATTGCACAATAGTGACAGGGATCATGAAGAAGAATGTAAGGAAGAAGAAAGCAACAGCAGCAACAAGCCTCCTAATAGTCAGTGAAACATAGGGAATCGCAAGGTTATCCCAGTAGACATCACGTGGCTCTGGAGCCCACTCCGTTAACCACAAAGTTGGATTTCTTGTTTGTTGTGTTTGTGCACAAACAGCAGCACCCCACCTACTTCTAAAGGAAACAAATGCTGCCGGCATGATATACTTAGGATCAGATTTTAACCTCTCCCTCTCTTCAGCTATCTGCATTTGAGCGTGATGCTTAGATTATTTACAAATGAAGTTCTATCTGCAGAAGGCTTCCAACAGTGCAATTAACGCCGTCTCTTTATAGTGGACAGCCAGTGCGATCTAGAAAAAAGATTGGAGTACTTCACTTACTTCTTTTGATAATCTCTCAATTTCTGCTGCCTGATAATCAATTGCATCCACTTTTTCCCCCCAAAGGCCAAGAAAACCAGTCTGAAAGTTTGAAAGAAGTAAATAGTACACTAATTAACTCTAAAAGTTCTACTTTAAATTCAGTATGACAAATAAACAATTGAGAAAAGAATACATTGCTTTTTAACCACATGCTACCTTTGTGACGGGCCTTTTTGATTGATTTCTTGAATATTTTAATTGGTAATAGTCGAGCCAATTCTGCTTACTTTTCTTCTCCTTTACCAGTTTTGCAAGTTTATTGGCATTGATTACAACCTGCAAAAGTCTTCTGATGTAAGAACAAAAATGCATATAATAGCCTGATTCACAATGAACAACAGTTGCATGGAAATGTATCTTTCCGAAGTAGCACATAATCAAAACTAAGAAGCATCAACATATGCAAGACATGACACAAACCTGACACCCAGATAACGGCTTCTTAAGTTAGGACACACTAACAAAAGGAGAACTCGAAAACAACAAAATTATCTTTTTTCGTTTGGACTATTATCTAGATACTATGAGTTCATAAAAATTTAATACTTAATCCAAAAGTCAAACACTAGAACAATGTTTTTTTATGGCAGCATGTGAAGAATATATGATATAATAAGTTTTGAGTAACAGACAAGCACTTCTGGCTGGCTGCTACTGGTAAAGGTAACAAAGGTACATAAGTCTAAGATGAACTTTAGCAGGAAGAAAACCTGTTGGGTAAGATAGTGATCTGGATGGTTGACCAGGAAAAAATGCTCCACAGATTCACTCACTGATTCATCTGGATCTGGTGGCACATTTCTAACAAGCACCTGCGAAAGATCAAATTTTCAGCACTCCTGGGAAACGACCAAGAAACAAGGACAGGAGTAGGTCGTGGCATCAGCGTGAAGACATAACAGCAACAGAGGCATCTTACGCCACCAGCAAGGAGATAAAACACTAAAGTTGTCAATGGAGAAAGAAGATACCCAGATATATCCTGAGAGCTCTTACAAACTTACAGATATATCCTGTACTGCAGTATCTAATTGTCATAAAATACAAGGAAATTTACGTATGTTCATGTATATCAAGGATAATTAATATATTAAGATACTGTCATTAGGAACAACAAAAAATCTCAGAAAATATTAAGTATCATTGATGATGTTACATAGTACCCCATACCCTCCTTTACTTCCCAGACTAAATTTGAGCAAGAAACTGCATCTTACCGTGAACTGATCTGGTCGAGATCTTTCAGAAGCAAGAAAGTGTAAGCGCATTGCTGCAGTTGTTGCATACTCCTTTATCAAAGTATAGCAAGTCCAGAAAGTAAACGCATAGGCCATCACTATATGAGTCCAAAACCTGTAAATTTCACAAAGTCCAGTCATATATGTATGAAGCACCCAGTTAAATGATTGAGAAAGTGCATATTTGTTCAAGCCTATGCCCACTAATGAGCTTAAACTTAATTACTTAAATCAGGCCCTGTTTGCCTAACAATGACCAAAAATCATCTGAAGCTTAGACGGCTCACAAGGGGACTGGAGGTAATTGTTTCACCCCTAAAAGGAGAGTTAAACACCTGAAATTAACAATACGGAAAATAAAAATCTTGAATTCTATTGAAACACCTACTGACCTTAGTGATCCATACGGAACATTTGAAATGGAAAGCTTGTCAATGTCACTGAACTGTAGCTTATCGGTTGCTTCAGATTTTGCTAAAGTGTTGTTTGTCCAGTTGACCGGCACCAGGATTGCCCATGAAAGTAAAGCTATAGGAATAAATATCTTAAGTCTGCATAAGCGATATGCACAATCAGTACACGAAAGAACTGAACCTCAAAACATCAGTTCTATTCAACATCTCAAGAAAGAACATAAGCAGTATATACTTTCTTGTTAGCTTATTTGCTTGTAAAGCAAGATAAAGTGAGAGAAATTTTCAGAATCACATAGTAACATAATTAGGCAGAAGCAAGCTCAACCAACAGAATGAGACTTAGAACCAGTATCCGTAAAGCATCTATTAAGAGTTATCAACATGACTGCAGAGTACACAGCAACTTGAACTAATTAGCATGGCAATCAACGGGAGTAACACCATAGACTATCGCGTGGCATATGCTAATCAAATTTAATCCGTTCATCAAAAGAATGCCATTGTGATCTACAAAGACATATGGTGATGCAATCAATTTGGAAATTACCAATAACAACAAAATGCTTGCTTCTAAACAATTGCATAAAAACATAGACTATTCGTATAACATTTATCTTTTTTGTAGCAATTTCTTCACCTCCAGAACTCAATACTGAAGATGTCAGAATCGTTTCCTTTATCATAAATCCTTTGTCCTGTAATTTTATGGATTTGATGCTATGTATAATATATTAAGTTGAAGAAATACCAGATAGGTGCGCATACCCCAGCAAATAAATTCTCAAGTACACAGCCGAATCCAGCCCTGCATGATCAATAAGCTCTGGCTCTGGCATTCTTAGTGCATCTGGCACCCAATTCAAAAACCTAACATACGATCTCCAGTCCAAATTGACAAATTTGCTTACAAATGATCCTGAATGCATAGGGCTGCTTCTCAAACCCTTGAGGTACCATTTTGGAAAGTATACCCTATCATTAATTGGCTGGAGGCGCAGGATAGCAAATGCGACAAGGAAAGCTACTGCAAAGAGAATGTTTATTCCGGCTGCAACACCTATATCCGCAAATGTGGCCATCTTCAGCGTCTAGCACACTAGTCAAACTTCCTGCCAGAAACTGAAGATTGTGAAGGTAAAACGAAATAGAGCTCATAACAGAATCTACACCAAGAGGTGTGTCCTCCAAGTAATGTACAGAATCATGATATACAACACGGGCATATAATTATACACTTGTGGGATTCTGTAAGATTATTTCTTCAAGCATAAACTGAATTAAGGAAAAGTAATCCGCTGAACTAGAGATACATATTAATTACAGACAATCCTTACATAAAAGGGGGAAAAAGAAAAATCTCTTTCATTAAAATGCAAACCAAAGAACATTCACAAAGGCAGTCACTCTTCCAATCAATTACCCCTCTAATGTACAACTAAGTTTCACTGTAGTGAATAATTTTCTTAATGAACACAAATTACTACCCACTGCAATTTCTTCAATTATTTTC
This sequence comes from Sesamum indicum, assembly GCF_000512975.1. NCBI lineage: Eukaryota > Viridiplantae > Streptophyta > Magnoliopsida > Lamiales > Pedaliaceae > Sesamum > Sesamum indicum. Next base: position 8,831,789 of record NC_026152.1, read on the forward strand.
AAAAACCCTTTATCCTTTAGTACACAATCAAGTAACACATCCGAACTCCAGAAAAAACAACAAAATTTTGACCCGAGCAAACATACACAAAGTCTTTTGTCCTAAAATTTACCAAGAACGACTATTATTTTGTAATAATGCACAGACAAAGAAACAACTTTCCTGGGGAAGATGCAACAAGATCCCAATTCCCCCACCCCACCCCAACCCCACCCCAAAAAGAAAAGGACGAAGCAATAAGTGCATTGGGAAACAGAAAAGAAAAACATAAAAACAAAAACAAAACAAAAAATAATTACCTGTACAAGATAACTGTTAACTGATGCTCCGGGATCCGAAAAACCAATACAAATCCAAATAATTAACTCAAAACTGCAATGAAAACAACATTAGAGGATGAACAGAACAGCTTCAGATTTAAATGCACCCCGAAAAGCACCACAGAAACCCCTTCATAAAGTTAAAACCAGACCTCAACTCACCCACCCACATCTTAAAAAGCCACAAGAAACAACAGAAAAAGATAGAGAAAGCGAGAGGAAGTGTTGTGTGTTTCAGATGGAAGGGAAAATACCAGCAAAAACTGAGACTTTCTTGAAGATCCTTCCTTCTTTATTAGTAAACAAACCCCACTCTTGATTGATTTTCCTTTTTCAACTCTCCCTTTTTAAAAACAAATTGAATTGATTGAGGGTAACGTTTTTGGTTTTGGAGTTGAAAGTCGGTAATTGTGATCTTTATGTCGACAATGTGGAAAACCAAGTGAGGAAGAAAAAAAATAAGAGTGTAAAGCATCCGCCCATTAGTGTGAAGTATTTTATTACAAAGAAATGGATGATCTGTCCGGTCGGTTGAGGCCCCACGCGATGCTTCAGATTTTCTAACGGCTACTTTTTTCGTACACGGGATAGCGACTGTCACTTGATGAGGGGACTCAGCTCACGCGCTGGATGGGCGCGTCGTAACTCAATCTTTTCAAGTTTTAACCGCCCTGGTCTTTTAAACAACGGCAATTATTCAATTTTAACGCAGTAATTTGGTAATTATCTATACTATTATACTAATCCTAAATCCCCCAAAGTAACTAACTCAGTTTCACTGTATCAAATGTAAAATTTCTAAAATATTTTTACAGTCTTCACGATTTAATTACCAACATCAATTTACTGTGCTAAATGTGAAATTTCTACAATAATAATTATTTTATAAAGGCTACTTTTATATTTTTTATCTAATACATTATAAGAATATTCAGTTTGGAGATGACAATTTAGAACATTTACTTTTAAATTTTGTGCAATTAGGGCTCCGATCATCAAAGTTATCAAAAGTAACCAGTAAAAAAAATGATGTGGCATTCTTAGAATTTTATTTTTCTTACTTTGCTCGAACACCGCGTGTATAGTTCTTATAACATGAACAATTTTGATTATTCAAAAAAATAATTTTTTTATAAACATCTGATAAATTATAAGTGATGTCATGAATCAAAATTAACTATTTTTAAATTCCAAAACCAAGGTTTTTATAAGGTAGGACGAGATCAAAAACTATATCACCATCTTATTTATTAACATAGAGAAAAAAATATATATACATTATCGTCCACATAAATTTGTGCTTACACCAGTTATAAATTATTAGATCAAGAATGATATTATAATCGTGGATTAATCCAACTATTCATAACTTATATAGATATAAATCTACATGAACTATATCAAAATTTTCAAGAATGACACATTCAGTTTTTTCTGGTAAAAAATATCCCTTTTCCAAGATTTTCAACTCGGAACCAACTTAGAAAGTGGGGTTTTTAATGCTTCTTCCTTTTTGGCCAATGCCTTTTTCCTTAATTCAAACATTATGGCTTCCAAACCCAAACCTTCTGTTTTTTCCCCGTTGTCGGCAACATGCATCACTATTTTCTTTGGTTTATATATATTTGTTATGGGAATAATTTAATAATAACATGATAGTATTTTTTTTATTTTATTTTTTATGATTGGGACATGCGGGGAAATATGATACCTGCTCCAACTAAGTAGTCCGACGTCAGCAAACAGCCATTTGTCTTTTCCGCCCGCGCCCAACTCATCTCATTATGTTCAAATAATTGTTCCCATGGATTGATTTTTCATTACATTTAAAGAGTTGGTCTAAAGTGTATAGCAATTAATATATACTTTTACAACAAATTATTTAGCATTAATGTAATATAGATATAGAGAGAGTGAGGTTAACATTATTATATTTTTCTTCTTATGAATACAAAATTATTACATGAGAATGTCAAATGAAGAAAAAAATTAAAAATTTATATAATATTAGTATTTTTCGTTCAAACCCAAATAAAATGATATAAAGTGTAATAATGAATTTTAGAAGGAAATATAAATGTAATTTTTGAATATTTTTAAAGAAAAATATAATTTTATATTTATATAGGAGATTTAAGTATAATTAAGCCTATAAATAATTGAATGGCGAGTAAAACCCGAAATAGAGTAATGGTAGTATACTTATGTTGACCAATATATGCAAAGTTTGCGGGTTGATTAGCAATTAGCGACTTTCTTTATGAATATTATTATTATATAATTTATAAACACGTCATTAGCAATAATTGTTCAGTTGGTCACATGGCAATTGGCCCCCAGCCCCTCACTACCAAATACTGATGAAAATCGTGATTTGCCACGTGCTTCTGTGCTGCGTTCATCAATATTATTCAAATACAAATTCACCCAATATTAATTTATCTTTTTTTTGGATAGATAAATAAAAAAGTAGGATAGTGTAAAAAAACAATTATGTATATGTTATTTGTGTCAATTAACGTCAAGACATACATTTAGTTCTATTAAAATATTTTGATAAAAATTTGAATATTTATTGTGAATGTGACAATATTGGACCTAAATAATTAAATTACGACTATCGATGTGCTAATATTATTATCAACACCTACTCTCCATGTGAGGTAAGACAGAATAGACCAAAACCTAAATTGACAGATTCAGACAGGAAATATAAGATGTTGCTGATGGGATTCAAAAGCAAAACCCTATTTCATGAAGAATTTTAATTAAGTTGGATTGTATTGAATTAATTATATTGTTCTATTTCTTATGTTATTTACTCTTAATATAATTAAATTATTTTTTGAAAATGTACATCAATCCAATAACAAATAAAATGTAAGGTGCATTATTTGAAAGTTGTTCCATTCTGCTTGCAAAAAATATTTCTTTCTGTCTGGTTGCAAATCAACTCAGTTTTTCACTGAGAATTATATAAGTCAAACAAAAGAGGAATCAGAGGTAGAAGGAATCTATCTAAAATCCCATTTCATCCATTATCAAGAAATATACAGATTAAAGTGGTATGTTATCAGGGTGTTCAAACTAGTCAACAGTGGAACAAACATAATAAACAAAATAATAATCGAAAAAATAACGGGTGGCTACCGTCCCGACATCAGGTGGACTAAACCTTGGTTTTCATAGAACGAGCCGATGTCCCAATCCTCAGTCGAAGACGAGAGTGTCATTAGTGCAACTACAATTGATCTCATGCTTGGCCTGAGTTGAGGATTTTCATGTGTGCAAGCTTTGGCAAGATGAGCCACCTACACATAGTACAGACAAAGTGATCTTAGTATTTTAGCATACTACTAAAGATAAATCACTTCTTCAGTAGCTCAAATTCTAACTGATATCTGGCTCCACCTTGGAGACTGAATCAAAAGGATAATCATCACCAAGCCCAGGATCCACCAGTTTCCGCAGACTTTCTGTTTGATCAGGTTCGTTAAAAGCATCCTCAAACTGTATACATTAACACCAACAACTTTTCAGTCATTCAGTTGTTTTATGGGCTATAGACTGATCGAGACAGGATGCTGCAATGCAATACCAGAGCAACGAGGCCTTTTGATTCTGTTGTAACTTCATTGGTCTTTACAATTGCTTCTTTGGCAGATATTAATTCAAAAAGAACAACACCAAAAGCGTACACATCAATCTTGGGGGAAACATCACCGTACTGTGCATACCTGCATGCAAGGGAACCACAGGTAGGAAGACATTGTTTTTTTAAGGAAACTCGGATTATTAAAAGTTAGCAACTAGAGAGGAGTCCAATGTCTCTACTAGAAAAAAGTGATGTTTTCCTCAAGTGATAAGCTATGTAAGCTGATTTTAGAAGCCGAGAACTTACTCTGGAGGCATGTATCCAAAAGTCCCGACAAGACGAGTTTGCAAAGAAGCACTCCCCACTTCAGTCAGTTTGGTAAGACCAAAATCAGCAACCTGAATAGCATATATTAAGCTTAACATGCCTCTACAGTCGCATGGTTTATAAAGTTCTTGCAATGATTAAGGTTAAAGAAGTGAAACCACCTTGGCACGGAAGTTCTTGTCTATTAGAATATTTGCAGACTTGATGTCACGATGAATATAGACTGGAACTGTGTGCTCGTGTATGTATTCAAGTCCTCTAGCAGAATCAAGGGCGATTTGCAACCTCCTGGACCATGGTAATGGTTCTGTTACTGAAATGAAAATGAGAATCACAGGCATCAGACAGAATGGTGCACCCGAAGAAACTCTGTATTTGGCAGATGTGGTATTATTCTTACCTTTACCACGCAAGTGTTGGCTGAGGTTACCGTTGTCAATGTACTCGTAAACTAGAAACAAGGAACTCTCAACACAGTATCCTATTAAACGCACCTGCATTAGATAAAACAAAGGTTTAATACAAAGAATGAACCTGTTCAAGAAACGACCAGGACACACAGAATTAATTGTTGCAAGAGCATTACCAAGTTTACATGATGGACGTGCGTTAAAACGTTGAGTTCAGCCAGGAATTCCTTGGTTGCTTGCATGTCCATTTTCTTGACAGCAGCTTTCTGCATAAACACAAGAGCAGAGTGGCATAACGAGGACAAGTATGTCGTATCAAGTCATGGATTTTTCTTTCATGGCTCCTACTGTTGGACGATTACATTATCAGAGCACAACTAGTTTCCTTTTCATAAAAATAACAATCTAGGATCTGGTCCATATACCGGTTTTCCCCCTGGTCGACTCTATCGAAACATGTTTTAAGCCAAGTCCACAAGACCCTGGTCCGATCACATGTTGTCTTACTAAGTTTCCATTTATAACCATATGCAAGACAAAACTCCATGAATCATGAAATGATAATGAACTAGCAAAACTCCTTATCTTTTTGCATAAGTGCAGTACGATGCAGCAGCAAAATCAAGTGACTTACAATGCAAAATAAAACAAAAGTGCACACTAAAGCACAAACCTCGCCTCTTAGCTCCCCATAGTATACAGAACCAAAGCCACCTTGCCCGATCTTATGAGACATGCTGAAATTGTCAGTAGCCACAGCTAATTCTTCAAATGTGAACTCCACTGATTTATCCACGGTTATACCTTTGAGCTTTGGAGATGCACTAGCAACTAGTGGACCCGGTTCTGGTGTTTTTTCCATTATACCAAGACCTACATTTGTGATAAAGGAGATGTATAATTATCTTTCTTTCTTTCTTTTTTTCTGTGTTGTGGATGAGTTAATGTATAGCATGTGGCTATGCATCATAAAGAAACACAATTTTAAGAAGCTTAGTTTCAGCTTTATCAATAGACTTTTACAATACAAAAAATAGAAAGGATAACAGAATTCCTCGTTTCTGTGGATTTGATGTAAAAAGTCAAATTTTCTCACGAAAGATTCATTTTGCAAGGTACCATATGCATTGAGGAAATAGGTCACATCATTGGAGTAAGATAAATCAAAACGTAAAAGATCACCATGTGCATTCTCGATGCTTTGGACGTTCTCGAGAAATGATTCCTCTTTCGCCTTTTTCCTTCTATAGAAGACAAAATAGACGCACACTCCCAAAGATATTGCCCCTATGACGGCCGCAACTGATATGCCGGCAATGAGTCCACCGGAGATGCCTGCTACAAAATCAATCTTATCAGACTGTGACGGAATAAAGCAAACTGACTTTAAAAACATTTTGGACCACGGAAAGAGAAGGTCGAACCGCTTGAACTGCATAAAGGAAAAGCACACTATTAGATACGAGTTCTAGAAATCTGAAAATGAATTGATATGGTGTAAAACTAGTTAATATCTCCCCACCTTGACGGCAATGGGGGGTACGTTCCATTTTGATCTGCATTGAAATGAAAAAACAGTATATCAGCTGCAGTTAGTCACGACTCTGGGCACGGCTGAACAATTAAACTTTGACAAACAATATTCAGACGAATGCTATTGTCCAACTGTTTTGATCATGGGAACTTGCGGAAACAATTCTATGAGATAGAGAAAGTAGAAAATTGCCAATGTCTGTCGTTCTCCAACACATCAAAGCAATCACAAACAAACTAAATACTACAAAATAAACTAAGTCACCTTTAATCCTCATTTCTGGCCTGACTTATGGTTCTTTTTCCTACCAAGAAATTTCCACTCCACAAACATATGAAAATCATCAAATCTTTTCTATATATACCTCTTCCAGGAACGAAAACTAAACCACTCCCACTGCTAAAATCCACACCAGGATTGTAATCCTGCAGCAGCCTCTCAGGGAGGCTAAATTCATTTGCTACTGATGACAAACTCTCACCGGGCCGAAGAGGATACGTTATGAACAATCCATAAGCTTTCGAAACACGGCTATTCCCACACGAACAATTTACCGTAACATTCAACTGTGCACCAGCAGGGAGGCTTTCAGGTGGATAACTGTTGAACCTTGTCAACATTTCGACTGTGGTAAGATTAGAGTAATACAGTTCTGCTAACCTTAGGTAAGTGTTACCAGCCCTGATCTGATGGATAAAGTGATGACCCATAAACTCACTATTTATACAACCACAAAAGAAGGGCACATTCAACCTGGTGCCGGACCGAATGAGGTCTGGATTGGTGATTTGAGGATTGTAGCGAACAATATTGTTAACAGGGGTTGAAAAGGTTGTAGATATGAAAGTGAGGTTTGCTCCCTCCCATATGTAATAAGAAGCTAATGCTTGACACCCTTTACTACATTGAGATTCAACTCCAGCCCAGAAAAGATTCAACACCAAAAACCCGAAAAATATATCAAGACTTCTTTTTTCTCGCAGCTCCATGTTTCTTGACGTTCTCGGCTATTATGGGATGAATAAAGATCTGAAACCCTGTCAGAAAGAAGTGATTGATCTTGTTGAGTAAATCAGGTGAACATTCGTTCTGTCGTTGAAGATAACTTCGTTTACCAAGAGTATATGTTGGTTGTACTAGTTGACCCCGTCTTGTCCAAACTTAAAAATGTCAACATGCGCACTAGAAAATGTCGGGTTTTATGTTCTACGGCAACACGGTGGTTGACGCTTCCCAAAGTCGACGAATTGAATGAGTTATGTTTGGTGGGTTGGTAGTTCTTCTCTTACAGTCCAGTCTTAGCAAGAGAAATTATCAACTGGGTTTTTTCCAGTTCAATTAGATTGAATTGTTATTGCAGCTTTTCTGGGGCAATTATTGATCCACACGAGGAGGTTTGAGAAACATCAAGTTTGGTAGAATATAAAATAAGTATATAAAAAGTGCAATACAAGTGTTTGGTATAAACTTAAAAAACAAATGATTAATAAATTATATTATATTTATTCTATAATTAATTTGATTCAATCAAATTTGATTTGGTTAAAATTTTAGGTGTTACAATAAACAAGAGTAGACAGCAGCCACTCTTGGCGTGGCTGTTAATAAGAACCTTTATTATAGTTAATTAGGAGGGAAGTCGGACAGGGCAGCAGCTATTGGGCATTGGGTAATTGGCTGGTTTTGTTCATTGTTTCTTCTGTCGGGAAGCGATTACGACGGAATCAAAGACAAAAATTAACAGGTCATCCCTCATTACGGAACATTATTGTAGTTTATTATTAATAATCTTGATACTATTATTCATAATCATGAATCCTCATTGGAAAAGAATGTCCCCGTTCTGGTTCGATGGACTTCTCCAGGACCTTTATCACTTAATTACACTCAGGCGCAAATAACAAGTTGATCAAAGATCATATCCTCCTAACTCTCAAAAAAAATGATCATGTCCTCCTAATTCGATCTTTATTTCAAAACTTTGTTTTGATTTAGTGTAAAATTTTACACCAAGGTCGGAAAAGGTAGAATTTTGTCATTCTTGTAATAAAAGGGTAGTTTTATTTTAGGATAAGATGATATGAAAATAAGGCTTTCATTTTATAACATAACGAATAATAAAAAATTACGGAACAAATATTCTAAATTCGATAATGCAGTTAATTATTAGTCAAAAATATCAGTGTGAATAGGAGATTATCAAAGAGTGATTACTTGCAGATGCTTCAGCCATGATCAATGCTTATTTTCAACCTTAAATAAAAAAAAATTATATATATATAATGGTCATTAATATATATACTGAAACCTACAGCTTTTTCAAAATTGCATAGACGTGAACGTTGCTTACCTTTAGCAGGCAAGAAAACTATCGCTGATCCAGGGCTAAAATGCGACCTCTCATTGAACCTCTCCAGCAGATCCCCAGGGACACCCATCTCAGCCGCCAGAGACTGCAAGCTCTCGCCGGCCCTGAGCGGGTACGTTGCGAACAGCCCGTAATCTCTCGAGACGTGAGCGTCACCGCATGAGCAGTTCACTGTCACATTGATAGGAACAAAATCGGGTACTTGAGTCGGGTCATACACATTGACCCGTTGGATCCAGTAGTCTGTTGTCAGGTTGGCAAAGGCAAACCTGGCAACCTTGGAATATGTATCACCCCTTTGGGTTATATAGTGAAACGTATGACCCAAGAAATCGCCATTCAAGCATTCGCACGAGAACGGGATGTTGAGTCGGGTCCCGGTATGAATGCTGTCCGGGTTCGAAACATGCGGGTTGTAGGGGAGAATATCTGGGATTGGTTGATTGAAAATCTTGCTGATGTAAGTGAGGTTTGTTCCTTCCCAGACGTAGTATGATGCTAGAGCGAGGTTGCAGCCTTTCCTGCACTTGGCTTCGGCGATGAAGCATGTGAAGAGGACAGACAAGCAAATTGCTAGTGTAATAACTGTGTTCTTGTTAGAGGAAATGTTCATTTTCTGGAGAGGTGGAGAGAAAGAACATTGAGTTATGAATGATGTAAAGATTCCATATGACAACTGAAAATGTTACAAGGCAAAATGCTATATTGTCTCTTCTTTTATAAGTAGGCCCGCCTTCACATGAATTGGATTTTTTTTTCTAATTTTAAATTTATTTTAATAAGACAATAATAATTTTCTACATTCCAACTGGATTAGATTTATTACATTTGAATAAATTATATAACAAGTATGTCATAATAATTATATCATTTGTATATATTCACAATAGTGATTGATTGATTGACATCAAATTTAATTCACAAAAAAAAAAAGAAAAAATAATTCCAGAAGGGATGCTGATAACAGACATCCTCTGTTCTCAGGTCCTTTGATTTGTCCGTCTTGAATTAAAAACTGGTTCTCCATTATTTTCTTGAGTGAGTCTTACAAGATGTTTAACTTGAAAACTACATGCTTGGCTGCCGGACTTGCAATTTATACATTACCTTCCCCTGAATGCAACAGATATCATAAATATTGATATGCTTCTACGGTATGTCTTAATTTTCTGCCAATCATAACATAAATCTTATAAATGATAATAGATCAATATTAATAGTAAGAGGGCCCCTTGATTTCTTTAATTCCGAAGGGAACAATGAACATATGTTCAACATCGTACTCTACACCTAAATATCCAAAGCAAGAATTTCAACAGTTGGGAATACTCAAGACAGGCAGACACTGACCGTGTCCTGCCAATTGTCTTCCAACTAGTTAACATTGGGTGTCGCAAAACGTTTGACCTTTCAGGAGTTTAGCATTTGGCATACAGATAAGCAAGAAAGGAAATAGACCAAAGAAAGGTGTATAATTCACATTTCAAGTTAAGGAGCAAAGTACAGTTAATCAGATACACTTTTTATTACTGTTCATGATTGAGATAATGTCAAGGAACCAACAGAAGTATGTGCGATGAATGCCTTGTCAAAGCAGGTGAAGCTATTATTGTATATGTACGAGTTCTAATCAACTAAAAACGAACCACAGAAGATGTATTTTCAAACGGCATCAATTTAGTAATGATAGTTGGATTGTGCTGCTTTGCATGAAGAAGGTTATACCCGTAAACCATCTAATCCTTCATTTCTTCTTGGATATCTTCCTGTGGCTGCGACAATGAAGCTTATTCTGAGCACATAACTCGTGTCCTTTGAGGACGTGTTTGTGTGCACTTGCATGCAGATTTGAAGAGAGATGAGAAACTTGTTAAGGACAAAAGAATTTACCTCAAGGTAGGCTCTGACTTCATCCGAAGCTTGGATTTCCCCTTTACTAAAGTATGACTGAGCATTTTCCTCGATGTGATCCACCCTGCAGTTCGTGCAAGCAGTAAAATCTAGTAATTTAGGTTATCAGTTTTCATGCAGCTATCAGGGTATAGTGAAGTTCTAGGCAAATTCTCCCAGTTCATGTGAAGATATGAATAGGAAGAAGTTAATGGAAATAACAGATTTAACTAAGAGTCTTACTTGTAAATGTAGTTGACCATTAATCCAGCACTTTGCCTTAGCCCTTTCTCAGATCGATCAGCCATCCAATTAATTCGTCCAATCATCTGCAGCACCGTTTGTGAACAATAATTAGCATAGAGTTCCCAACTACCAATACACTTCACACAGAAATAGCCCCAACTCTGCAACCATAAGCACCCTCCCAACATGCCCCCCAAAGACTATGCAATCGGTGAGAAAGCAAAGTATTATACAGATTACTTTTTTTTGGCTATTGTGCTGACACTATAGTATACAAATTATAGTTGCATAACAAACCGCTCCATTTTGTAGGTGAAAATTTCCAACAGAATCCAGAGCCTTTCCTCTCTTCTTTTCTTGAAGAAGGTACCTGTAGTCATGGAGCATATTGAAACAAAATGCGAAAGCATTAAAGCAGCAGAATAAACTCACAGACACATATAGGCAGAACAAGTTTTCACATGGTTGAAACAACGTAAAGTTCGTGTTTTCATGGTTAAGTAACTTTTGCAGTGGATGAAACATACCTTGCACAGAGCCTCATTAAAGGGGTTTTCAACACAAGTGACAACTTTTCTGACTTCGTCCACTCATAACTGGTTGAGGACAACAGGTTCCGGATTACTTCCGTACCGTTTTTCCCAGTGGCAAATTCTCTGATAGATACACTAAAAAGAATCAGAAAAATGATGGTATCTTGTTTCATTTAACATAGATCAGTATTTGCATTAATTTAAAGAGGCACACTTATTAGAGATTAAATCTCCTAATAAAGCTATACTATTATTCATGAAAGAATGATTACTCAATTATAGAAGAAGAGACTGACTTATACATGCCTCTAAGAAGCACTTGAAGGTAAAAGGATATACCAAATGTTTAACAACAGTCAAGAGAAAAACAAGTGAAGACATGTAAATGTAATCCCAAAATATTGAACCTGCCAACACATGACAAGACACCCCAGAAACCTATCACATGTTGATTTGAAACAAAAACTTCAAAGACTTCGGTGTCACAGTTATTTACACCAAAAATGGGAAAACATCAAAAAGAGAGAGAGAGAGAGAGAGAGAAAGCAGACTACTAAGGTTCACAAATGACTAGAACCTAATATGGTAGGTTAAGCATATACTACATGATGTTATTAGATTGCATGCAACCTTACGCTACCTTCTAGATATGTCAAGCTAACCAAAGGAAGGCTCCCAAATTTCATAGTAAATCCCAAACTAATGACATAACATCCACAATAAAATGGCATAATATGTGCTTACTCGGCTGCTTCTAAGAGTGCACTTTCTTCTTCTGGTTTCAGCAAGTTTTCACTGAAAGTGGAACCAGATCTCTCGACTGATGCCAACTTTGACAAAAGCCATTGCATGTAACCTGGTAGAGGACTAAGTGTTGCAAATGTCTGCAGGAGATAAATTGTACGAATTAATAATATTAAGAAATGGAAAACAAGACAGAAATCACTGAAATTGATGCCAGGAAGACTAATACATATGAACTTACAGATATTCCTGGCATGTCCCTTCTCACCACATCAATCACACGTTTAATAAGAAACTTTCCCAGGTTGATTCCAGATAAACCAGGCTGCAGATCCAGGTCAACACTGTTTTACTCTATTTCTTGTCCCAAAAGTCGGAATCATATTATTTGAGCTGTAACTAAATATGGGATTCCCATTACCTGAGTGGAAGATATGGAATAAAAGAGTGCACATGTCGCCTCACTTTCAGGTGTGGGAGGATCATCCCATAGAACTTCCTGTAATAAACTTGTCAACAATGAACAATTTGCTTGATACCAGTTTGCTAGTATGTTAGAAAGTTATTCACCTGTATTGTTTGAGCCACAGTCTTCATGAGTGCAACTTCAATAAATATCAATGGTTCACCTGCAGACAGTTTTTTATTTGATTGTAAGTCTGTAACTAGCTGTTAAATGTATATGATATATAATCTGAGTGACGAACTGATTCAGTTAGCTTCCAAGCAGGCAGAAATAAACAAATTCTGACTCTTGCATGTCAAAAATATGATCAGCAACATGAAACTTGGATCAGTAAAACTGGTTGCATTACTTTCAAGAGACAACCCACTTTCTGTTAAAAGAGAACCTACAGTCTAGAAACTCGAACAACTACACAGATAAAGCAGCAGTTCAATCATCAATTCACAATATTTTTATATTTGATCCATTCAAGTCCATCGATTGATTCAAAATTTGCTTGTATACGGACAAGAAAAGAAGGGTAACCTGGAATTGCAGGGTGTAAATATCCAAAACAACGCCGTCCTACACCCAGCCTTCGCTTCAGATCTAAAAGATTGCTGATCGGATGCACTGCCTGCAAATAACAATGATAAAATTAGCACATTTTAACATTTGCAATATTAGCATGACAGAAATCTATGAACATGACGACAAAACAAGAAGCTTACTTCATATGCCACAATCTTCTCCAACAAAGAAGCTGAATCATCCCATGTTATGTGGTGAAGCTGAAGGTTTGCAGGACTAAGCCATGTAATAAGCTTCTCTTTCAAGTAAGAGTCAAGTGCCCTCAATGACGGAATATTCTCCTCCCTGAAAAGACATATGTTTATGGTTTCTTTTTGGAGTCCAGAAGTGATACCTTTGGTTCTGCCAATCAACATGTACATGGACGGGAAAAGAAGATAACAAGTCTACAAGAATGGACGAATACTTAAAAGAGGAAAGAAGGCTCTTTTGGTTTAATTTTACTCATTCAGCACCAGGACTCTGTGTAAGTCCATGTAACTTTCCCAGTATGATTTCACTGATATAAAGCGAGAAACATGAACCAAAGCAAATAATACCCATTTGGTGCATAACCTTACGCGAGAAAAGATAGTATATCTGCTCTCATAATTGACAAGAATCTCAGTCCTCCAGGGTGCGTGTTCAACCGTTCAAAAAGCACTTCATACATTGGCTTGAGAGAATGCCTCAAATTCCGCTCAATCCTATAGAAAGCAGAAAAAGATCCTTCCTCTTCATGTGCATTTTCCACAGCCTTATCACCTAAAACAATGTGTTTATCCCAAGACATTTTCCAGGTACAAGTTAATCAAAGACCAAAAAGCTCATAAAGAAAAGTACGAGTCAAAAGTGACATGCAACTTACCACTTGGAAGCTCAAGCCCGAGATACTGCTTCATCAACTCACGAACTTGTATCCGGTTGAGATCATATTCTCTAGCAAGTGTCAGCAGCAACATCCTGCGATCTTCATTGGGAAGGCCAAAATAACCCTGCATCCCTCCTGTTCAGTAGGTATTAAACATTTCAAAATAAATTGTTATGGATGCACTGAAAACTAAAAAGTGACCTCAGAGAAATCATCCAGTGCAGCATCTAGAATCTCTGTCTTGTTCATTGATATGGCCGAGTGCATCGACTCTCGCACTCGCTCAAAGTCTCTGAAAAACCCACACCTAAGTTAAAACTTGTACCACATTCAACAAATTATATATACATTTCGTACTACAAAAGGCCATACATCAACAGCACTTAAACCTTAACCATACATACAAATTACCACACGCTTAAAATATACGTAGACAATACAATTTTGCAGCTTGCGTAAATAAACATGCCATCCTTTTTGCCTGAGTACAGATTACATAAAAGAAAAAAGAGTTGCAAAAATCAAACTGCAGAAAGTAAGTACGACTTCATACGTGTGGAAACTGGCGGAGGCATCCTGAGAAGAAGAAGAAGAAACTCCATCCAACGGCGGAAACTGCATGTGATTTATTCTGCTCTGCGAAGTGATACACTCAGTCATCAAGAATGTGCAGGAGAAACAGAAATCACAGTCAGAGAAGACTAAAAATTAAATTTAAATCATTAAAATAGAAATTAGTTCGATCGGTGAAACAGAAAGCGAACAAACAAACGCAAAAAATTCAAGTCAAAGAAACAAAGACTTACGGTGGAACTAGAGGGGGAAGGTGGGCGCATTCTGGTGCGCATCAAAATAGAGAGCGCCTTCCTGTTCTTGTTCATATTTATTCTGTACCAGATTTCTCTTTTATTTATTTATTACAATTGTAGTTTATTGTTAAAGCAATTGAGCACGTTGGTGGCTGTGGCTGTGGCTCTTACATAAAGTAAACTCCACTGTGTGTACGGTGACTTCCGTGTGGTTCCGACAGTCGTAGATCCCCAGCCGCTTCCGCTAAATGGTCCATGGACCCATGTCGACCGTCTGTTGCTTCAGGTGGAATCAATTAACAGGCCTGTTTCTACGTATGCCCACATAGTAAAACCCAAGGCCCGTTTGTAATGTCAAAGCCCAAAAACTCTCGAGTCCAGTACCTTTGGTACACATTACCCCAAGGGATTATATGGGTGAGCTCATCACTACTCCAAAACATTTTTATAAGATGTTGAATATAATTATATTTTGAGCGAGTTTATAAACTTTTTAATATATCTTCTAAAATATTTTAAATTATATAAATGGTCGCAAATTTTTGATAATTTTTTAGGTAAATTATAATAGGTACAAATACTTTTTTTTTTTTTTTGAAAAATTACAAATACCCATACAACTAACTATTAGTTTTGACAACCCATTGTAGGAAAGTATTTGTTAGTATATTTGTAATTTCATATGAGTATTTGTAATGTTTTAAACAATATGAGGGTATTTGTAGTTATAGCAAACTTTAGGGGAGCCTGTTGTAATTTATCCTAATTGTTTTGATAAACAAACTTATAAGATCTAAAAGAAAATATTAAGGTCCTGTAAATAAGTTCGAGTCCTACCGAATATATATGTATTTGTCTCGCCATAGATGAGTTATTATAATTTTTTCTACATTCATATTGATGTATTGGTTGAATCAAGAACTATTATAATTTGCTATTAATTGTTCTTAGCATATTGATATATTGATTGAATCGATATAATACTAAAAAATATATATTTTAAAAAAGCAAGGAGTTCTCCCATTTTATTTTGAAAATTTTAAAAGTTAATTTCAGCATTCTTTAAATTAATTATAAATTTTCCATTAGTAACAATTAGTGACATATTATAGATTTTATAATTTTATTTTATCCAAATACTTCAATAACTTATTTTTAACATCTGATAAACTTCAAAAAAAACATATATTATTTTAATATATGAATTAAAAAACATAATTATGAATTAATTGGCTGTTATGTCTCCATCAGTAATCCTCTCCAAACTTATATTATTTTAATTATTAACTAACTTACAACATAAACCTTCCATTCCAACCCACCCCATCATTTCTACCTTCGTTGGCCAGAATCGAGCAATAAGTAGTTAGACCTCTAATAATATTTTATTTAGAAAACCCACTATTTATTATTTCTTTTTTATTATATATATAGTAAATAGAAAGAAATTATAGGGGGATGCAGGTCAAATACACACACAGAGAGTTGAAATGGCTGGCACTAGCAGTGTATGATTCGAGAAGTTTGAGGGTGAAACATAACAACCCAATTTGACAAGACAGACAGGCGTTGAGTTTGTGGCGGTAGTGATGGTGGTGGACCACAATTGTATATAACAATAATTGAAACATCCATGTTCCAATGATGGAACGTACCACCTGCTCCCTTGGAAAACACATACTACCCTCATACTTACAATATATTAGCCACGTGTCATTATATTTTGTATAATTATAACTATATTCCCATCCCGTGAAATTAAATTTTGATATCCCTCAAATATTTTTTTCTTTCAAACTTAAAACTAGGGAACCGGCTCAAGGTATGCACATCTACTTAGTTAGTGTCAAATCGACTGACTGACGAGCAGGTAAGGAAGGCTCACAAAGCCCTTTCTCCCAATTTTACTGAACTGTAGACTAAAAAATCAAGCAGATTCTAGTCGCACATATCATACAACTTATCAACAGATTAAGATACATCATCCTAAAATATCTACGGTTAGATACTAACAGATCGATGAAAACCGAGCGGATAATATATAAGTTACAGATTTTCAAATTCCCAAGCAAACTTGGTAAGACCAAGTACAACAGTCATATTTCATGTTCTTTATAAAATTACAAGTGCACCTACAGAGAGATGTTAGTGTAATGTATTTTTCCGTATGTGCTTGTGTAAAAATTCGCCATAGGATAAAGTATGTGCTTGTATTACAATACAATTTCAACGAGTGTGCTTGTAATTTTGCAAATTACATTAAGTATTTGTATAATTAAACCTAATCCCATAAAATACCAATGAATTTAACCTTACATTTGTGAGATGTGAAATATTTTGTGCGTCGATAACTAAACTTATTTAAATAGATCTTACAAGATATTTTTACAACTTATAAAATATTAATAATAACATACAGTACTTCTAATTAATTTAGAAAAATTTTGAAGACAAATTAAAAACTCTTTATTTTCTTTTAAAAAAAATCAATGTAATATTTAATTTGCTTAATACATAAGTTGATTTGTGTCTTTATCTTCATTTGAGGTTCTTCCAGTCTTGTTCTCCAACTACCCACCCCCAAAACATTAGTTGAGGAACACGAACCTTTGACGACGTGCACATGGATAAAGCTATATCGTACTCAATCCATTTTCATGATACCAAGTACTTTGATTTCCTTGTTGAGGTTGTCAAAAACGTTGACACTTGACCTATTTCTTAACAAACTATTCTTAAAAAATGTTACTCTATTGCTTAAAGCATATGGTGATGTGACCATAACCAACATCGATTTTTTTACTACAATTTTTATAGAACTTAAAAATACAATGTATTTACTCTCTATTTATTTCAAAAATGACATTTCACCCACCAAAAAATAATAATTACCATTTATTACTCGCACCAAAGGAACATATATTAAGCTAGCTCAGTTAATAATTAGTAATAACATGTATTTATTATTATTTCTGACAAAAGAATCGAACACTCCTCACGCCAAGATGACTGCCTCGTTGGGTAAACTCTCAGATGCTGCCTTTATTCTCAAGTTCTCCTTTTTCTGATTCTGTTTTCCCCTACAGCCCTATGATTTCTACTGTCATTAACATATTTAATTTCTTGCACTACTAATTAGGTTATTGTCCAACAATCTAATTAGTTTAGAAATACATTCAGATTTGGTGGAATTACACGTAAATTTTGTTGAATTCAGAAAGTATATATTTAGTATATCGAAAATTTATTTTTATCTAACAAATAAATTAATTTATTAGTCAAAGTTTATAAAAAAAATTGTTGATATTAACGTATTGATATGATAAAAATCCATATCTACCCCTAATTGACTTATTATTGATTTTTTACAGGTCAAATAAATAATTCTATGACAAAATTACCCTTACGCATCTTAATAAGATATGAAGAGATATATTTTCACCGTTATAAGGATAGCTTGGACAAAAAAATATCGTTTGACTTGCAATAAGTCTTCGAATATAAACATCAATTTTTTTTGTTAATATTAACAAGTTCAATGTATAAATGTTGACTGACGAATAAATATATTTATTAAACGAAAGCAAATTTTAAGAATACTAAATATAATTTTTTAAATTAAAAAAAATTAAATGATCAATCAAGATGAGTTTAATATTCCAGTAATTATCGAACATCACAAATAAATATAGCGTAATTTATGAGATTACAGCTATGAGCTCCACCAAACTTGCATTGGGGTCAATGTAAAGAAATCTGTTAGTTTTGGACGGTGTCCAGTTGCTATTTAAGGATGCTTTTAACTTGAAGATTTTCCGTTGGGTTTTGTCGTTAGAAAGGAGCTTGACTTGACGTAATTGGGTAAAAAGATATTTGCCCTCGAAATACAGTAATAATCGATTTTTATATTTTGTTATTTATTTGTTTTTGTTTTTTTATAATTGTCAAACTAATTACCCCACTTTTACAAGTTATTTTCCCAAACTTATAAAAAATTTATGAGTTTGTTAAATTTTATGTTGTAAAAATATGATGTATTTTTTAAAAATAAATGAAACTCGAGATTTTATGGTGAAAAGTTGTACATATAAATAGTATGTAACAATTTTTCGATAATAATTTACATATTTCATGTAGTTGGTATATTAAATTAAAATAAAAAGAAAAAGTTAAAAATAATAATAATATAGATTTCAGGAAAATTAAGATGGTGGAGGATTATTAGTTCCTTTTAGGTTGATTTTAGTAGGTAGGGTGGGCAGAAGCCACTCTGTCCATAATCACTCATCGAACGTTTTAATTTTTTTTGTAATTATTAGACCTTATTTTGACTACTATTTACAATTATTGAGATTTATGAATGGCTTAGGAACAAAATTAAGAAAAAAGGGTACTATTATTGGTACCAAACTAATGAAAATGTCCAAATTTTAATTTTGTTTTTGAGGAAAAAGTTTGAGACTATTATTTACAACATGTTTGGAGTGGAAGTCAAAGGAACTGGGTACCAGCAGAATAGGACAATTCAGTCATTTCCAACCCCACACACATGACACATCTGCCTGCCATTAACTCCAGTCTGCATTTGTCTCCCTCCAAGTGTCCAACCACAAGCGGGGCCCCACCGTCGGTGACTCTAATACCCATAAAATACAGTGGCATCCCTTGCAATAACTCGTGCTCTCCGAGGACATTTTCGTCCTTGCCCGGGGAGGGAATTTGAAACTACTCTCACCGTGAACGCTGCTCGCCTACTTTCGACCAAACTTTACTGCCTCTTTAATTTAATTGTTGAAGGATTATAAAGAAATTACCAATAATTAGAGCCCATTAAGCGTATTTCCTATTTTAGCCGACACATTTTGTTCATTTATTAATTATTTATTTGACTGCCTTCTCTCTCTCTCTCTCTCCATAACTCTGAAGCTTCGAATCTCAGGAGATTGCTTTTTAACAATGGTGATGATTGCCGCAAAGGATCGCACTTCCTCCTCCTCCTCCGTAGAGCTCTCCGGCAATGTTAGCTTAGTTTAGAAGTGCATTTTACAAGGAGCTTGTGGTGATCGCGGCGGTGATCTTCGGCTTCTGTGCTGTGGCTGACGCTGCTACTGATCCTAATGATGGTGAAGCTTTAAGAGTTTTTTTATTGTTTGTCGGTTTTTTTTTTTTTTTTTTTTGCTGCTGGTTGCTTGATTTGATTGCTGAGCTTCTTAAAGTCATAGGAAAAATGAGATTCATGGAAGATGACTAAGTCTTTTTTTCTTGAATTTTTGCTTTGGGACTTGAGATTTTTTTTTTTCTTTTTTGCCCCTTTCTTCAACGGATGGGAATTCTGATGCTGTATGCCGTCTATATTTGTGTGTGAAGGAGAATGCTGAAACTTTACTTTGGTGAAAGTGCTTCGTTTTAAATCTGTTGTGTTAACTTTTAGGTCTTTTCCTTTTGGCTTTCGCTGTTTCTGAGAGAGACAACGGAAACGGAAAGGCAAAGTTACTTAAGCACCGTTTTTGCGAATGTTTTGGAAAAAAGATTTAATCTTTAAGCTATTCTGGATATTCTATTTTGTTGAGGAAGTGATGAAGAAAAGTTATCATACATTTTTTGCTTCAAAAGGAAATGCAACTGCAAGGAAATGTTTGTAAAAAAGATGATTATGAGAAGTATATATCAAGTTATTTGGATACTCTCAAATGTTAGCCCAAGAATTGAAGGAAACTAAAGATTGAGGATTTGCTTCATAAGATGTTGATGTTTTGCATAATATGCATATGAAGAGAAACTATCTAACTTTGTGCCATGAATATGCATGTTTGTTGCATAATACTTCTACAGTCTCGAGCAATTTGGTAATGATACTTTGTTATGTTTTCGATGGTGTATCAGGAGTTAATTTCAGCAGATATGTAGTGGACATGACAAGTCTCAATACAACCAGAATGTTCTGTTAAAAAGTATTCCATTGTCCAAAAAAATCATTTAATTATGGAATTTTAGCTTCCATTCAGCATTTAGTGGTCCATCCAGTTCAACATGCACGATAAGGCATAATTGTGGCCCTGTTATAATACAAATGTCATTGTGGGGCCTTCTTTCGTGTTAGTTACTTGTAGCAGAGCCTTGTGTCCTTGTTGCTTCGTAACAACTATATATATTTGTGATTCAAGTGTTGGCCTGACTCTCTTTGAAGATGTTCAACTAGATATTGAGTTGCATTTTCCTGCTCTGTGCAGTTCAGGGGCTCCAAGTTTTGTACACTTCACTGAATAGTCCTTCAGAGCTAACAGGCTGGAAATCAAGTGGTGGCGATCCATGTGGTGAGTCATGGAAAGGAGTCACGTGTCAAGGTTCTTCTGTTGTCTCTGTGTGAGTGTTACCATCCTGGAATTTTTTTTTTATACAAGGGCTTGTCTATAGTTTTTAAGGCTCATGAGAACTTCTTTTCTTGATTTTGGAACAGCCAGATATCCGGGTTGGGACTCAGTGGAACAATGGGATACTTGCTCAACAATCTTGGGTCACTCAAGACATTGTAAGAGAGCCGTTTCTTCAGTGGGATAGATTGGTTCTGGTGCTTTTCTGTTTCTTTTTTTATTAACCTTTTATTTATGCTGCAGGGATTTGAGTAACAACAATATTCATGATTCAATCCCATATCAGTTACCGCCAAACCTGACAAGCCTGTAATGTTTACTATTGATGGGACTCTTTACTTCTCATAGTGGCTAGTAATTGTTCCAAATGATCAATTTCCAAGTGTTTTTTTCCTGGTACAGAAACCTTGCGAGCAACAACTTAAGTGGGAATCTTCCTTATTCCATATCTAATATGGGCTCACTTAATTATCTGTAAGTGGCATATTTTCTGTGCCTCAAGATATTAAGAAGGCTCTTCACATTATCTTATCTGGTGATTTTACGTCGTTTTTCTAATGCCTGGACCTATTGTTCATCATTTAGGAACATCAGCAGAAACATGTTGTCTCAGACAGTTGGGGATATGTTTGCCAATCATTCTGCACTAGATACTTTGTAAGTTGCTGGTTTCTTTTTTCGTGAATACCTATTCGTGAACAAGTCCTGGCTGTTAAATTCTGTATTTGCCCGTCATTTATTTCTTTTAAAAGGCTTTGAATCCCACACCACTTCTCTTCTTTTTTCCTTTTTCTAATTTACATCCAGTTTTTGTACCAGCAATTCATAGATTTAGTCATTTTAACAATGTGAACTAATACAAGGCAATTTCAGGGATGTATCTTTCAACAATTTTACTGGGGATCTCCCATCTTCCTTTGCATCTTTGACAAATCTTTCAACTCTGTGAGTATGATGACAACTATTCTATTACATATTGAAGATTTTTGAAATTTTGTTTTCTTTTCCCTTCTTTGTGTCCTCTTGCCTTGCTATTGACTTAAGAGTGATATTTGTTTGCAGTCAAGTACAAAACAATCAGCTCACAGGTTCTTTGAACATCCTAGTTGGTTTGCCTTTGACAAATTTGTAAGCCTCACCTGCACACCCTGCAAAACCTCCCTTCTGAAACTAATGAAAGATCAGATGATGTTGATTCTTTTCATCGATATCATGTGTTCTTACTCATACTAAAATCTGCAGAAATGTCGCCAACAACCAGTTTACTGGGTGGATACCACAAGAACTAAATTCTATCCCCAATTTTGTGTAAGTGCTTGAAGTTGTTTATATAGAATTCAGGCGATAGAAATTGATTAGAAGCTTATAAAGCTCTTATCCTAGTAAATTGCCTCACATAAAGCATTTTATGAACCAGATACGATGGAAATGCATTTGCAAATGGTCCTGCTCCTCCTCCACCACCATATACCTCACCTCCTCCTGGTAGATCACGCAATCACAGCCGGCAAACTCCTCCTGGTGGTCATAAGCCTGACTCCAACCGAAGCAATTCACAGAATGAAAATAAGAATGGGTTGACAGCAGGACCTATTGTAGGCATAGTTCTAGGATCTTTATTTGCTGCAGTCTTGTTGCTGCTTGCTTTAGTTTTTTGCCTTAGAAGGGGAAACAAGAAGGAAGTTGCTGCACGACCCTCAACAGGAAGTCTTCCTGTCAGCAGCGAAAAATGCAGTGCCACCAAGTCCTCATGTAAGCTGCACTAAGAAAACTCTCTTATGTTGTCTTGGACCTGCTTTTTTATGCTTGCTTTGCCTATTGCCTCAACTAGTCAACTACTTGTGACATCTACTTCAGATTCAGCACAATCTAAGTTCTAACTATTTGTAACTATTCTCTTCTTTTAATGACTTTGACCTATGACCATTTCAAAATATTGTCCGCTAAAATGTACTTGATTGATGTCCCTAGTAGTTTGGGTATGTTCAGAAAGGGCCATGTGTTTCTGCTGTGTTCTTTGCTAACCAGAAGAAGGGTTATGCCAGTTCAAATAGCTACGGCTTTTCTTTATACAAGATCAACAAATTTATTCATCTGGAAATTGTAGATAAGATCCAAGTTTCTTTTTCTTTTTTTTATTGGTGTTTGTGTGTGTGATTTGGTATGAGTTCATTTTATTATGGTATGAATTTTACTCATTCATTTTGCACCATGCTTTATCTCTAGTGAATATGGAGATGCAAGAACAAAGGTCAAAGCCAACAGCTAGTGTATCTGACTTAAAGCCCCCACCAGCTGACAATTTGACTGCGGAAAGGTTGCAAGGGAAAAATGGATCTGTAAAAAGAGTGAAGTCTCCAATAACTGCTACTTCTTATACAGTTGCTGCTCTTCAGACTGCAACTAATAGCTTTAGTCAAGAGAACCTGATCGGTGAAGGTTCTCTTGGTCGTGTTTATAGAGCAGAATTCCCCAATGGGAAGGTAATGGCATTTGCTTTTCTAGCAGATCTGGAGAATGCTATCATCTTTACTTGTCAAATTGAGCTGTAGTTTGACATGCAATATGGGCTGGGAATTTGCCTCCTGCCTTTTTCACCTGGAATTAGCAACTTCATTTCTTCTGGTGTCATTTGTAGCGTTCAAATGAGATCATGCTTGATACAGATTGAGGGTTATCTGTTGACAGCACCAAATTATGAAAATCGAGCTGCAAAAATGTTGTGGTGTCATTGTGGATTGGAAATATTTTTGTTCTGACCTGTGTCCATTAGTAGGATGAAAATTTATTTGTATGTTTTCTTGGGTTCAGATTATGGCCATCAAAAAGGTCGACAGTGCAGCACTGTCACTGCAGGAGGAAGATAATTTCCTTGAAGCGATTTCAAATATGTCACGTCTGAGGCATCCAAATATTGTGGCACTGGCTGGATATTGTGTTGAGCACGGACAACGACTTCTTGTGCATGATTATATTGGAAATGGTAGCTTGCATGATATGTTGCACTTTGCTGACGAGAGGAGCAAGATGCTGACATGGAATGCTAGGGTTAGGGTGGCACTTGGCACTGCACGAGCTTTGGAGTATGTTATGGTTATGATTTTTGAATACTTGCACCCACACTTACCCTACACATACACAGACACCAAGCTCCTCCTATGTGGACCAAATGCTGAAATCAATTCTCTCTCCTTGATTAGGTACTTGCATGAAGTGTGTTTACCTTCTGTTGTGCATAGAAACTTAAAGTCGGCAAACATTTTGCTGGATGAAGAACTCAATCCCCACCTTTCAGACTGTGGATTAGCTGCTCTGGGACCAAATACAGAACGACAGGTAAATGAAATGCCATACATCAGCTTAGCTGCTGTTCACTATTTTTCATGGTGATGAATGCAAATACTGAAAGAGCAATATATATTGAGGCTTGTAGGATGTAAAAATCAATGACGGATAAATTAAGATTGGTCTATTGCTGGATTTTAAATTCTAGTTCTTTGAACCTTCGGAGCACCAACTTTGATGCTGTAAAACAACTGGGCAGGTCAAAAACCTATATAAGATTAAAATTTTCCTGGTCATGTTGATAGGTTTCGTCAACCCAGATGATAGGCTCATTCGGTTACAGTGCACCTGAATTTGCCTTATCTGGAATATACACTGTGAAAAGCGACGTATACAGTTTTGGTGTCGTTATGCTGGAGCTTCTGACCGGACGGAAGCCTCTTGATAGGTATATCTGATTTCACATGGTCTACTAATGGCAATATGCTTTAGAATATTTCAATGGACTTTTCTATTCTGTTTTCATATTTTGTATTTCGTTGCCACTGTCAGTTCAAGAGCGAGATCGGAACAGTCCCTTGTAAGATGGGCCACCCCTCAACTCCATGATATTGATGCTTTAGCAAAGATGGTGGACCCTGCACTAAATGGCATGTACCCTGCAAAGTCTTTGAGCCGTTTTGCAGACGTCATTGCCCTCTGTGTCCAGGTAATTTTCTTTGCTAACACTACACCAGAAGTTTCTGCAGCATTTCTCTGAAAAATTGCCTAGTCTATCAAATTACTCCTATTAGCGAATTGCGAGAAATAGAAAAGTCGAGGTTGGAACAAAATTCGGATGTGTAAAATTGCTGTCTGTCTCCCGCATTCTGCTTGAGCACAACCCCATAATTCAAATTTCTCTGGGACTTGTTTGGTCTCTTACATCATGACATTTGCTCACCTCTATTGCCTTTGGGCTACAAATTACACATAATTATTATCATTTTCCCATGCAGCCTGAACCTGAGTTTCGGCCCCCAATGTCTGAAGTTGTGCAAGCGCTGGTTCGATTGATGCAAAGGGCGAGCATTGTCAAAAGAAGATCCAGTGAGGAATCAGGTTTTGCATTCAAGACTCCAGATCATGAACCAAGTGACATGTTATAACAGGTATCAGGCTGGCAGGGTCATAACCTTTGCAATTTTGAGTGCAATTGTGCAAAGGTCGACTGGCCTTGCTCAAAAACCGAGAAGAAAATGATAATTATAAATAACAAATGCAAAGAAATGTAATTATCTTGAATACATTGCGGGAGAGAATCACTTATTTATACTTTATTGGTAATTGCTTCATTTATTTCCATTTGATTTAAAGAAACATACAAAAAAAAAAAACAAAGAACAAAAATATCAGCCTTTTGTTCCTTTGCTGTCAATTAATAGTCACTAGTGATTGCAACACACTTGATATGTTTATATAATATAAAATTTTATTAGTTAATTAAATAAAAGAAAATGAAAATAAAATCATTATAAAAAATGATAAAATGGATTAAATTTAAATATGCAATTATTAATACAAAACTACCAGTAGAGAGATGGTGTCAACATTGTAGTTTTTTGTTACAGGCCTTTCTTATTTACACGAGTAATTAATAATATAGAATTAAGTAATATTTTGTGTCTCCTTGAGTTGAAACAGTCTTACTTCCAAACTAGTTTCCTTAGTGCATATTTGTCTTAAAGTTACTAATTATATTTATATTTCTAAAAGAGAAGTTAAAATAGCCCTTTTAGTTGCAACTAAATTTTACAATTTCAATCCTGGTTCGAAGTATAAACTTCATTTAGGGGTTTTATTAGGACCCGACGGGCTGCATCTTTGTATGGGATAATTACAACGCCTTTTTATGGAATTTGGTACAACATATAAATCTTTTGCAATTTTAAAATTATACTTAGTATTCTTAATATTTGTCATTATCTATACTATTATAAAAGAAAATTTTGTTGTTGTATCAAAATTTTTGAATATCCAAATTTGCCTTATAACTCATTCTTTTTCTTTAATAAATTTGGTCAGGATAGTAATTTTAAATAAATTTATAAAATATCCCTCAAACTTCCTCAATTTTTGACACTTTTATATTTTCATAGTCGCTATTTTATAATTGATAACCAACTTATCAATAGAATATTAATTATTTATAATTTTTGAATATTCTTGCACACGTATCGAGTGTGCCATGTATCACTAGTCCAATAAATAGATTCATTCATTTGTAAAATTCATGAAATTTGTTGATATCAATAAAAAAGTTAAATAAAAATTCATATTCATTTCAAATTAACTTAGTACAGATTTATTACAGGTTATTTACACTTATATGGGTGAAAATATAAAAGGATAATTTGGCTTGAAAATATTAACTTGACCTGCAATCACTTTGTAACAAGTAAATTGCGAGTTTTATTAACAAAAATGAATGGATTTATTTGTTAAATGAAATTAAATGTTACGGTCTTATGGATACTGAATGTAATTTTTCATGTAATTACATAAAATTTCAAATAGAGAGATATACTTGTCCCTTATTACATTGGAAACAAACTTTTATCGGAAGAATCACATTGTTCGTCTATCTACTTTGTTACTGAAATCTTTTGGTCTTTCATGTTTCACCACTTACAAATTTTGTCCTTCGAATGATCTATTTTTTCCACACATTTGATCCATATGGTCAAGTTTCTAACAGAAACTAATGGAATAAGAGCAAAGGTCAGAAGGGGGAAATGGGATGAAAAGCAGCCACTCAACCATTCTTTCAATTTGCTACCCGAGAAATCCTAATCTTCTCTCTTCACAAACCTTAATCTTCCAATCCCAAAATTTACTTAAAAATTTCGATTTGTTGTAACCCATACAATTTCCCCCAGTCCTTGTGTTTTTATCGCAAGATCAAATCCGCACTTGCAAAAGAGCTTCGTTATGGGGAAAAAGTCATTCGAATTCGAGGAGTTTGAAAAATTATTTGAACAACTTCAACTCACGGTGTAAATCAAATGTATGCAAACAAACTTAAGAAACTAAATCTGTAAATCATGGTTATGAGAGCCCAGAATCGTTCCCAACTTTTAGCTATTTATATAGAAACCTTAATCTTT
Organism: Sesamum indicum; assembly: GCF_000512975.1. Taxonomy (NCBI): domain Eukaryota; kingdom Viridiplantae; phylum Streptophyta; class Magnoliopsida; order Lamiales; family Pedaliaceae; genus Sesamum; species Sesamum indicum. The sequence goes on from NC_026152.1 coordinate 8,859,253, forward strand.
ACGGTTCCAGTCCGATTCAGTAACACGACTGACTTTTGTGTACCAGACCAGACTGTCTTAACATGTTGCGCGCTTACCACGGGAGATGAAAATGCCGACTGCTCTCTGATGGTGATCTCCTTGAGCACAACTTGAGGTGAAGATGAATACTAAAGGACGTCTAAACTAGCAAAGTTTTGAATACTAAAGGTGCAGTGCTAAAAACAAGTCTTCTATTCTTAGATCTCTATATACAATATTTATTTATTTACTTCTTCCCCACGCCAAAGGTGCTCCACTCAAAGGTTGTGCCAATCTATATTGGGATCACCAGTTAACAGCTTTACTTAATTCTTTTTTTACTCACAGTAGTTAAGATAAATTGTTCGCGTGAAATTACTAAAATAACCTTCACTTGGTGGGATTATTGCAAGAATAATAAAGAAATACATGAAGAATCTTGCAACTGAGGTCTCACATCAGAGGAGAACAAAATTTTACCTCAATTACCTCCCAATGATATTAAGGAAATCAGAACAGATACCAGAGTCACTTTGCAAGGACTGGATTCCACGTCAAGTTGATTAATATTCTGTGAACTTAAGTTTATACATTTCGTAAGGCACAATCCATACGTGCAAAATGCACGTTAACTTCAATCTGATGGGAAATGACCGACACCTGGAAAGGCTCACCCTGCTCAACGTAAATGAACTAACCCTAGCAAGAGCAATGAAATGCAGAAACTTCACATTCAAAATATTAACAGATCAAATAATACATAGCTGAGATGTCCTCCAGAGCAAGTTAATTGACTGACTCGTCTCTCTGCCATACATGGCCTACAAGGTCGCATACACATGCATCGACTTTGCTAAGGACATTAATTACAGTGAGCCACTAGTCTAAGCAGAGGACCAGTTCTCTGCCCTGTACAATGCTCAAAATAT
>NC_026152.1:8860223-8893408 GCF_000512975.1 Sesamum indicum
TGGATTACTTCTTCTGGCGCTTGGGCTCTGCCTGCAGGAAAATAAAGACCTCTGTTTAGCAATACACAAAGTAATGGGGATAATTTGGATAAAATTGCTGAAAGAATAAATATTTTACATGCAAAAATAGTGAAACATGCCTCGTAGATATACTATGGGTATGCAAAAGGGTATTCAAGCATGCACAAGGGCAATGTGTCTAATTCTTTACAAAGACTCGTGGATCACAGAAGTAACAAGATGAAGTTATGAGATCCTATACTGTACGGCATGTATCTACAAAGAGAACAAGCAGGAAGCACAATCCACGTAGAGAATTGTTCGTGTGAGAATAAATTGAACAAGACAAGATGAAAAGGGCAAAGCTTTTTGAAGGCACAACAAGCATGCTAGCTTTACCTTCCCATTTGTGAGTGGGGTTTTATGAGACTTCTTTACATCCTCATCAGATCCATGTTCAGAGCACAAAAAGTGGTCTAGCTGTTTTGCCTGTTCTATTGTCAAATCTACACAAGCAGGATGATACCTACATAAACCAATACAAACACAAGAAAGGGCAATATCACAATATTATAGGTCTACCTCTTGAATTGACAGATTATGCTATGCAAGGCACCCGAACCATGTGTTTGGTTCAGGAGACCGAAGGTACAACAATCTTATAGCAATGTGAAGCACAAATACAGTCAAATGTAACTGAGTCTGAGTAACCATCAAAAGAAGTAAACCATGAGTCAGAGTTCGCTCAGTTCTCTCTAACCAGAAGAAACAGTTGTTTTTGCATGATTTAAAGAGAGAGAGAGAAAAAAAAATCAAACAATTATATCAGCATACTGTTATTAGTTCATTTGAGCAAAACCAATCAACACACTTAGTGGATAATCCTAATCGAAACCCAATCGAATCACACTCCTGGACAATTTCATCCTACTCGCTCAATATCCACAATCTCAAAAGCCAGATTCATCTGATTGTAGAGAACATCTGAACTTTATGAGCTATCTACATTTTGAAGGGAAAAAGAATACTAGAGACAGGGAGCAAGTAATGTACCAGTCTTTGCATTCGTCACATTGTATCATGAGATCATCTGGATTATAGGGCATCTCGCATTTGCAATACCTTTCAACATGTGATCACAAGAACAGCATTTAATATCTCTTGAACATACCAAGTCACAGACTTACGCTATTACGAAAAGACACCAGAGGAAAAATCAAAATCTAAGCAGTACTCACACTGCCACACGATCTGGAAGGAAAGCTCCAGAGGCAGGTTTATATTCAAAACGACAATAGTAATCATCAGGACCAACATTCTCCAGCTTAGTATAATTCTTGAAACTGTGAACAGTGCATTTTCCCTCAATGGTATGAGCACTCTGAACGTCATAGTGATCTGACAAAAACAATTCCTTTGCTCCATGGAACTGTCTCCGTCCTCCAACTGCTTCCTCGGGCCTGTAGTACCACCTTACACGAACTCTCACATTGTTACGGTTATCAGCCTCAATCTTCTCTACGCGTGCCACATAAGGGGCTGAATCACTCTCTGATGGACGCATCAAGACGCAATCTCCAGCTTCAAATCGACATGGACGCAATCAGAAAAGAAATCCAATATCCATATGGAGCGATTCGGGCAGAGCCATAATTACAAGAATCAACACCAAAATTAATAAAAAAAAGAAACTTACATAAGGTAGCAAAAAGCCAAGAAAGCTTGTTACTGCCAACACACGCACTTAAAAAAAGGAAGAAGAATTAGCGCTTACATGGTACCTAGAGCCGAAAGCCACTTTTATGCATGTAACTTTTCAATCATGAATCATCATGCCGCAAAGGAACATAAATCCATATAGCACAGTTTTAAAACGATCAGTATAGCCTTTTTATTACCACAATTAAACTAACATTTTCTTTATTTTACATTACCATTCCAAAAGAAAAGAAAAGAAATGTAATACATAAACATGCATGCACAAGGAGCTGCCAGTGCATTGCTACCGAAATGAATAACCAAGCACCAAAAACCATTTCACGGCTTCACCCTTAACAAGCCAACCTCACAATCAACAAACAGCATTACACGTAATTCTCGGAACATATACCTCTAACAACTTTGTTGGTGCCTCTAATGGTGTAAGAATCAACGTCTCTTTTACCGGGTCTTGTCTTGGCCATTGAATAGTGGGAAAATCTGCTAATCTCTAGAGTATCTTCTCCAGTGCACTTGAGAAGCCGCAACTCTCCCCTCGACGACACGATCAAAAGCAGTATCTCGCAACAGATGAACCACGAAGGATTCCCGTCAAATCATGAATCTCGAAGGAAAAACGTACCGAAAATTAAGGTACATTGTTGGAGCTGCTGCCGAAGAAGCAGACCGTGGGTTTATAAACCCTAGAATTCTATTTATTTTGGGGTAAATATTTGCGGCAAAACAAACCCTAGAGAGCTGCTTCGTTCGTACTCATGTGGACTAGGCTCTGGCTCGGCTGGCTGCTATTTATTTGGAAATTAGGAGCATGTTTATGAATGTTGAACCAGGTTTTATGCGTTAATTAACGCTGCTAATCCTGTGATTAGGAGTTGACATCCTCTTACACCTCACCCTCACTTCACTGTCAAATTTATAATTTAAATTAAATTTTCATATATTTATAATATAAAAATTCAATTAAATTTATTTAATCACGCAATTACTATTATTATATTATTTATTTATTTTTACATAAAATTATATAGTAGATGAAACAAGAAATGATATTTAAATAAAGATAGCAGTTAAATAGTGTTTCAGAGCTTGACCCAATCTAGCCCAATATTTCTGTATATGGGCCCGAACCAGGGCTTACTCACCCTCTACACAATCTATTTTTACTTAATCAAATACTCCACACCCTTTCAAATTGAGTTTAATTACACTAATATTTCATATTTTTTTAATATAATAAATATACCCCTCAACTTGTAATTACAATTTACATTCACCCAAATACTACTTATCATTATACAAAGACATGAGCTAATTTATATAATGGGTGTTTGTAAATACGATTTTAAGTATTTATCAACTTATTCCCAAAATTAATAAACTGAAAACAATTTTCATTTATTTTTAAATTTTTTAAATAAATTATACACAACTCTTTATCAATTTTTTATTCACAAACTTCAATTTTTTGAAATTTTAATTTTATTTTCAAACACTTTTAAACTTTTGGTACTATTTAACTTAAACAATATTTTATAACTTATTCCCATCACGAAATCGAAAATTATTGCAAACACCTCTATGTTATCAATTTACAATAAGAGAGTTGAACAGCTGAAAACTAACATGAAATGAGTTAACTAAGAAATAAATCCAGGCCAGCAGGTTATATATTACTAGCATAGTCTGAATATAGAAGTCAGTGGCTTACATTCCGACCCATAAGTAAGAACAATATGACACACAAGTGGCAGTTGGAGGGAATTCACTTGCATACTCACACATAGTTACGACTCCTAGTTTTTAATCTTTTAATTTAAAGAAGCGCCGGCGAGATATCCATCGGAAAAGGATTGCCAAGAACATTGTCCATGTAATAGTGGGGGTGTGTGGCATCCATCACAACAAACTGCATGTCGTCCGACGGTTTCCAGTGCCGTTTTCTTTGGTTGATGAACCAGTTGTTTATTTGCTTCTGGTCCAGACCTGTCGATTCAGCCAGTGCCAGCTTCTGGGATTCCTGTTAGCACACATGAAATAACGGATTAGATTTTCTATTGCAGGTCCTATTTCATCGGTATCGTACAAATACCACGTGTATAAAATTTACATCATATGTTAATAAGGATTATAACCATACTGAGTCTTGAAATTCAGGCGTATTTTGAGTAGATTGATTGTAAGATTATGTGCGTACCGATGGGTAGGGCCATTTGTAGTGCCTGCTCCACCAGTCGAGTAATTGCTGCCGGGCTTCTTTGGGCAGCTTCCCTTTCTTTCTTTTCTTCATGAATTCCTGCTTGAGGCTGCCCAAATATCCACTGTACTTTCGTAAAAGCTGGCCTTTCAGTTCCCTGTCTTCAGCCTGAGGGTCGATGAAGCTATTATTCACATCCATCTCTTCTTCGGACGAACCGTTTCTCTCCATTGCGTCGACACAAGCTGTGAAAATGAGAATGTAAAGATCATATCACCTAGTAAAGTCATCTACTTTTCGGGAGTTGATGCCATCACTCTCTCATTATAAACACATCAAATTCGACTATGTAGTTAATAATATTATATATAGAGAAAACAAACTTCAACAATTGACATTTGAATCGAAATGTTACATGTAGCTGCTGCTAAGCATCATACTCGTGAGAAATCACAAGTAAAAGTCACCCTCGTAATAGATCAAATTAACCTCGAGCTTGCACTTTTTATCTCCTTTGCAACACATATTAATACCAAAATAAAGTTCGTGTGTTATCCTAAAGGGGACATTCTACCTGAATAAGTACTTGGGAGTTTCGGTCATGGTACAACACCATATATAATAATTTTCAATAACTGGAAACTTTCTTTTTTCTTTTTTTTTTTTGGGGGGGGGGGGGGGGGGGGAGCGGGGAACAACTTATCAGAGCAAGATTCTAGAGTAAGGTACAACATAAGTAGATAAAGAAAATAATGGTTTCAAACCAGATAGACTAAATCTCTTGAACCAATGTATTCATCAAGACACATTACGGTGCCTTCTGCAGTTAACTGAAGGGCAACGCGGTCATGTATGAAGTAAATATATGCGAAGCAAATCATGCATGCTTGAAGCAAAGTCGTTATATCCCAACTCCCACCAGCATGAACATAATATAATGTAGGCATTAGCAGACTTCCACCTTCAAATTAAATTAAAGTGCAATTTCTGAGACTAAAATTCTTTTGTGTGTATATAAAAAAGCCCTCCCTCTCGAATTGCATGACACAAGTATGGCGGAATTATCAACTCCTATACTCAACTGTATATTATCTATACAAATTAATCAACACATAATGGCCTGATTTCACCAAATCTTGATCTCGTATCGATTAGCATGTCAATTCAGAGTGTCCCTCAGACTGAAAAATCATTGAGCTGCTCATCAAGCATCACTAGAAATACGACAGCCTTCAGTATCCAATTATCAATTTCAAAGGTAGCACATGATAGTTCTGACTAAGACCATTTCCAATAAATGACAAATTCAACTCTTGAATGAAAGCTTAGACCGAATAATTACAACTACGTACAAGAACAACTGTGCCTTAATGTCAAACACCAAAAAGAGAAAAAATAAGGATTATTTGGGAAACATTAAATCAACGTCAGAGAAACACAATAATCAAATTAGGTCTTTCTGGACCCATTTAATTCTAAAACCAAGTTTTCCACACAAATATTAACACCTCCATTGACTGTAAGAAATTACTTTTTGAGATTTGATAAATGGAAACAATTTTCCAAAGGGGGGAAGGGTGTCAAACTACTTTCATCTTTTTCCTTCTTCAAACATTTGTAATAGGGGTTTAGTACTATCAAATCATACGATCACACTGGAAAAAGAACTGTTGAAATTTAGACAATTGTGTAAGAATAAGAAATATATGCAGATACAGCTAATTAAATTTTGTAAAATATTTCCAGATGAAGAAATGGGAAGACAGAAGACCAAATGCCGGAATAGAAGTCACTGTTGTATGGATGGTAAACCTAGGTTAGAGTATTAAATTAGATAACTTGCATTCAAATGATTCACGCGGATAATAGTGAAACAAAAGAAACAGCTTAAAGAATTGTTCAACAATTATTTTTTAAAAGCTAAAAAATAAAACATGTAAACATAGAATATATAAATGTGGAAGAAAGAGAAAGCCATTAAACAATGGAGGAACTGCATCTGGAAAAACACAACTCTTTCTGTAGAAAATAGAAACCATTTTCTTGGAAACATGCACATGCAAGCATTCATTACAAATTATAACACACGACATCAAGCAGTAATCTAACTCCAAACAGTAAGATCTGAGAAGAATAAATGTCATTGGTTCAAGTATAAAAAGAGAATGAATACAGGCAAGGGTGGAAGAGAGAGAGAGCGAGACAAAAGAGGGGTTATCACCAGAACCAGATGAAGATAGACTGAGGGCCTTAAACTGGCACTCAATTCTTGAGAGGAAAAGCATGGCTTCTTTGAAGGGTTTTGAGAGTTCTTGTTCATACTTTGCCAGCATTTCACAGTAGGCCTCCATGAATTGGTCCAGCGCCGGATCTTCACCGACGGAGCTTGTTCCGTGGCGGCCCATCGCAGCGGCGGAGGCGCAGGCTTCCTCTAGTTTCGCAACCACTTCAGGCGGCGCTCCTATCTGTCTCAAAAGTCCACATCAGTTCCAGAAAGATAATGATCTGAATGAAATCTGTCATCACTGTCTCTCTCATCACTCTCTTTTCTGCAAGGGTTTTTGTTAGTTGACACTACTTTCTTGACTCTGGCCGGGTGTTCTACAAAACAGATTTGGGAAGCCTCTCTCACAAAAATCCACACGATCTCACGCGCACACCCTTTAAAACCACTCAAGTTATATATTCAAAAAATATTGTGCTGCCACCCGGAGAAACTATGTGTACAACTTTGATTTTTCAGTTCATCCGAGGTTGAGAAAAGTTTAAGGTTCAAGTTTACTTATCTCTGTGAAGATAGGTAGACATGACCAATTTTACCTTTTGGCAATTAGCATAAGCAGCCAAGAGACGGTGGTAGTGAGGATGAGCCATGATCTTTGCCTTGGCGGAGGAGCGGCTGCCTGCAGCATCATTACTACTCTCCATGAAATAATATCCAGTGCTCGTATTATTGTTGCTATGGTTATCATGATGTTGTTCAAGCATCATAGAGGAACCGCCGCCGGCGCTGTCACGATTTAGGTTTTGATGAGTAGTGGTGGGAAGAGGAAGAGGAAGAAATAGGGTATTTGCAGTGTCGGGATTAGGGTGAGAAGAAGCCATGGGAGGCATCATTATAATAGGACAAAACCCATTATTATTATTTTCTCCAAAAGCCATGAGACAAGAATTGCTACTTGAGCCAACACCAGTCCCCTCCATTATTCTCTCTCGCCCAACTTTCTCTGTTTGAATTTCTCTTGTTGTTCTCCTGCTGGTGCCCCTTCAGTTTCCCCTATAAACCCTTGAACTTTATGCACTACTCACTCACCATGTCTCTGTCTCTCTGTCTCTCACTCTCTTTCCAGTTGTACACACGCATAAGCAATCTTTTTGGTCTTTATGAATAATGTAGGCTAGCTAGCAGGGGCCTCCCGAGTTTTGTGCTTACTGGTTCAGCCTTTTTACAGAAAATCCTAAATAGTTGTAGTTAGTGGTAGTCTGTAGTCAGTTGATGAAGGGTTGTTTGTTCTTGGATTTATGGGTCTGAGAAAGTAGTCTGTTCAGGTTTATCTTTTGCCTTTGGAAGTGCCTCTCTCTCTCTCTCTCTGCTTATTAACAACAAGAAGCACTAACTCTCTCTCTCTCTCTCTCTGAACAGACAACAAAAGAAAGCAAGAAACGCAGTGAGGAAAAGAGAGAGAGAGATCTGCAGAGATAGTGTGTCGGGTGTGTGTGTGTGTGTGTTCGTATATATGTATGGAATGGAAGGGGTTCATTAATTTGTAATAATAGGGATAATAATACAAGAAGAGGGGGGTATGTTGAGTTGAGATGTGTTAGGTTAGAGAGAGAGTTGTTTGGGGTGCAAAGCTTATAGTTTTACCTTCCCAATGAAAACTCTCGCTTTCTTTTCTTGCACTGCCACTGAATCACTGCCATTACTTACTGGCAAACTAGAGAGAAAAAGAAAGCGTAGTAGTGATGAACGATCAAATCGAGGCGTAGTTTAGTGAAGTGTTATATGGTGACGGATGATGGGTGATGGATGGTGTACATGGGCTGTTTGTGTTTGTGTTTTGGGGCGCGGAATTACAACTCCTGTTCCTAATATATATATTCTACTCCAACTCACTATTGCTATTATTCACCTATTTCTTTGTCCTACGCGCTTCCACTTCTTTGCTACTGTATTCTCCACTTCTTGCTCTATCTTCGCCATTCCAATATCATCTCAATAATCCTACTAATTTTTAATTGGCAAAGTGCAATTTTGATCTAGTTTTGAAAGGTAGTATTTTTGGTTCAGGGCATTTTAATGCAGTAAATCGGGACAGTAATTTTTTAGCATTGTTAATTTAAGAATAAAATTTTTTAATTTTTATCAAAATTTTGTGATGATGCGCACGTAACCTCCTTATTTTGGGGATTTCTCCAAATTTTGACGACTTGGCATACATGGATGAAATTAATATTTTAGCTTATGCTTACGTGGCAAGGTGATTTGTTTAAAAAAGAAACATCACCCCTGTCAACTCACCTTGTTAGTCAAAAAAGAGGAAAACACCTACGTGTGAGGGGAGACTGGGGTAGCGATGGAAAACGAAGGCATTGGTTACGGGAGAGGAAGGGTCGGAGACAAAACAACTCGTGGAGGAATGCTCGTCATGAGGACATAAAGTGGTGGTCCAGCAGAATGGTAGGTGATGAGGATGTCACAAGGAAAAGGAGATTAAAATAAGGTGTTGTTGGTTGGTGGCATAGAAAATCGCAAGTCGAGGCGGATAAAGAACATAAACGAGGTCGCAGAGTGAGGTCACAGGATCACATGTGACACATTGTGGTTTGATGACGTCCCAAATCGGGCCTAGGGGACCCGAATCCGATCCGCAATACTCATCGGACAGGTGTCCATTGAAGAAGCAGCTTAGTCACTGCATGGGTGAGATGGAGCTGATACATGTCCTGCAAGTGGGACCCAACTTCCATTGTCTATAAATACTCTAAGTCCACACTGAGAAAAGGTACACTATCTCTCTGCACTTATATTTTAGATCGCCGAATTTTACCTTCGATCTCAGCATCTGATTTAAGCATCGGAGTATCATCGTCGGGACGATCCCGACTAGCTTTGTGTTTTGTTTTCAGATAACATATCTAAATCGGTGACGTGGGAGGTCGAGATCATTGATCAAGGTCAAACGTGATCGAGGCGGATCAGTAGGGCTGACGGCAACGATTGGTAAAGAGAGGCACGACAATAGCGTGAAAGCAAATGAGGAGATGAACCAAAAAATAGCAATTTGATAACCAAAATGGATGGGTATAGACTCAAAATGGTTGCTATGAGCTGGGGAGTATTTTGATGGTGGTGTGACAGAAAATGACATTCAAATGGAGGCAAATTGACAACAAAAAAAAGGGGTATCTAGGGTTAGGTCGCGAATGAGGAGATGAACTGTGAAACAACAATCTGGTAGTTGTAATTGATGGGAATAGGCTCAAACTAATCGTCGTGAGCTAGGGAGTATTTTGGTGGTGGTGTGATAGAAAATGGCATTTAGACGACTGTGAATCAACGGCGAGAAAAAAAGAAAAATCTAGGGTTAGATTGAAACTTGTTGGTTGCGATTAGGGGTGTGTCTTTTGTCCAATGAGGGCACGCGTGGTGGAGCTAAGGTTGCCTGCTAACGGTGAGGCGGAGGGTGATGCGCGTGGTCGGAAGCTCGCCGAAAAAACTTTCAGGCACCGGTCGACAACGGTGGAGGCTGCAGTAAGTGAGGTGTGGCAGGAATAAAATGAATTTAAAATAAAATGGGAGATTTGACAAACAATGGTGATGTGTTTTATTTTAACATGTCACTATTGCCAAGTAAGAAAATCATATTATTTTAATCCATACAGGCAAAATTCACATAGTGAAATATTCCTAATTAGGGCAAATTGATGAATTCCGATCAAATTAAGGCAAATTGGACTAAAATTAATACTTTTTGAAAATTACTGTCCTTAATCGATATTTTAGAATGATTATGGACTAAAAGTGCCACTACCCCTAAGAAATTGGATCAAAATTGCATTTTTCCCTTTTTAATTATTTGGTTATAATCAACTTTGATGTTTCATATTAAATTATTAGCTTAGCATATTCTACGGACTAGTTTGCTTTTTTGAATTAGGCTAGATAATTAGCTCAATTTAAAAAAAAAAATTGTTTTTTACTTGATATGATGGGCCCAAGTCTGTATTCTGGGTTGAGTTATCAGCAATAGTAATATACTCAGGCAAGGACTTGAAAATGTTTATTCTGTCCAAATTTTAGCATGGAAAATTTTTTGACTACCCTCATTGCTCCCATATGTACGTTAATGAACTAAAGTTAAATTTGCAATAAGGTCATTTCACATCTACACTATTATTATATAACAAAGTACATATACAATTATTTTTTTATAGGATTAAATGCAATTTTCATCCTCTAACTATAGCCCAATCACATTTTAGTCCTTTATCTATTTAGGGTTTGAATTTGGTCCTCTATGTAATTAAATTGCTCACTTTTAGTCCTATTTTAGCCGGAAAAACCAAAGCCGCCGGAAATTTACACGTGGCTCCTACGTGGACATTTAAATTAGGGCTGAGATTTCATTGGTTGAGATTTAAATGACTTGGCAATTTTTGAATTTAAAAAAAAATAAAATTACATGGCCGCCGCGAAAACACATTCTGCCACTGTTTTCTCCTCCGTCACGCCGACCCACGGTCTCAAATCATACCGTTAGATTCATCTGCTCATTGCGGTTCTAATGGTACTAGTTTCAACAATTTTCATCAACTAGGCGAAAAGATACATCCACTTGAAGCTCTCGATCATCGTCCGCCGTGAAACCATATTCCGCCGCCGATTTCTCCGCCGTCACGCCGACCCACGGTCGCGGACTGGTTCCGTTGGATTCGCTTGCTCATTGCGGTTCTAATGGTACTAGTTTCCAACAATTTTTATCAACTAGGCGAAAAGATACATCCACTTGAAGCTCTCGATTGTTGTCCGCCGCAAAACCACATTCCGTTGTCGTTTTCTCTGCCGTCACGCCGACCCACAATCGCGGACTGGTACCGTTGGATTCGCCTGCTCATTGCGGTTCTAATGGTACTAGTTTCACCAATTTTCATCAACTAGGCGAAAAGATACATCCACTTGAAGCTCTCGATCGTTGTCCGCCGCGAAACCACATTTCGCCGCCGTTTTCTCCGTCGTCACGCCGACCCACGGTCGCGGACCACCACTGTTCGCTTCCTCTTGTCGTTGCAAGTTGTTTGAGACCAGTCCCGTCGTTTTTCATCAACTGTGTACAAAGATCTTGCAATTTTCATCTTCTCGCTGTCGTTGTCCGTTGCGCCGCCGTCCGATGGCCGTTTGGTGAGTGTTTGGCCATGTAATTTTTTTTTTTAAAATGCGAAAATTACCAAGTCATTAAATCTCAACCAATGAGATCGCAGCCCCAATTTAAATGTCTACGTAGGAGCCACGTGTAAATTTCCGGCGGCCTTGGTTTTTTTCCAGTCAAAATAGGACTAAAATTGAGCAATTTAATTACATAGAGGACCAAATTCAAACCCTAAATAGATAAAGGACTAAAATGGGATTGGGCTATAGTTAGAGAACGAAAATTGCATTTAATCCTTTTTTTTATAGTACCTATGCAGTGTAAGTAAATTGCTTACAAATGTCCACTTCTTACATGACCTATTCTCCTCAATCTGCAAATATAAGGAAAACACTAGGTAAGTTTCAATTATAACCCTTTAATATCTGAGTCTAATAACATTGATTCGAGGACAAATGCAATTCATTTGAGCAATATAATTACGTGCTTGACATTTAATATTTCAAGAGAATTGTGAATTTGATTCATTTGAACCAATCACATTATATAAAAGATTGCATGTCATGGATTTATGGTGCATTGAGCAATTTTATGATATCATCAGGTCTGGTCAGACAGGATTAAGCATGCAAAAACAGTGTGGATCCTTAATGTGCAAGACCATTTTCCGAAATTTTCTATGGAAATTCAATAATTTTCGCAATAAATGGGTGGATCCATATCAACTATAATAGTGATGATTAATGTTCATTTGACGAATTTATATTGGTATTTAAAAATTGGATCATGCAAATATATATATATATATATATGTATATTAGGGTATATTACAACAACATTCCCTAAGGTTTGACTTAATTACGAATACCCTCTTATTGTTTGAAAAATTACAAAACCCTCATGATTTTAACGGCCGTATAACAATTAGCTTAATCCATTAGGTTTTCATTCATTTTTATGGTAAACTGACTAAAATGCTCTTGTGGACTAAAAATTATAATTTTATTTGTTTATTAAAAAATATTTTTTTATGGACTAAGTGGATAATTTTTTTTATAATTTTTAAAAAAAATTTATCCATCCCATTTTCGATTTTTTTATAAATTTTTAATTTTAAAAAAATACAGTAAGGGCAATGTTGACAATTTCATACCTCCATCCAAAAATTACATAATTTCATCAAATATTAGATGGGTATTTGTAATTTTCAAAAAATAAAAGAATACTTATAATTATGTCAAACCTCATAATAGGTCATTGTAATTTACCTTATTTTATAACTAAAAGACATTAACCCATTCATGTGAATCAATAGAACACCACAACAAATGCAACAAGTCTTGAGGCTTCAAATTAATGAAATTAGTGCGTTTGGACATTTTATTACAAAAAATATGGCTCATAGTTTTTACAAATTTGATGGTCTGAGTTTGAGGTTTGAACAACTCCAGATCCGAGTTTACCCATTGCATTTCTGCCTGAAAAAATCAATCCATTGCAAACTATAACTCTATTAATGTAAGTAATTAACATGGCTTTACTCCAAGGTTTCTGCTCGAGCCGTGTGCAGTTCAAATAAAGTTAAATATCAAGTCGTTTTATAAAACATGGGGCAACCTCCAACAGGATCTAATACAGACAAATATGATAAAAACATACTATTCATTTGTTTTTGTGGTTTGTGAAAAATTAATGTTGTCCATCTTATCTACATTAATTAAAGATGCTCTCACAGCAAATAATCACATATGAATTGTCTCATTCCAATTTACACAGGCAAAAATATACACTGTGTAATCATCCTGTTGCCCTTCAATCCTTAACTCTGCAGTCTCACATTTTCTGACCAAAAAACCAACATATCAATATTAAGATTATCTACTATAAATGAATAGATGGGTTTTGCTAGATTTTTACGTACACCAAGAACAATAACGACCCAGTATTTAATATTTATGGTAACTTTTTCTCTTGACCTTAAAAATAGTAAGGACCTCATCAGAATTTTTCAACAATTAATGTAAAAAAATATTAATTATGGCTGCACAACGACTAGTACAGCTCAAATATAATAAATATTTTGATCATCAAGACGAATGTGAATTTAATCATGGTCAAGTTTTTAAATTTTTGTATCGTTTTTGTTCGATTGTGATAGATATTGTTGATTTGACATAGGCTTTATTAGGTCATAACGATTTATAATGTAAAGATAATTATTTTTTTATAATAATACATATATTACTATAAAATTAATTCAAATTTGACTGCGGCCAATTTTTAATTTGAGCACGATATTTTTCTCAGAAAACTTTGTTGAAAATGAACCTTTTGGCTTATTTTAACTGATACAGTACTTGTTCAAAAGATTGATAGTACTAAATGTCGAGTGTAAACTGTTGAAAAAAAGAGAAGACAGCAATTACATGAGGAAGTATATATAAAGGTGATGATTTGTGGGGCAGCCCAAAATGTCCCTTCTGTCTATTACAATAAATTTTCACTCTTCCTTCCTCACAAATTACTACAACATTATAGAGAGAGAGAGTCAAGGAATCTCTTTTCCCTCTTATCCTATGACAATGAATGAATACAACTGAACATCTTCAGTTGTGTTTCTGTCTCGACATATTCTGTCCAATTGTGTACTTACTTTGTATGAATCAAAATATATCATATCGGTGAAGTATTTATTATGTATTAGGGCGTACAAATGTCAATATTGTAATAAACGAATAAATGTTTTTTTACTTTTACTGCATTTGAAGAGACATTTCAAATTACCCTTGCGATGGATGTCTCGCTTTTATGCACACTCATTAGGATCACACACCCATCCAAATTCAAACTCGATACCACTCGTAGAAAATCGTAAACCCGATTTATTGGAATGTTTAGTTAAAGACTTAAAATTTTATGGTATTTTTTGCGTAATCACATCTTAGATAAGCTTGATCCATTCACGTTAATGTATTCGTATTTCTCAAAATAGAAAATGTGTTTGTTGATTGATATTTTCAAAAATAGTTCCGAATCAAACCCTTTGTCATCTATGTTTATCTTAAAGTTTTCAAAACGAACCGAAAATGATTCCAAACAAGGTACACTATGTTTGTTTTCATTTTCAAATTATTTTTGAAACAAATCAAAACATACCCCACCTTATTTAGGTATTTTTAATTGTTTTAGCATAAACACACACATATACATAAATATATATAAAAAAAAATATGATTTGAAAATGAGTAGTAATTTTTGTCTTTAAACATATAATACTTATTTTAAATTATTTTCAAAAATAAATCCAAACATACATATTATCTCTAATACACGATTATTTATCTTTGTTTTTCTCTCTTTATCTCTACAAAACACTCAAAAAACTAATTCAAATATTATGGTAGAATTCTCAACATTTTTGAAAAATATTTTCATATAGATAATTCAAAAGTCTCTATTTATATATATATATATATTATTTATTAAATAATTTAAATAAATTATATGATATGAACACGAGTTAATACAAATTTTATTAACACACTCCATTGGATATATACATATAAGTTTGAGAAAGGAAAACTAAATGTAGTAATGCTTGTAGTAGGAGCAGTGGTAGATGTAAAGTGAAGCACCTGCAATCCTGCATCATCAGAGTTGAGGCAGTAGGAATTTGGGGGTGTCTGAATCTGAGACAGAGACTCAAAGGTTAGCTAGGTTTTGGAGCAAGGAGGAGGATTAGGGTTGATTCATGAAAGGACAGATCTATGCTCCCCTCCCAATTATTACGTATATAACACACTTGTGAAAAAAGAAAAACAAAAAGAAAGCAGATTGATAATTACACCTAATTGTTATTGATAATATAAGTGAATCTGAATTATTGTATAGGTAGGTAGGTAGTGAGTCAGTCATAATTGTTATTAGAATAGTATAGGAAAGTAGTAGTGTAGGTTGCATGGTAGCTAGGGTTCTTCCAACATACCTTTTTCTCAGTTGTTTTAAGCTTTAAGTCTTGTCCATCACCACTACCCTCCCCTATCATGCAACATATCAACACCATCAAACTGCCCAAATATTGAGACAGAGTTTCAAATTCTTGCAATTTTACAAAAATCATTTACTCCTCCAAAATTTTGAGATATTGGGTGTTTAAATAATCACTTAGTAACTTATTATTAAAAAACAAGCCATTAAAAACCAGGAAATCTATGTTGATTTGAAAAAGAAAAGGAGAATAACAATTTAAGAGAGATAAAAATTGTTGGAGTACGTACTCATATATGCATAATTAGCATACATATTTTTGATATTTTATTTCCTTTGAAAACTCTTGCTCTCTAGCTAGCACATGATGTCTGTCTGTCAATCAAGATGACTCCTAAGAATAGCCACTCTCTCAAGAAATCACATCCCTTCATCACATGAGAAGGCAAGATCTCCTGGGATTGCTGGTCCAGGAGCACCAGGATCAATAGTCCAACTTTTTGAGTTAAGCTTGGATTAATAGTTAGTCTCCAATGAGTCAAAGATTACAAGAAAGCAGAAGCCCTTTTGACACCATGCTTACTTACTTGGGGGGTGTCAGGTTCAGTATAGTCTTATTGCTATACATCTTGTAAAATTGTAGAGGTTTCCGGTCATAATTAAGCAACAAAATTGAAAGGCTTATCATATATAGTGAACTCTTTTGGGGCAGCAGTGATCATGATAGGGTTCCTCACTGTCTGCTTTTTTGTCCTCAGTCTTGCAATAAGTAATAAAGCACTTAATTCATATGTATGCATTAATAATTACAGACAACTTTTGTGGCCCATTCATCCCACTCACTTTTCTTGCATTAATTAGTTATGTTTGATGAGACTTATTAGACATGGCTCCCAAACATCTATCTATCTATCTCTCTCTCTCTCTCCTGATTTCTCTTTGATTCATCTTGTTGTTGTTCGCCGATTTGTGATTAAGAAATTAAATTCCATTATAACATAAGGTATTTGTTAATTAGAGTTTAGGGTTATAAGTATTAAGTGAAATCAAGACATCTAATTGAATGAAATAAATAAGAAAAGTGAATCAGATACGACTACTGTACTAAATCATTCACATTATAGATGTTATTGTAATTGATTATTTTTTTAAAGTATAATAATCTCATAACAAATATATTACACTTTTCGCATGTAATAACTTTGAACTTGATCCAACTTGATTTTTATGATATTAAGGAAAGAAAACATGGTACTCCAACATTTTACGAAATAGAAGAAAACCTCTCTTAATTCTCCAATTCTACATCTTTTTTTTTTTTTTGGTTGGATTTTGCATTATGCAGCTCATCTTTAACACAGGCAAGTGAAAAGAGAGGCCCAATAATCAATCCATGGCATCATTTCTACATGAAAAGACTCCTAAAATACAAAACTCCACTATGCAGTGGCTGTTTCTTTTAGTTTTTGGTTTTAATAGGGATATTGGGCACAACATCAATTCTTGGTCAATTGGAGTGAATATAGATGGAGGGATCCTCCCATGTCTGTCGGCCCAACCTTATGTAAGAAGAGAAATATCTTCAGAATAGCTACAAGCGAGAGTATAACTTTTGGCCGACAGCATATTGCTTTTCCTCGTCTAATCCATGCCACTATGAATGGAGAATAACTGTTTGTCTAGATTGGATGCTTCACTTCACTATACTATATTATTCTTTGATTTTCTTCTTCTTTTAATCACTAACACAGCATGTGTGTGTGTGTGTGTACACGAGAGAGATGATGGGGATTGCAAGCAAAAGTCTTGAGTGGCCCATGCATCCACATGCACTAACACTAATTAAGGCAAGGGTTTGAGTGAATTTGAAAAAATTATAGAGAATTGGTCGGTACAAAAAGTAGGGTTGATTATCTAGTGAGGTAGACGAGGTGGAGACAGAATCAGATAATCTGATCGTGTTGTAATGCAGTTTAGCTTATGTCCCCTGGTGTATGAATGGTCTCATGATGTCTATCTTCCAAACGGTTCTGTTGGAACCACCACTCACCCAGGTTATGGACTCGACCTAACACAAATTCCTTAGTATTGAACAATGGGTAGATTGGTTGAACCGTCGCTGCCCGACTTCTCCTGAGTT
This sequence comes from Sesamum indicum, assembly GCF_000512975.1. Taxonomy (NCBI): domain Eukaryota; kingdom Viridiplantae; phylum Streptophyta; class Magnoliopsida; order Lamiales; family Pedaliaceae; genus Sesamum; species Sesamum indicum. Next base: position 8,877,634 of record NC_026152.1, read on the forward strand.
CCAACAGACTACCTCTACTGCTTCATTCAAGTATCCAAACTGCTGACAACGCATGATTAAGTTTTAAAAGGAAAAGCTTATAATGCTAAATGAAGAACCACGTCGACAGAGGTTATGGGTACATCAGCAGAAATGCCATCTCCAAAGACGGTACACTGTCTGCTGCAAACTTGACAGCACATGAGTTCAAACAGAAGCCATTCAAGTACTTTTTATATGCATTTAGTTCAAATGTATAAAGTTATCTTCCACGAACACATGAATTCAACAAGTTTTGGAGATAAGGAGCAGCACGGAGTTAACAGTAGAGAATAAAAAGCTGTTTAGAGTTTCTGAACCACCACAGAATTCAACAATCCTGCTTGTTCAATTGTCTGGCTGTAACCAGTGAGGACCTTGGGAGGAAATCCGACAGTCTGTAATTGATATGTTCTCGACCCATCAGGCCTAGATGCATCAATGAAGGAACGAATATCGGCTATTGTGTGGTGGTAGTTGAAGTGGGCAACCATACGGGTTCCATCTGCTAGCCTAAGTTGAATTGAAGTGGACGGCAGTGACCTATCCACAACAAGACCTGCTGAAGGGGATGGAGCACTGTGGAGGGGAGCAGCAGCAGTTGTCTCAGGAACCGATTCAGCTGGAGAGCTACTCCCTAGAGTTCTGCCCACACCTTGAAATGCAGCACGACGTACCTGTGGTTCCTGCAAGTAGCACAAGAAGAATATTGTAAATTAATTTCTGATGTTTGTTAAATCAAGAAAAAAGCCAGTACAGCACCCCCAACTCTTAGTTGGCCTTGTAGGGCAGTCTTGAAGAATTTTTCATGTATGCGGTCTGTAGACATCTATAAAGCTTAACTACTTCTCCAGACATCTTCTGTAGGCATGCACATGGTACGAATTGATTGTTTTACAAGAAAACATTTGAAAAATTCAGTTTTTATTTTAGCACATTCATCCATCTAAATGCATATTGATAATTTATATAAAATCTAAATATTATTATTGTCCCCCAATCAATATAAAAGCAATGGTAAATTTTAGATTTATGCCATGCGCATGCCTAACAAGGATTCCTTGGGAAGTTTCAAACAATGCACAATTTTATTTATTTATTTTTATTTATATTTCCCCTTTGTTCCACTGTAAGTTATGTTAAAAGCACCTGAAAGTATCCACCTGGAGGAAGTGGAGCAAAGAAAAAACCCAGATGTTTGACCCTACAGAAATTGCAAAGACGAAGAAACATAGAGACAAATTCAGCATGATGAACTTACAGGGTAATTCTCATCCCTCCTTACGAGGTTGACATGAACAGCAGTTCTCCTATCTGCAGGTTGCAGCTCTTTAGGGCACTCAGATTTTTTTATGCTCTGCAGCAAAAGAAAATAATATATCATCAATTACATAACATAGCACTCCAAAATTTCCCACCAGAATCTGGACATAAGTAGCTTAATGACAGAAATGGATATTCAATGTCACTGCAGTCAATAAAACCAGTTTTCTAGTTGCCACATGAGGAAACACAATAAATTAGTACAAGTCAAGAATCAAAATTAACTAAAAGAGAGATTTTGAAATAGAGCTGCCATGAGCAGCACAGCTTAAGCATAACAATAATCTTATTTGTCTCTTTTCTCTTTGAAACTTTCTTCACTGTTTTTTTTTTCCTTCTTCAATTGCCTGTTACCTCCAGAAAAGGAGCATTTTCAGGATCATCCAACCTCCTCAATGGTCCATCATCAACAGTGAAACCATTTCTCCAGAAAACGATGTTGTGCACAACTGACTCAGGTGGCTGAGGAGCAGCAGTTGGCACAGTTTCTCCCGAAAGTAATCTTCCCGTCCCAGTGAAGCTTCTTGAGCTTGAAGCTGGCTGAAGGCTTTCCAAGGGCCCTTGCACAGCACCCAACTGTCTGGCTTGATCAAAAATTGCATCCACATCGTTACCCTTTGATGGATCTTGGACAAGCATACCGCTGAGAGTGTGAAAATAAATAGTCAGAAAATAAATCATAAAGTATTGCATATTAGGAGAAGTGTTCATCAGAACAAGACAGAAATAGTGATAAGGGAGTATACAGCGTAAACAGTAAAATGCCTGGATCAGCAATTCCAAAGCACAACAAGCTACATCCTAAGTCGGTCAATCATATATCAAGCAGGATTTGTTTCATGCAATTACAACAATTTAACCATGAAAATTGATTAAATGGGCCCAAGAAAATGAAAATTGGTCGAATGCTAACACATCATACTTCTAGAAGACACACACCTTTAACAAACTTCCAGATTCTAAAGAAAGGAAAGTGCACTTGCCTAATCATAACTCCAACACAAAAAGGTCAGCGATTAAAGAAATAAGCTGCTTAGTGATGTATATTTTCATCTTGTAAACACACAGCTGTTGTAAGTGCTTAAAAATACAAGTTTTGGACTAAATGACAAACAAAATGAAAAGATAGGACAGACTCATATTACGTGGCTTGCCAACATTTCATGCTAAGTAGTCCTATGCCGTATCACAACAAGCAATCGTAACTTCAACACAATATACAGACAAAATACAATGTGCTCTCTTACAATTTTTATTGCAGCTAAGTAAGAGAAAACAGAGAGTTCCATATTTCAAAATTATAAGTTGCTATTTACTAGTAAGTAGCAATAATACCTAAAAGGGCACAGACAGCTATAAACATGGACGAATTGTCGCCCGAGATCAGCCACAAGTTGAATGAAGATCATAGAGCAGTCAATCAGAATTAGAAATGCACATGTCAATTCTACAAATAAACCCTAACAAGGTACTATCAACAATAATCGACGAAAGCCTCTCCCCCTCCCCGAACCCAATAGGAAACCTAAACCAAATAAAAATAAACGACCCACAATTTAGTCCTCATGAACCCATATCAGGGTTTACCTCTACCCATCTAAACGACAGCGGTGCTAAATCAAGATGCCGACACCCCACCGCCACATCCAGAACCGATATATAATTAACAAAACAGCACAAGCCAATCGAAGTTGCCCAAATATTTGAGTCGAATTCAAGAAAACGAAATCTTAATAGTCTAGGAATTTGATTTCGGAGAGGAAACTAAGTAAATCAATAAAAAGGACCTCTTTTCGCCGCCGGTGTAGTACTCCTGGGGTCCATCGGAATCGCTGTCGGAATCGTGTCCAGACGGGCGGTTCAAGTCCGAGAGGGTCCGTATGCCGCCGGCTCGGCTGCTCGAGGGTTTCTTATCGCGGGACGACATCTTCTGGATTCTTGCTTGGCTGTGAGATTTGGAATTTCAGAAAATTGAGTACAAGTTGAAATTGGGTGCCTTTTTGGGGTTATTTATCCCAATCTATTGAGAATTATTCCCAACCCGTATTTATATTTTCGGGAAATCTGTTGATATAATTAGGAGTCGATTTTCAATATGGGCTAATAGATTAATAAATAAAAAAAGAAAAAAATTCCAATCAATCCATATTAAAAACGAGCAAATTATCTCTTATGAAAAAATAAATAATAATTTATTTTTCTATATTTTTTAAAATACAATAATTTAAAATTTTAATTTTTAAAATGAAGAAATTTACCTCCGTGTATAATGAGGTAAATTGATTGCTTCATTTTAACAAGTATAAGGGATAATTGTTATATTTTTTTTTTATAGGGGGTAATGTGCTTACTTTTAATATCATAGGGGGATAAATTGTTATTCACCCATAAATAAAATAACATTTATATCTGCACGCTCAATTATACTTTGTAACGTAATCAGGTCTAATTTATAAAATTAAATTGAAGCTTTAGAAATAAAAGGGATAATTACACTCCATTCTACAAAGTTTTGGTGTAATTACATATATATCTCTTATGATTTGAGAAAATACATCTAGTACCCATAGAGTTTGCTTCATCTATCAAATTAGTCCTTTTGTTAGTAAAAAATCACGAATTTGCTAATATTAATAAAAGAAATTACAAAAAAAATCTATATTTACTAACTTATTGCAGATCAAATAAATTTTTTTATGACCGAATTACCCTCATACGCCTTCACACGTCAATGTATATGAGGAGATATATCTTTACCGTTATAAGAACAGTTTACTCTGAAAGAAATTATTTGACCTACAATAAGAAAGTAATAAATCAGTCGAGAGTATATATCAATTAGCATTCAATTTTTCTGTTAATATTAACAAATTTAGTGAATTTTGACTAACAGATGGACTAACTTGTTAGATGAAAAGAAACTTTAAGGGTACTAGATGTAATTTTTCAAATCACATAAGGTTTACGTATAACTACACAAAATCTCAAGGGATGAGAGTGTAATTGTCCTTAAATAAAAAATTATGTGCTCAAGTCTCATTAACAGGTGAATATTGATTTATTTTAATAATAATTATTAATCTATTATAATAATAATTATTGCCATTAATTATTAATTAAAATTTATGATATAAATATTTTAATCGATTCATTCAAAACATTATGTTTCGCGTTAGTCTAGTGATAATCAACATAGTGCTAAAATTCTGCTACAACTTTTTAATGGGGTGATTTGAGCTGACCAAAAATTCAAATGAATTCCGATCATATAAAATTTCAATAAAAAATAGTTCAAAATAAAATTTAATTTGAGAATAAAAACTAGAATATGAATCTACATTCATACTAATTTAGTTTTGATTTATGTTTTTTCAAATATATATATATATATATATATATAGACACACACAAATATACATCTCGATTTTAAAAGAATAGAAATATTGATTTGATTTTTTACATTATTTTTTGAAGTGAAAATAATAAATTATTATTTATTGAATAAAATGATTACAATTATCGATATAGTTATTTATATTTAATAATAATCGATAACTATAACAATCATATACTATTAAAATAGACAGACATCTACTATTAAAATAGAACGAGATGATGTTGTTAGGATGAGAACTCATAAACTTAAAAACGTTGTGAACGGCCCACTAGAAAGAACTTTGTATGAACGAGGCCGAAGCGAATGCGGTTTGTACTTCTTGTTGTCTTGTGGAAGAGCCCAATGCCTATTTCCATGCAGTTTGCAGGATTCTGGAATCTGGATGGCATCCACCCAGAACATAAGGGCATGATGTAATAAACTCCGCAGCAGCAGCAGACACGGTTCAGGTTAGGCTTTCCTCATCATGTGACTGAGTCTCAGACTCAGTTATGTCTCTTCTATAATATTGTTTTATTTTTTTAAAAAAAAATACATCTATATCGATAAAACATTCAACCTACTATTATAATATTCAAGTTTACAATTTTTTAATTATAAGACCTCAACATCACCGATCAAACAACAGATCGTATGTTCTCTAATGTTGTTGTTGACGCCACATTTTCATGCATTATTAACTGCACCCTGCACACACCATTGTATCGCTTGCGTCTCACCCCAAACTTAGCATCTCCATCAATGTTAATGAATGGTACGATGTCGTACCACAACCCAACCACAAACTATAATTTTTCCTTTTTTTTTTGTTTCATGACATTTCAGTTATTCTCATCCATGTAATAACAGATTTACCACATTATATTTAATTTTTCATTGCCTGTCACCAATTATATATCATCACTCACCATTACACTAAGTATTCTCTACTATTACTTATATTTTTTTGTTAGATACAATTTATTATAATTAATATATTAAAGTAATTTAAAAAGTTGATATAATTTTGAATACAAAAAAAATAAATAAATAAAACTTGAAGAAGAACATATAAACTATTAAACAAGTAAACGTGTATTCTACTTCATATTGAACTCCGAAGCTTTGAATTATTACATCTCAATCTTATCATTTCAATAAAATTTCACCAGACCTTGTTATTAAAAAAAGAAGGGGTGGTGAGCGGTCTCACAAATAGATTGATGGACTCTTTAGTACGGAAAATTCTAATTGAAATCGAATTTAGTTAAATTTAAACTAGTTATACGACAAGTGTAATACAGTTGTTGTTTGATTTTGTGTGATAGAGCCTGATTTGAATAAGAATGTATTGTTCTTTTTCTTGGTTTCTGGAAATTAAAGAAAGAAAAATGATATATAGCAGAAATTGAGGAACAGAAATATATAATTGAAGATGCAAAAATGGAAGTATCAAAGAAACTACAACAAAGCATTAGCTCGTCGTGTCGGAAAGTTTCTACATGTACCTAATTAATTACATCGTACGGTTTTTTTAATTAATAATTTCAACTAAATAACAAAAGTTTCCTGCTGGTAATTAGCAACCTAAATACTGATTAATAAGCTTTCTTGGTAAATAGGCTCCTGATGTTAAATAAATTACTTTTACGTACCCCTTCCCCGGTGGCGCCTCTGCCGCCGTCAGCCGCGAATGCACTGTTCTCATCATTCCTACAGCTCATATTATGCCGGTAGCCAATACACATAGGAACATTCAAACTTAACACCCTAGCTTTTGGACCTCCGCCTCCGGACGAGGCTGCCGGTGTTTTCCTGCGACCCTCAGTTCCAGATTCTTTTCTGGCACCCTTTTCAGAATTTCTTGCAACGGTCTCTGGGCTCCGCCCAACGCCGCCGTTTCCTCGGCGGACCTGCCAAACTGGACTGCTTCTTCCCAAGTGAACTCCTGCTCTGCTTGGGCTGTTAGGCCACTTCCTAGACTTTGACTCGCCAGTGGAGTTACTCCGGGAGCATGGCGCACTACTAGCTTTCCGAGTGGCCGCGGCCCATCTCGGCCGAGTTCCGCCATTCCCGGCGGATCTACTCCTCGAGAAAGGCCATATATTTATGTTGAGCTCCGCCGCACTCACCAAATTACTCGTAGCGGCGCCTCCACCATTCTTCTTCTGATCTCGCTTCTTGTCTTTAACTCTAGTAATATCCTTCTCCTTGGAAGTAGTATGATCATCTGCACTAGCGCTGACGGATGATTCTAAGACTTTCTTATCACTTTTCTTGAAAATATACCTCCAACGCTTCGAAGTAGACAACGCGGTGGAACTGGCTGCCTGATACCCGAATTCAACGCTTATAGATTCGGGCTCCGTAACTTGGTCCGACCCGGGTGCTTGGGAGTCTTGCGGCGGCGGCGGCGGAAGCTCATTGGAGACGTGGAGGAGGTGGTGGAGGGGGAGGAGGACGCCGTCGGAGAAGAGCTCATCGGCGGAGAGGAGATTAGGCTGAGGAAAAGAAGGATTTCTAACCATCCAAAACTCAAATTCGGGGGAGTTGGAATCACGAATTCGGGGGAGCTGGAGTCGGCACTGCTTCTCCTTCTCCCACTGCTACATGGTGAAAGAATTTGAGGAAGGGGTTGTGGGTCTTCCATTCTTGAAACTGAATGAAGCAGCAGCAGTTTTCAATATTTAGAGAGGAGAAGAGGATTTGAGTTTGGAGATAAAGATGATGAGAGAGACCCTACAAACAAACAATACCATGTACATGCAATAAAGAAAGAGGGGGGAATAAGAGCATTGTGTAATAAAGACACCGAAAGCGACGTCTAAACCCTCCTTCCTTCCTTCCTTTACTCCAACCTCTTCAATCAATTATTTTCATAAATATTATAATTTCTTTATTTCAATTAAAGTTTTTTTTTTTAATTAATTGAAGCTTCTTTTTAGGTCCGGTATGTCGTTCATATAAATTATGAATCGTTTAATGAATACATGATAATAATATTAGATGATTGATAACTAACCAAGTATACTCTTCTTTCTTGAGTACGATACCATAGCTAATTCATATCTTTTTTCCCCTTAATGTCTGATTAATAGGACGACAACAGGATTTTCTATTATAAATTTATATAATAAAAATTCGATTTAATTCATGAGCTCTTGTATCAACTTTTTCCATCCAAGATTGGTCCTAATTAGTCCAGTTACAAAGTAAACAATAGGTATGTAGGTGAGATGATTATGGTATGATAAATAAATAAGAAAATAGTGGAAAAATGTTTGGGGAAGAGGATAAGTGGGGGCGTGGAAATGTGTTGAGAGATGCGGGTGGGGCTGAAGTTTCCAAACAGAGACAACCAAATAGCAGAAATGAGAGAGCGATGGGTATTTGTTTGTAACCTAAAAATTAAAATGCTATAAATACAATTGCAGGCAAAAACACCGTTAACACATTAATGCATTACGCCCCGCCAACAATCACACACACCCTTTAACCTTCTTCTGATAGCAATCGCCACGTGACATATGGCCCCCTCACCTTTTTCAATTATATGTTTTCCTTCACTCATCTACGCCTCCCTATTTAGTGCCAAGATTTTAAAACATACGGATAATTACACTCTATTTTTTCTGAATTTTGGTGTAATTATAAATAAATTTTTTTATGATCAAACTACCCTTATACATCTTCACATGTTAAATGAATGTGAAGATGTATATATCTTCATGATTATAAAGGTATTTTAGTCTGGAAAAAACACTCAAACGTACATATATATTTGTTTATTTACTGGATACGAAATCTTGATGCATTTAAATAAATTTTAATGTTTTGATGTATTGAATATAAAATGTGTGTGTTAATGTGGAAAATTTAGATGTGAATATCCATTAATACAAGTGGTTTATTTATTTATGAGTTGCAGTAGGTAATGGTCCTTGTTATGAATATATGATAATAATAATGTTTAATTGTATGAATAATTGTTTCGATCTAGTCCGTACAGTATTACTTAAATATGAAAGTGATTATCTAATATTAGCACCCACGGCCTTCTGCATCTCTCTTCCCTCCGGTCTAAACCATTAGATCCGCCCAACTTCCGCCGCCTACCTATTCTCCCTCCTTTTTTTTCTTGATTAATCATCGTGGCACGTTGTCCTTATATATATATAATGAATAATATTTTATATTTTTTTGTATAAATAATAAATTACACCATATGATATATTAAAATATTCAAAATCATGTAAATATATCAACAAATCGACAAAGATATACTTAAATTGTATACTCACTATTAATAAATTTTACAATAATGTCTTTTTTTAAAAAATATAAAAAATTAATCATGTATCAATTTTTACACAGCTGGAGGGGGCAGCAAGGTAGCACTATGATTGCCTTCATTTTTATAATGGTGTCAAGGAAATTGGTGAGTGATGTGATGTGTTGCCAAATTGAGGCATGTGCAATTTTTTAGTCAATTTATTTATATAAATATAAAATAAAATGAATATTTTTACATCTCTTATGGAATTTATCAGATTTCATGTAATTAGAGTTTTGATATGTTAAACTTTCACCATAAGTTTATATATTTCCTATATTAAATTTGGTTTTATAGTTGATATGATATGGGTACAAACGAGACATGCAATAAGTCTGTAAGAAGGTATATTTTCACTATTTTAAGGATAATTTAATTAAAAAAATTATTTGACATATAATAAATCATTAATAAGTCAATCGAAAATAAATATCAATTTTTATTCATTTTTTTTCTTTTAACAATATCAGCAATTTCAGTAAACTTTGACTATTAAAATGACCTATTTATTAAATAATAGCAAATTTTAAAAGTACTAAATATAATTTTTAAATTATTTACAATTTACATATAATTACGCTAGAACCCACGGAAGAGTAGTGTAATTATCTCATATCTTTATATCTAAGAATTATTGATAATTATATACTAACTATCAATAAAACAATTATATCTAATTACTAATATCAAAATAAAACGACTACTACTATTAAAATAGAATAACATTCTACATATTGTAGGATTCGAATCAATAATCTTATAATCATGATGAGGTCTCATTTTCGTGGATTGAGCTAAGCCACATTCACCAGCGAATCTGTCATTTGTTCTTCACATGCAAAAGGCATAATTGCACAATAAAAATATTATTAGGTCTTTATCACCTCAATTATTACAGGAAGGTTGATATTAATATAACAACCTTATCTCAATGACTGATGAAAAATAATGGGATCCCTATTCATTAAAATCCCTTGCAATTGCATAGCTCACACATTTATTTAGGTAGTTTAATGGAGCCTGAGACGCATTAAACAGTTACCTACCAATTATTACGGCTTTAATGAATTTAACGCCTATTTTTCCTTTTAAATTTCGAAAGTCCTTTTAGTTCTTTTTTTTTTTTTTTGGAACAGTAGGTTTAAGACTGTATTTGAATTGAACGATTTGACATTATAGACTGGGTCAGAAGGTTTATCACTAAACACATAATTTAATTGGAAAAAATGCAATTTACCCCCCCCCCCCCATGATATGAAAAATGAGCAAAAGATCATATTTGAAAAAAAAAAAAAGCAAATTATTCCCTGTGCTTTAAAAATAAAGTAAATTATCCCTCCCTATCTAAACCCTTGATGGGTAATTTGTTAATTTTTTTCATAAATATTTTTTTTTTACTTATTTAACTTGTCACATAAGTAAATTGCACTATAAATAAATTAAAAGGGTGGTAGCTACGAATAGCGGAACTATATTGATGAAGCAACGTGCCGGTAATAAATAATAACGTTCGACAGAGAAAGGAATATATAGCACATTTAACACTCTTGTCGGAATACCTGAGGCGAAGGATGAATTTACGCACACCTGATTCATACACGACTGCTACAACATGCAGCAAAAAGGTTAAGATCACCTTAATGGTAATCAATGCAAAATTCTCCCTTATGCACATAAAAGATAATGCCCAGAAAGCCATTATCAATTTCCGAAAGTCCCAAAGCCCTGGAGCTATGTAGGAGTGGATCAGCTATCTGTTTCATCTTTGGGTATAATAAACTCTATTGAGGTTCAGTATAATTGTAAATACTTCTCGTTATTTTAAAATTAACTCAATTCGTTAACCTATATTATATTATTATCTATTTTTTGTGGTAATTTGACTAAAATGACTTTGTAGCTTATATTATTTTTTTTAAAAAAAATTTCTGAAACTTTATTGGACTAATTAGTTAACTTTTTTAAAATTTTTGGAATTTTTCCATCCATTTGTCAGATTCTTTTTTACAAATTTTGTTATTTTTTATTTTTAAAAATATACAGCAAGTGCAAAATTGATAATTCTAGCTAGACGTCTCATAATTTCATCAAATATCAAGAAGTATTTATAAATTTTCAAACACTCAGAAAATATTTATAATTATGTCAAATGTGAGGGTATCTCAATATAATTTACCCCATGTTTAAACAAAAACGAACTTTAGTTAGCCGGCGGTCCGCCATGTAAAGTGCGTGGCCATGGAGCAGACAGCAGATTCTCAATATTACACAATCCTTTGGTCTACTCTGACAGAAAGTGAGGATAAGACACCTTTCTTAAAGTGGTGGGGTATATAGGATTTTCAGATGTACAACTAGAATGCAACACCAAGATTCGGGGACCAATAAAATGTCTTGATTCTTTTCAGAAGATATGTGGCTCCAAGAGAAATATATTGTAGCGAATGTTAAAACATGGACATCTAGAGACACGTGAGGATGAGGCCGTTCTAATTTATAATCCATATTCAAGTATAGGGTCATATTTTCACCACCATAGGAGACAGAAAATGAAGCACAATTGAGCAAGTTTAACACATATTTCAGAGTGAAGCTTTGGTAAATGTTTGAGATGGGGTTATGTAATAATCCAATGGAAAGGTCAGAAACTTCCGTTAAATTCTTAATCAATTAATCCTCGGAAATAAACAAAACAAGAGAAATGAAGAACTATGGCCTTCAAATTATTGTCACAAGGAAGAACAGCGCACCCACATTTACACTTGAGATCCGAGTTCCAGCAGTAAGGTGTGATTAACTTTATCGGATGCCGGGCCAATAAATTGAATGGGACCTGTAATCAGGGAAAAACAGAGGAGTGCAGTAGAATCAAATTCCTAGAAACCATGCTGACACTAATACAAATTATTCCCTGAGGGGGAACTATAAGCTTACCAGGGTTGAGATATCTGTTTTTAAGAGCCCATTCCTCCCGCATAGAGACAAATTTCTTGAATGGGGCACCTGAAACAATCATCGATATAAGGTATGGTTAGGACATGAACTAGTTCACTGTCAGTAGTACTGATTAAATGCAAGCTATTTACGCATACAGCTAACTCATAAGCAAAAGGTAGATGCTTGAAAGAGCGAGCACAGAGAAATTCTCACCATCTAGCTCAACCATTGCCTTCTTTATCACAGGCTTGAACTTACCTGCAGTGTTAGATCAATTGCTTAGAGAAGCATCCGGACTATAAATAAGAAGACCAAGAACGATATTCGCATGTCGAAAAATATTTTCGATTTTGCTGGCAAGAGATTACACAAATCCCAACCCTCCGGCGGTGGCGGGGGTGGCGATTTGTTTCATGGATGCCCTAACTTAGATTAAAGATCATTTATGTGAATCAGCATTGCATACTAGGATAAGATGGACATACCATGTCTCCTTTCGACATCCATAAGTGAAGTCAGTGCTGTTCCACCAACAGTCCATTCTGCAACTGGAGCAGCCAAGTTTCCCACCTGCAAATAACACATTAAAGAAACTGTAAAAGATAATATACAAGATAAAGCTTTAGATCTTTCATATAAGAGGTTGAGTTAAATATCCACTTAATCTAATAGAAGAGAAGGTACATACAGATGATATCAATCCCGTCTTCCCACTCTGAAGCAATGCTCCAGCGCCATAACCCAAAGCGTAGCAGTATGTGGCATCAAAATTAGATGGCAAACCACATCTTCCTTCATATCTGAGATGTTAAAATCACATGGTGGCATAAGATACCATTATTCCTGATAAACCTCATCTCAAAGTTTTGTTCTTAATAAAAGAGAAAGACAGGGAGAAAGCCACATGGTAGGAGTAAGGTGCAAGTACTGTGCACACAAACAGTAATAAAGTTGCCTGAAAATATATTATTTGTACACTAAACAATAGCATCAAAGATAGGATTAGAATACAAAATGTATGTACCCGAAAAAGTGAGACTGGCCTTTGAATTGACCCTTGTATGCAGCTCCTTGTTTTCTGACCTCTAACTCAGTTTCAACCATTTGAATAAGCATTTTCTCAGTTTCAATTTTGGCAACCTGGAGGCATAAAACAAAAAGAAGAGATAAGCTCACTAAAATACAGATGTAATGATCAAAAAGACCGTAGCAGTGATGCGTGTACCTGAACATTTCCATGTGGATCTCTCTCAAGCATCAGTTGATCCTGGATTGCTGGGGGTAGGAAGTCAAATAGCTGAAGAGACTGAGGCGTGAGCTTCTTTTTCCAAACACCAGCTTCATCTACAATATCATGGGCCAATATTTCATTGAGTTCTGCATGCGAGTCATTTACAAACCAGTAAACACTATATCAGCAAAGAGAATATGTATCCTCACAAAGGCAGCAAATTAAAGTTTTACGGATAGATACCTGGTTCAAGTGATTTGCTGGAAGAGAGATTACTTGTACAGAAAGTGAACAAATAAGAGATCGTCAAATTTCGAAATAGATTTACCTCTGGAATGAAATCTATAAGTCCTTCAGGTATGAGTATAACACCATAATTAAAACCAAGTTCTGCCCGTTTGCAAATCACATCAGCAATGTAGTCCGTAACATTTTTAAGTGTCTGTTTCTTGGCAGCTACCTGCAGCAATAGAGAACTTCATATTAAAGCTTCCCTTTTCTATGTGATGGATGTCAAGAAAATGAACCAAAAAAGGCAAAGGTACCTCTTCTCCGATAAGAGTGATATTAGGATGAGTTTGCAAAGCACATTCTAAAGTAATGTGAGAAGCAGCACGCCCCATAAGACGAACAACTGCACAAAATAAGATATTTCATGACTTCATAAGCATCATGTGTACAGCACAACAGTATAATAAACATATCAATTGGACCGTTAAGCAACTGTTGAGCAAGTAAACAACATTTGGAAAGAAAATGCCTCTAGCTGAGGAACTGTCACGAATTAGAAAAAAAATTCATATCTAATTGATTTTAAAAGTGCAACTGTATTTAATAATGAGGTTCAATCAAGAATCACCATAAAGGTAAGACCAAGAGCAGAGAATTTATGAAAAGAGTAACATTTGGAAACATGGTTTCAGCAAGATAAAGCAAGAGAAGCTCGGACGCAACAAAGTTCGTTCCGTTAGATACAAAACTTCTGAATGATGACAAAGTTCAACCACTACTCCCAGATAAACATCATTTCTTGACATGCAAACTATTTGGGAACGAAAAAGTTTTGTGAGATTTCAATGTTTAGACATGAAACACAGCAAATTGAGAGGATTGGCATCTTTCAGTGGAGAAAAGCACAAGAAGGTTCTCTTGGAAGCCTATCCTGGAGAGAAAGTTGAAAAGAATTGCAGCTTATAGATCCAGCACACTTACAGTGGTAGTATTTTCCAGTTGAACGAGCATCAATCATGACGTTCCCAATCATTTCTGCATATATCTGCAAAAAGAGTAAATTAACCAATCAGTTAGAGATTACTTATAAGCTATGGGAGAAGTTAACAAGATGATATCCTTAAGAATGCCCTTCAGAAAGTGCACACAACATTCAATGAAATCAAGCTGTATTAAAAGGCAAACTACTCCTGAGACAATTTTAAAATATAGTTCACCCATTGGCATGAAATGTCTGGATGCTAGTCTTCTCACAATGGTGAAATGCCTAGTACTCCATCCAATTAATACCTCATATCAATATCATTCAATAATTGAACACAATAATCGCCCCAAAAGACAAAAGAAACTGATCATAAAACAGAAGAGAAACAAACAAGTTTTAATACCAAGGCAAACATATTTTGGTGCAATAACACATCTATAACTTATAAATATAAGTGTAAACTGTAGAAAGAAATGCATATATAAGATCACCTTGCAAGCAGTATCAAACCCAAAACTTGTTGGAACCTCTTTGCATTTCAGATCACCATCAATGGTCTTTGGACATCCGATGACTCTTGTTTTCAAATTTTTACTCCTGTAAAATATTCAGTTAAAGTAATGTCTATGTACCTACCATATAAAGTGACCAAGATGAATCACAGAGATAATGATATCTCTTAATACATATCAGATTACCCACCTAAAATTTTCAGCCAGAAGGCAGGCATTTGTATTTGAATCATCTCCACCAATTACAACAAGGCCATCTAGATCAAGCTTAACCGCTGTTTCTTCAGCTTGCTTAAACTAAAACGAATGTCATGCAAATTCTGTCAGTCTCTGAACCTGAAGACTTATCCAGGTATATTATAAATGTCTATCAGACTCATTTTTATACCTGTTCTGGAGTCTCAATCTTGTCTCTTCCACTGCAAATCATATCAAATCCACCCTGCAAGTAATACAATAACTAAAATAGCTCACAGCATACCTTGGATACTTTAATCTCCATCGTGTAGGTTCTAGAATAATTATTTGTGACACGATAGATAACCAATAGTGTCAACAAGAGAAAAGCATTTTGAAATTTTCACCCAATTGACACACAAGAGTGTATTTAAGAAGCCTTTGTTCATTAAACATGAGCAAAAGAAAACACATACAAAGAATGAGACAACAAAATTGATCCCAGAAACAGAAAAATTTAAATATCAAACAAATTAGTTTGGAAAGAACAAAACAGCTTATCAAGGTCTGTTTGCACTCAATGGATCTCATGCAAATGAATAACTTACCTGATTCCTGTAAGGATAAATATACTCTGAGGTCAACACCACAT
>NC_026152.1:8893418-8911208 GCF_000512975.1 Sesamum indicum
ACCCTTGAATCCGTACAATGTGCTTCCTTTGCAGCGATCCTGCAAGTAATCTACAAGACATAGACATGTCTCAATTCACAAAAACATTTAAGCACAAACTATCAGATGAAAAAATTCAGGCCCTAACCAAAGATTCCAGAAATAACATTATGTCCTCCGGGAGCTTGGCCTCCAGATAAAACCACTCCAATCTTCAAGCCCTGACCCGACAAGTTATCACTGGAATCTGCTGGCACCAAGGTCGCTGATGGCTGTCCAAAGAGGCAAGGAAACAATTTTGCAATCTCATCTACATTTCAACCAACCCCCAATTAGTGTTCCTCATTTCAAAATACTCTTACTCTTAGTAGGTGCTTATCAAGTCAATTTAAGGTCGACCCATTAAAAACACATTCAGAGTTCTTCAACTCAATGGCTAACACCAGACACGTGTGATGAGCACTTAATTACTATTATATCTAATTTTCCAAAGCAAGCGTAACTGCAACTAGCATTAGTCAACATACAGTCAAAAGTTCTAGAAAACAACTAAAGATCATCATTCCAATTTCTGAAACATCAGTTTGCATATCTAATTAAATCACAATCCTGGGAAGTGCATGCCAAAGCTCGACAAAAGAAATCAATCAAGCAAATCGAGATCAGAAAAATCCACAAAGTTGAACAAAATGTCAATACCCAAGTCCGTTCAAATCATTTTGTATTTCCTAGTATCAGGATACTTTAGATTTGGAAAATAATAATACGTCTATTCAAATTTAAATAGTTCTTAACCCGGATTTCAATTTCAAAGCATCAAACCGCAACGAAAATAGCAGCAACAAGTCCTTCAAAAACCTCTCTAATCTATCCTCAAACAAAAGTTCAATTTTCCGGATCACACTCCCCTTCGTGAGTGAGTTCTAGATTTAACCAACTTCAGCGCTAGATCACTAAAAGAAGCCTCAACAAGAGATCAATCCAGATACACATCATACATTTGCATAAAACGACTTTGTTTAGCATTAAATAGTATATACACAAGTATGTGCATTGTGCATTTGTGTATACACACCTGGATTGCCTGCGGCTGAGCTAGGTGGACCGTCGACGACTTTGAAGGGGTTTCTGAGGACGGAGGGGAGAGGCAGGGGATGATCGAGGCGGCTATTCTGTACTTCGCTGTAAACAGCGGCATATCTACCGGTGTTGGGAGATTTCACGGCAGTCACTTCTCCATTAGCAACTAAAGCAGCCGCCATCGGAAACTCGTCGTTCTTCTTAACTTGGGAGTGATCAAACCTCAGATCTTTCGGAGAGAGCAGTCTCTTTTCTGGCTGTTGTGTCTGATTATTTTATTTATTTGTTGAGTGACAGACAAGGGTAATGTAGACGTAGTAATGCAGTCATCGAACGCTCCGCCAAAAGGCATAGTTTTGTAAATAGAGGGCGTTTTAAGTAATTTAACCAAATTGCACGCATGGTGCACGTGATTGAGGTTTAACGAGACATGTGCGATTTTATTTCGGATAATTAGGGTTTTTGCTTTTCCCCTGATATGAGAGGGCTGGGCCTTACATCATCCATGAAATTGGGCCTAAGCCCATATTATGATTTGGACTTCAGTACTTCACCAACTTTGTGGATCACTTCGGAGTTTCTTTCTTTTTCTTTTTTGTAATTAGACACATTACTCCCGTGTGCATAAATAATTTTTAATATTTTAAAATATATTATAAATAAAAATAACATATATAAATCAACACAATACATCAAAAAGAAAAAAAGAGAAAGAATACGTTAGTTATCTCATCGATTGAAGATATTTTTTGGATTCCAAAAAAATTAGTGCGGCAGTGTCTACCCGTCACTTTGTATAGCTTCCATTCTAGCACAATTACGGATAAAGAGATGTCTCTAGAATGATAGGTGGCTTGCAAAAATATATATAAATTATTCAATCAAATTTCAGACTGGAAAAATCAAATACACAACTTTCTAATAAAGATGACTCGTTTTTATGGATTGAATCAATATAAATGTACAGTTGTAAGATGAAGAGCTGCTTTTACTCCCTCTTCAGACCACTAAAATGTGAACTTTTTGCACTAATAATAAAATAATTAGTAGTTGGGGAGGTTATATACAACTTCACATAAAAGCTTCACCATGCGATCATTTCAACCACATGAACCATCTTACCTGCTTGACAACTTGGTACCAGGAAATAATACAACCATATGTTGAAAGAATGAGTGACAGTGTTTATAATTGAGCCTATCACACAAAGTTACTACAACATAAATACCACATGACAAAACACTTAAAGTCCCTCCATCTTCTTCTCCTTTTTTATCCTGTAAAGTGCATACAGAATCTTGAATCCTGGATTTTCTCCACATGTATAACTAATCTTCATGTTTCTCTTAATAGTTTGATGTTGTCTGTAACAATCAGCTGAGAAATAATTCCATACCTTAAAAAGACACAAGACAAGCATAAACAACATGCTTCTGTCTCCAAAGAGTAGACCAACGCTTCATTTTTTTGAGTCACTGCACTTGGATCAAGTGTTTAATAACACATTGTGGCTGCCGGTTATCTGCCATCATTTTACACCTAGACGGCTGCATAGGAAGTTTTAGTCCGACTTAGATCTGCTTATACATGAACTAATTACATAACAATTGTGTTGTCATGTAAAATAGTGCACAATATAAGAATATTTCAGTTCGGACAAACATGATTTGCTAAGTTAGAACATTTCTTCCAAACTGAGGATGTAGTTACAAGATTTTTGATAGGTTTATTAGACAAAGATGGCGGCTGCTTTATTTTCTTGATTAGTTTTTCACTTTGGCATCAAGAAGTACTTAGCACTTTAAACTTGAACCACTATAAGAAAAGCATGCCACCTAATACTACCCAATAAAAGAAGTAAAAGGTAGATCTAGGTAAAATCATGACCATCATTACCTTAATAAACTAACCTAATGTTCCCTCTCTATCAGTTCAAATCTTCCTAGTCCAGTCAGGCCGGAACTTTTGGACACATTTCATCTACTTTAATCTCTGGACATAATCATCATTTGCTCCGAGCCCACTGCCTATTTGCATAAATGAATTTTTTTGAGAGCTCATACTCTGGTTCAAATGTGTAAGAATGCAAAGATCCAGAGGAGTGATCAAGAAGCAGAACAAGCTTCAGAGTAGAGGATGCAAGGCATTTTGCTGTAGTTGTAGGCTTAGTGTGTCTTCATCGGAAGAAGCTGAAAGCTCAAATAGTTCGGAAAGATTTCCTACTATTTCAAGAATTGCCCACACCATGGTGCAAGAAAGGCTGGATCAGATGATCAGAGAAAGACAGGAAGCGAGGATTGAGGAGAGGATGAGACGGTCTAGACGTGAAGAGACCAAGTTTGTTGTGATGGTGGCTATGGAGAAGTCCTCATATGATCCTAGAGAGGATTTCAGAGAGTCAATGGAGGAGATGATAGTTGCAAACAGGATTCATGAGGCCAAGGATTTGAGGCGGCTCTTGAATTATTACGTGACAATGAACGCAGAGGAGTTTCATGGTATCATTCTTGAGGTATTCCATGATGTATGTATTGATCTATTTCTGTATTGTAAATGACGTTTATGTCATAGCAATTCTTCTTTTCTTATGAGATATTCTTGAGCAAACAACATATCATGAGTTAATAGCTTTTCATGAAACGGGCAGCACAAGCAAAGTGAACAAGAAAATTCTTGTAAGATGACATATGACAAGATATCCCAGATTGACTACAGAAATAATGAATACCATGATCTGTTGCTGCAAGAAAATAATCCAACCAGTTGAAAAGACGAATATTCGTCAGCTTATCAAATATTATGAAATTTATAGGATATATTCGCAGTATACATAACAATGGGAGATCAACTCGTCTTGGTTTTATTTAATTTTTTTACACTGATCCCAAAAAAGAGGAGCTAATATAATACAACAGTTACTGAAAACCAGTAATGTCTAAGATGTCAAGAGGGGACTGCCTTCCTTGATAAGCACAAAGATACTGCCTCCATCTCCTCTTGAAATTCGAAGCTCATCATCAAGGTATGTTGTTAGCAGCCATGATTCCGCGTTGCTATTGGAGATGGAAAACTTCAAGGGAGGGCGGCTAGAAATGGTCTTGGCAACAGAAGAAGCTGTGTCCTGTACAGAGGTGAGCAAACCTTTGAAGGGCGTAAGATCAATCTTTTGACCCAAGAATTCCACATTTTCAGGCAATACAATGGAATCTGTCAATTGGGGCGTCCCAATAACACCTTCCTCAAACTTAATCTGCAAGAATATTAACATAAATCAAAATCAATCAATATTTGATTGGAGGCAACAATAAAAGATTCAAAAGATTTACCAATGAAGCCACAGACAGGAAAGTAAATTAGCCGTTGAGAAGTAAACAATAGCACAAGTAAACACCTGCACACGCTTGGGACTTCGAACTTCAAATTTGGCATTGGTAGAGATTGATGTGGTTGCCAATGGTCCAGAAAACACAACCGAGTTCTGGACAGTGAAATTTTCCGAGTCAATGGTCTGTGATATCTCTTCAAGTTTTGCCAGCGGCAGAGATGCACCTCTTGAAAACAAGGGAAACAACCCAGAAAATGTCGTGTACCTGCAGTGCGCAATCCACAAAACACAAATGAAGAGTTACTAGCTGCAATATGGAATCCTGGCGATGATTCACACGCTTTGGATTGTGACATGGGGCTGTTTCCTGTCAGCTTTCTGTTCAGGACCTCAAGACTCCCAATTTGCACATGCCAAATTCTTCTTCTAATTTACGTATCACAGACTGTCAGGATCAAGTGCATATAAGGCTATAACTATTCGTACAAACTAGCGTTACAAAGAATTACTAAATGCTAGTGATTTGACCATCACTTTTATCGATAGTCACCTAAATATAATTGTTCTCGATTTAAAACTACAATTACGGAAAACTAATTATGTGATTCATAACACAATTGAAATCCCAACAAGCAGTTAGAGAACAACGCTTACATAATTTGGACTTTACAATAATCAAATTCATTAGTAAACCAAAAATCATGAATCTCGAAGCAGAACTTACGCAAGGATCCATTTTCCATTGAGTAAGGTTAAAGCCTCAGTCGGAGCAGGAGTTGGGTTTTTAGCCTCGAGCTGCGTGATGAGCTCCACAATCTCCGCCCTAGTATCACTAGAAGCGCCCAATCCCCTGTTTGTTCCATAAAACGAGTCCACCAATTGTTTCTTCAGTATATCGATTTCCGAGGGCTTCTCGTCAATAACCGCCACTCCTGGAGGTGCGGGCTCATTGTCAGGGCCCCACTCATCTTCGCTGACAGCTCCCACCGTGAATTTCTGCTTCAGCTTCGCAGATTTCCTGAGCGGAACGGCAGGAAAATTGATCCGATTAACCGGAGAAAGCGCAGCATTTAGTTTCGATTTTGAGTTCAGAGACGAACCACGGAAGATTTTACGCGAAAACTGATTGATTGAAGAGATTGAAGCCATTTCTGATGAATTTTCTCCAGTGCAAAGAAGAAAACAGAGAACAACGAAACAGGGGACTATCTGTATTCCGAGTCAAAATGGCCAATTCCATAAGTCGGTAGGTATGACTGATTCGCCATTTGAAGCTAAAAGACGTAGTGACCCTTGTGTGCTCTGTTGATGACTTGATTCTCACAATGAGCAGGGGGTATTATGGGTATTTAATCTGTTTTGTAACTATGAATGACGTTGTATGTAATGTGAGGTAAAGATTGATTTTGGACATCTAGTCATCCAGATTCTAGAATATTCTTCATCTTTCTTCTTTCCCAAAAAAAAATCTTGATACTATAATGTATATTTTTTTAAAAATAAAATACAATAAATTACTTCAAAAATTTGTCATAGTTAAGAATGTATTTATGAAATTTGATGTGCATTATTAGTAAAAAATATACTAAATTATAAGAATAAAAAAGTAATTTGATATGTATGAGACATACATTAAGCAAATGCAACCCACCACACCATATAACTTCCAGCACTACTATAAATACCAAAATATTAATTTTTTAAGGCAAGTTATTATTCATTGAGTGAGACCCATTTTCCTTGAAAATAACACTTCTTTCAGAAACCGCAATTCTGTCGAGGTAAAATTCATAATTTTATCCTTTAATAAAAATACTCGACCACATCAAAATTATAAATATTTCTTAATATCTGGTTTATCAAAATCGATTTTTGCAGCATTTTTAGCTTTGAGAAGGATGAAGTATGGTCCTGAATCCTGACGCAAACCCACCACCCATCCTAGCTAGGAAGGTGATACTGAAACCCTTCATCAGTGTTGATATCTCTTTGATGGAGAGTCCCCACCCCCCACCATGAACATGCATGTACGCAGGCATAACACATGCAATTGCAATTCAAGACCCAAGGACTTATCAAGAACCCTACCTACGTACCGCATTATCATGGGTGTTTTATTGTAATAACTATCTTTTCATGGGTTAGAACGGAATATTGATCAAATATATAGGACCTAGATTTAATTAATTATTATTGTGGTGGAGGACGTACAGCCATACTTGCTACTGAGGAGAAAGGCATCTTCTCAAGTCCGACACCACACAAGAATATAAAATCAACATCATAAGCTCAATGTATGTAAGAATTCATAGAACCTAATTAAGACCAAATCACACACACACACACACACACACACATGTTCTCTTCTTTCTCTTTTGTAATGAAATGATTGTATGCATCTCCCATTCTCTACCACTTATATGATTCAGATACAATGAATCACCTGTACGTATAGAGTTGATAACTCTGCTTCATGAATTATGAAATTATGAGCTTCAATTTCATAATAGTAATTTAAATTTTATCGCATCTTCTATCTCCACGTTTATGAAAGTTTTCTTTAAAAAAAATAAATGACACAATCTTAATTTGTTCACGTGACGTGTATTTATTATTTGAACAATAAAATTTGATGGAGAAACAAATTGATTATTGGTTTGTTCTTTTTTTATGAATATATTATTGTTGGTTTCCTTCATAAGGAAAGGTTGGGTGAGAGCAGAATTCTAGAATTTGATCAATTTTGTCTGGTAAAATTTTGTGTGCATTCAAAGATATATATGTAGACTGTTGTTTACACATATGTTGTCTCTCTACGATGTATTATATATAACAGTACAAGTTACTATGAAGATAAAACACACTCTCGTCTAGAACAATCAATTTATATGTGCGTACACATAAAATCACAATCCTGCTTTTTTTTTTTTATGAATAAATTACAATTACATCATTATGCAACGATTAATAATTAAATAATCCTATTAATTATCAATTTCAAATATTTATAGTTAATTTAAAATTACGATTAAAATGAACGGACAAAAATCGGACCATCATTAATATATTGATTGGATTGGAATCTGCGTCATAATTAAACTATAATTGTAATTTTTAAAATGATAAAATTACAATTAGCTTTTTTGAGGTTTGGTATAATATAAATATTACTTTGTTGTCCGAAAATTACTAATACTCCTCTGATTTTAACATATGTCCAGAAACTGGTTCATTCAATTAGCCATTAGATTTTTATAAATTTTTTATGTGAATTAATCAAAATATCTTTATGGACTACGAAATTATTTTGCTTATATATGGACTAGTAGGGCAGACAAGAAGGAAATTTCACATTGTTTACTTTTTTTTTTTTTTATGAATTTTCAAATTCTTAAAAAGAAAAAGACAAGGGCAAAGTGCATATATTCGAATGTCCGTCTAGAAAGATTACATAATTTTATCAAATATTAAGGATATTGATATTTTTTTTAAATAGCAAAAGAATATTTATAATTATGTTAAATCTCGTAAACAATAGTTGTAATTTATCGATTTTGGAATTTTCTTTGGAAAAAAGTTACATTTTCTTGGGCTGTCCTTTTATAAGTACCCTTTGGATGGTCAAATTAGGACAACAATTTCCAATTTTGACTTACCCTTCCAGAAAACAACATAAAATAGGATCTTGTCATATTGTAAGATCTAGCGACACATTTTTATATAATATTTTTCAAAAATAACATCTTTTCTTAACTTGGTTTCAACATATTTTATATTAAGGTTAATTATACTTAGATTCAGTTCGAAAAAAATGAAATTATATTTTAAAAAAATTAAAATTACTCTTATACCTTCTTCAAAAAATTTACATTTACATCTGATCACTTTTCATTAGGATTTGAACAAAAAATATTGATAATGACGAAATAATTACATAAATTCCATATTTTAACTCTTATTTAATATTTCTATGTAATAGTTTTGTACATATAAGAAAAAAAATATAATAATGTTAACCTTACTTTATATATTTATATAACATTCGTCCCGTTATAAGTAAAAAATTATACATAAAAATGTTAAATGAGGGACAAACTTAAAAATTTATTTAATTTTTTTTTTTTGCTGATTTCGGTATTTTTTATATAAATATCAACGAAAGGAGGTCAGGTGAGAACCGAAAATTTTTCGAAGAGAGTACAAGTGTAGTTTTACATTTTTAAGGAGTTTAAGTGTGATTAGTCTTTTATCTACACTAATATAATAGAAAGGTCTCATACACTCACAAACGGGTGGTTAATGATACCAGCGCACTAATTTTTAAATATGACAATTAAAATCCTAATTAGATAATTTTAAATATTTTTGTTGAGTTACATATTTTATTATAAATAAAATAAAATATTTATTATATGTAGAAAGAAATGACGTGGCAGCCCCCACAAAGTAAGGAGGAAATTTCAAGCACACTTCTCCGTCCACTTTCAAAGTCACTTGACAAATTTTCTTTTAATTAGAAATAATGACAAATCAATGAAAAGGTTTTTCTTTCTTTCTTTCTTTAAAAGAAAAATTTATTGAGTAAGAGGGTTTTTGTCTCTACTTATTTTAAAACTTATAAAGTGTTAGACGTCATTTTTAAAATAAATATATAATTTTTCTTTTTTTTTTTTTTGTGTGTGTGTGTTTGTGGGGGGGTTGGAAATAAGTGGGAAAGTGTTAGCATGCATGTATGCAGACACTTGACCGAAACAGAGGCAATTTGTACTCTATAAATTGCCCTCCAGGAATCCTCTCTCTGCACTGCGATTCATAATCTTTCAAAAGTAAACAACACAACCACTCTCTCTCTCTCTCTCATCACTCTCACACTCAGAGAAATTAAATAATGGCAACTTTTCCAGTGATTAACATGGAGAAGCTCAATGGGGAAGGAAGGGCAGCAACAATGGAGATGATCAAAGACGCATGTGAAAACTGGGGTTTCTTTGAGGTATTGTTGCGAGTTTTTCCCGTTTTAATTGACGATAGGGTTAATCATGTGAACTCTGTTGACTCGATGGACTTTTAGTGTTGATTTACTGGTTTGTTCTGTTTTGAAGGTGGTGAACCATGGAATCGCTCCTGAGTTCATGGACACGGTGGAGAAGCTGACCAAGGAGCACTACAGGAAATGCATGGAGCAGAGATTTAAGGAGATGGTGGCTAAAAAGGGCCTTGAAGCTGTTCAATCTGAAATCAATGATCTCGACTGGGAAAGCACCTTCTTCTTGCGCCATCTCCCTGTCTCAAACATGTCTCAAGTGCCCGATCTTGAAGCAGAATACAGGTCTTTTACTCTTCCACCACTGAGATTGAATTTAAGTTGGTATATAGTCTGTTTTCAGTCACTTGAATTTGTTTGATGATACGTGACAGGAGGGTCATGAAGGAATTTGCTGCCCAGTTGGAGAAACTGGCTGAGCAGCTTCTTGACTTGTTGTGTGAGAATCTTGGCCTTGAAAAAGGTTATCTGAAGAAGGTATTCTATGGCTCCAAAGGTCCGAATTTTGGCACTAAAGTGAGCAACTATCCCCCGTGCCCAAAGCCCGATCTCATCAAGGGCCTTCGGGCTCACACTGATGCCGGGGGCATAGTCCTTCTGTTCCAGGATGACAAGGTCAGCGGCCTCCAGCTCCTCAAAGACGGACAGTGGGTCGATGTTCCGCCCATGCGCCACTCCATCGTCGTCAACCTCGGTGACCAACTTGAGGTAATTCTCTTAGAATTATCAAAGTTCTCATCTGAGTTTCATCACTCAATGGTTCTTGCAATGCATAAATCTTGCAATATAACGCACAATTATACCAAGACCATAATCATCCATTATAAGATGGCATGTACATGTAAGTTTAGAAGGAATATAATCTACAGACGGTGAGAAGAGATTGTTGTAAGTGACTCTTGTTTTTTGTTTGTCCTGAAAGGTGATCACGAATGGGAAGTACAAGAGTGTGATGCACCGTGTGATTGCACAAACAGATGGGACAAGAATGTCGCTTGCATCGTTCTATAATCCGGCAAGTGATGCAGTGATCTATCCTGCTCCAGCTCTGGTTGAGAAGGAGCAGACAAGAGATCTGTACCCAAAATTCCTGTTTGAGGACTACATGAAGCACTATCTTGGGGTCAAGTTCCAGGCCAAGGAGCCAAGGTTTGAAGCCTTTAAGAACATGGAGAACACTGCTGATCTGGGACAAGTTGCAACTGCTTGAGTAGGTTAAAACAGTATGCTCAGTGATTTGAAATAAAGAATCCGAACTCTGAGTTTAGGAACTGATGTTGCCTAAAAGATAATAAGCCGTTCTCGTAGCTTGTATTTGAGTGTTATAGAGGACTTGTTTGGCTTGTGTAAGATTAGTGTGTTGTACTTTCCAATTCTACAAGAAATAAGACATCAAAATTTTCGTCCTATAACTTTAGCTTGAATTCATTATAATCCTTTATATTTGTCAATATTAGATTTAGTCCTTTATCTATCAATTTTGCTTAGATTTGGTTCATCCTAATACTCTTAGTGTAATATAAATAATTTTTCGATAAACCTATATTCTTATACCATTTTAGACGCTCATTAGTTACAAGATTCAAAATGAATGAATATATACGAATCAAAATTGCTCTTGAAAAGTTGTGTAGGGTAATGAAAATTGGATCAAAGATTAAAATTAAGTAATTTTGAAAGTTATCGAACTAAAACTAAAATGAACAAATTTAAAAGATTAAAATTAATAGCAAGTATATTTAAAGAACTAAACAAATAATTTTAATTGTTGTGGTACTGAAACAAGAATCGGAAGTTTTAGCCATAAGAAAACCACATGGTAGAAAATAATGTCTTGCACTCAACCTAGCATAATCCTTGTGGTACTGATACTCTGTTTTCACTTTTTACTAGTTTTTCAGACATCCACTTCGAAACTAGGTAAGTTAATACAGCTTAACTTTTCTATCCAAA
This sequence comes from Sesamum indicum, assembly GCF_000512975.1. Taxonomy (NCBI): domain Eukaryota; kingdom Viridiplantae; phylum Streptophyta; class Magnoliopsida; order Lamiales; family Pedaliaceae; genus Sesamum; species Sesamum indicum. The sequence goes on from NC_026152.1 coordinate 8,904,800, forward strand.
CACGGGATAAAAGCATATAAGCATTAAAAGAAAGAATAGTTAAGCCGCGAAAGAACATGGTACAAGATATATTATTACTCACTTAAGATCAAAATGTAAGATTGTTGGCTTCCAAGAACTGATGATACATATTACGATATGAATTGTTAAGCCCATATAAACTTTTTATGGGAACCATTGCAAACATCACGGTCAGCCTCAAAGTTGAAAGTCCAAAAGTTTCAAGGACATGACAGAAAACCTTCGAAGCATAAACTCCAAATTGCCACATGAATAGACATCTCTTTGTCAAGGGAATACAGCAAAAACAATTTTTTCAATCCAAGTTGAGCATCAAACACCCTTTCACTCGAACCCAGAAGTATGAAAAGTGAACCATCACCCGTGGTGACACCTCCAAGCACCACATGACAAAATGTGAAATACCTTTTCAGTTATCTCCTTTGTCAACCACATTACTAATAGGATCCTCAACCTTTTTCTCATGCCCAGCTGCTGCTTCCTCATTAGAACAGTGATTTTTAAGAACTGTTGAAATGTCAGCTTCAGAAGCTCCAGCAAGTTTAAAGCGCTCCACTGCAACATCCAGATTCTTTTTCCAATCAGGCAAGCCCAATTTACATTCAATTTGAGATCTCTCAAAAAGCATGTTGCCCCAAAACAGATGAATTTGAGATCTCATGACAGCAGCTTGCTCTGCTGCTTCCTCAGGTGAGATTTCCCCACTCGTTGTACCTGAGGAATCACCTTGTGCACCACCGCCCTGTTTTTTCCTTCTTTTCAATAGTTCATCCTTCTTGCTTACACTAGGATCTTTCAATTCATTAACTCTCTGCTCCTCCATCTTCTCCCACATCTCAGTTGCTGATTTCATTTTTTCTTCTGCACTATCAAAAAGACCAATGGTCTCAGTTGGATCCCATTTCGACAAATCCTCTTTCTTTGCTAATACAAATGACCAATGAAGCTTTGCCATTTCAAATTGTTGCTGCCCCAGAGCCAATAATCCTTCATAAAAGTCTGGCTTAATCAATAGAGCCTCCTCATACTTTTCTCTAGCAAGAGAATACTTCTCCCTCACCCAATCATAAGCATTCTGAAGCTGTGCATCCATCATTTCTTTGCCAGCTGATTCATCTATCGGAATTTTTTTCCTTGCTGCACACATATGAACATTTCCCCAGTTGAAGAATGCCAATGCAGCCACCTCTTGAAACTTCAGGGCTGCCTTGTCAAAAAGATTTTGAGCCTCTTCACTTGTCACTGTCTCCTCAAGGGCTTCAGAACACAATTCCATCCCGAGCTCATGAAGATCGATATGCGCATCAGGGTCGATCCCAACATGGGTCCTGAAAAGCTGTGCAAACTCAAATAACCAATCATCCATCTCCACCTCCTTACATTCTGGGTCTTCCGGTGCTCCAGTTTTCTCATTGGGAACAGTTTTCTCAGTGTTGTCAATCTCAGAATCCACAGCTTCCACTGCAGAATCAGCCACTGAAGACTGTGAGACATTCTCATCCCCTTTAGCTGTATCACTCTCAAGAGGCTTTTCCTCCTCCTCTTCAAGTAAAGGTGGCTCTTGCTCAGGACTCACTTCAACAATATGCAACCTCAAAATACTAATGAAGTCCCCTTTATCTGTATCAGGATCTTTTGGAATAAGGTTGTCAACAGAGGACTCGGCCAGTCTAAGTTCGGCGGTACATGTTATAGTAACCAAGTCACCATCACTGTCTTTGTATTTAATCAGCACTGCTTTTGACATAGGAAAACGTTTGCTAATCACATCCCTCAAAACTTTTAAAGTGCAATTGACAGGCATCTCGGCAAGCCTTATGTCGTGATCATAGACAAGCTTCAATGGTCTGTAACGAATTGTAGCCTGTGCAGATTTCCCATGATGTGGAAGCAACACTGATGGAGAAGTTGACTGTTCCTTATGGTTATCCTTGCTAGAATGTGCATTGGGTCTTGAAGAACCATTGGAAGGCTTTAAAACAACTTTTGGCAACTGGTTTTTGCTCTCAGGACCATTTTCAATAGGCGGAATTGGATACAACTTTTCTGACTTGTTAGATGGGACAGTAGGTCCAATTACTGAAGATGTTTGCTTCTTAGGTACAGGTCGGGCTGGCAAACATGGTCCAAGGCCAGCTATTGGTGCCCCACGCACTGCAGAGGCCCCAAGAGCTGCTGGTGATGGGCGGCTCTGGAGGTCCTGCTGGGCCTCTTGACGAGGGCCAAGTGCCATCCTCAATCGTCCAGCAATCTCCAAGGCATCACCATGATTAGGATCACTAATCAACAATGATTGCACATCTTGCATAGCTAGCTCATACTTACCTACTGCCTCGAATGCGCGAGCCCTCCTGAGAAGGGCTCGGACAAATTGTGGCTGTACCTGAAGTGCCAAATTACACTCAGATATCACAGTTTCATAGTCAATAGGTTTCATCTGCATCAAACAAGCAGCTCTATTGCTGTGAAAGACCGCCCGGTCAGGATGCATTTTTGGAGTGAGTTTAAGCGCATTCTCATACTGTTGAAGAGCACCCACATAATCCTTGGCCTGAAACCTTCTGTTACCTTCTTCCTTGAGCTCATGGGCTCTCTTCAAAAATACTGATGAGTCCAGATTAACACCACCATTGACAACAGGTGGCGAGTGGTTATCTCCACTGCTCACTTGGTTTTGGCTCTGGTTTTGGTTAGCACCAGTCTTCTTTTTCCTTCCCCCAGACTTCCCCATGCTCTTTTACCTCCCAAGATTCAAACTTTATATAAAAAGAAGAGTTCAATTCTATTTCCAGATGCGGTATCGATTACAGATTCAAATATCCCCTAAAACCAGGGAATAACAGGATTAGATAAAAAAAGTAACAAAGTAAAGAAAAACAAAATAGAGAATGACATACCTACAGGATCAAGCCGGCTCACCTTTAACGAAGAAACTGGAGACGAATCCTGAACCAGCGGATAGAATGAAACTGAGAGATCCCCGACGAAAATTTGGTTCGATGGCAGAGCTTCATTCAGAGAGAGAGAGAGAGAGAGAGCGTAGTGAAAAAGTAAGAGATGGGGTTTTGGGGAAATGAGTTTGGGGGTTTGAAACCCTAGAGGGTTGAATTCGGATTATTTTCATGTTGAATATCCCCTGTGGGCCCAAGCTTTTTACTGGCCACGTCAACCCAACGATAACTATGGCTCCCAACTACTTTGAATCGTCGTATATATGATATGGGCCACGCTGTCACTTGAAATTGGGCCTTAGTTGATAACAATATAGAGAGGGTCAACACTGAACCCAGCCCACCCCATTAATGTTGAAGAATTAAATAATTGAGTTTGACAAATATTCTTTACATAAAAGGGATAATTATGTCTTGCTCTAATTATGTCTAAATTTTTTATAATTTAAAAAGTTATAGCATCACCATGTTTTCGCCTAATAAACAAATTCGTTCATCCATCGAGTTTAATAAATTTACTGATAATCCACATTCAGTGAAAATTTAATGTTTTTTTCAAGTTAACTTATTTATAGATTGACCAAACTATCATTTTCACCCGTACAAGGATAATTTGATTTAACAAGAGTTATTTGACATTAATAAATCACCCGTTGATATATACAGATTTCATTCAAATTTATTTTCTAATGTCAGCAAAATTCCATATGTTTACCAACCAAGAAATATATTTTTAAAAAAAATAAATATCAAGAATACTAAATATAATATGTCAAGCCTCAAAATTTTACTTATAATCACACAAAATTCATGAGATGACAGTGTAATTAACCCCCATACAAAACATCCTGTGTCTTTTCTCAATATTGAATATAATCTTCAAATATCAATTTACGCTCTCGCCAGAAATAACGCAACAGATCCGGGAAACGAGTCCTGCGGACCATCAAAGCATGCACGAGTGCTATTTTACTTTCTTAAATATACGTGCTTAATTAATATTTAATAATTCAGTGCATTTAACTGCTATCAACAGCTAGCCTTCCACTGCCTGCCCAAAAGCCTATAATCCCCTTTCAAATCATTATTGTTGCTGTTCCACAGTTTTCACCAGTATAAATTTTTTTCCCGTTAGGGTAGATTATTTTCCCCACCCCCCACCCCATTAGGGTAGATTTCGACTTTTGCAACTATAACAAAGGCATTAGGATCTCTGTTTCAGGTAATGAACATCCACATGTAGCAATAACCTGTCAAAACACGCTATACGTGTATCTACAACTTAAGCCATACCTGCTCTTGGTCCGCTCTTGACAAGAATGATGATCACCATAGCACAATGGGATCGACATGGAAGTTGGCAACGATGCCAATTTCAGATGCTGAAATCCAATTGCAGCTATATTTTTGGTGGAATCCAACAAACAGCTAGTCCATGAGTTGGATTTCCAGGGTAAAGATAAATAATTTAATTTAATTTTTCAATTCCTTTATTTACTCCTATATTTGCATATATTCGATTTCATCAATCAAGGCGCAAGTACAAGAACCTTTATTGTCCCTTGACTGTTAGCTGTTAGCATAGTTGGGCTATCACTTTTCCAACACACAGCACTAATGAAGTATGACCCTGCGTCTTCATCTGCTTCATCTGTGTCAGTACTCACGAATCTATGCCACGCTGCGGGTCTAGAAATTGCCTACAAAAATACCAAAATATTCTCAACTATAAAATTCCACGAATGAACTAGTCGGATGCGAGGACCTCTAGGAAAAAGTACTGTCGATACCTTGTGATACACAAACACCTCATTTGTTTCACTGCCGCAGGCTATGTATTCACTATTAACCGTTAGGCCCACAAAGTTCTTCTCATTTGCATGGCCCCTGAATACGCGTAGCTGGAGCAAATATAAGAAGAATCACTGTAAATTAACATTCTTAGAAAAAAATAGCATTCAACGTACCATGCTTAGTATGTGTACATGCTAGAAAAAGGAAATAATTATGCTACCCGTGATATGAATAGCACAAAATTTGAAGCCTCAAGAGAACCAAAACATACCGGAACATTTTCATTAACATCCCATAGGCGCAATGTACTGTCAGTAGATGCAGAAGCAAGCTCATTGTTGGACAAAAATTTCACATATGATACAGCCTTCCTATGCCCACTGAAAATATGTAATGGCTGGCTGATTTTTCTTAAGTCATAGTAATGAATATGATGATCTGCAGAACCAACCTGCAACAGACACAAGTATATAACCTCATACATGTAGTTCATATCTGTCGAAAGAACATGAAATTCTGGAGTAATATACACAATAGGATTACCGCTATATGAATGCTGGATCCAGGGTTATATTTGACAGAACATATATTGGCTTTCATATCAATGTTGAGCACACTTGCCTCCTGTTTCGTACACCATACTTTGACCTGCGGAACATTTCAATTTTTATTTTTTTATTATAAGTTAAATCATACATTAGAAGAAGGAAAAGAAGTTTGTACATTGAGGGACAGCTGTGCCCTCATCACACAGAACAGAAGCACGACTTAGGTTGAAAGGGATGGCCCCTTCCCACTTAGAAGTTTCAGCCCACTTAGACTTCAAATAAACATCAAATAAGTCCTAGAAATGTTTTTCAATGAAAAACCTTCATTGATAAACATAATAAAATTTGGAGTTTGGAATGGCAATATTTGGAGAAACTTATTGGGTTATGCTCTCTAATATGTCCTTAAATAAACATTCTAACAGCCCATATTAAGTCATTACAAATAGTGCAGTCTGCACTCCTCAAGCTCTCAACTTATGAATACTGCACCCTTAGATTGCTACTCTAAAAATATGTTGCTCTACCCTCCTACATCCATTTCACTTCTAACCTCTAAATTGCAAAAGAGGACACCTTAATAGAGGAAACAAGAAAGGTTCAGTATTCAAAAGTGGTGTACTGGTGATTCTCTCTTATTCTATCATTTCTCTCACAGTTTAAAGGCTCCACTTTATAATTGGGCTTTGATGTGATTTTCAACAAAATAGGCGAAGGCAAAACTTGATAACTAATGACCGGAGAGTTAACAATTGTCAGAAGTGCAAGGTACAGAACTAGCGGATAAACAAGTAGGAGGGATATATCTGGGCTGCATGTGCTTCTAAAGCACACTGCCGCCTCAAGGTAGACAGAGCTTCACTTTCTTAAGCGGTACTAGAAGAAAACATTTTAGCTTTTACACACAAGAGAAGTGGAGTTCATCTTTCAACTACCTTGCAATCGTCACTCCCTGATACAAGCATTGAAGGTTCTGTACGGGAAAAATCAACACTCCAGGCACGTTTTTCATGCTCCTCGTATTCCATCACACTCTAACAAATTTCATACAGCACAGTTCGAGGGTGAGTACAAATCAGCTTAATCTAATTCTGC
>NC_026152.1:8911349-8944573 GCF_000512975.1 Sesamum indicum
AGATAAAACGGCGAGAAGAGAAAAGGGGGGGGGGGGGGGGGGAGAAAGAAAGATATTCAGCATAAATTCTACCTGCCGAGTAGTCACATCCCAAACAGTTACAATGCCTTCATAGTCGCTGCTGGCTATGTGATTTTTTGCGTACTTGTTCCAGCTTAAACAGCTGAGTTTTGATCGTGTGGACATTTCCGCAACTGGACATTGCACATCAGATGGTTCATTAACTACCTGGAAAGCATTTGACCAATTTGAAAAGTGATACCAGATGGGTCATAATTATAGCAAAGCATTTGAAGCCCCAAATTTTATTGGAAGCATTACAAAAATGTAAATTAGTATGCAAATCATGAATATGGTAGCATCCCCATGGAAAGATAAAATTCCAACTGAGAAAGTCAATTATAAAACCCATTACCGAAGCACAAATGTCAAATATGTCCAGTCATCTGCAGAAATGCAAGTTGTGACATGCAATACAATTTTGAAACACTTGCCAACATTCTTACCGATGAAAACTCAAAAATCTTGATACGTCTTGATACTCCAGCAGTAGCAAACAATTCATCATCTCGGTCAAATTCTATACTGCAATAAAGAAAGGAAACTTTTGAAAAAAAATACAGGTAAAGTTGCACACAACACTCAGACAACAGTCCAAAAGCAGGGAAACAGAGGGACACTATAGCAGTTCGTACAGCCCAAAAATGAGACCATTGTCGGAGACGGCAATAATTGAAAAATCCTATGAAATTACAGGTTACTTAATTCAAACTTTTCGAGATTGAAAATCAGCACTGCCAGCATCACATACACCATTCTATTAGATGGATTGAAAGTAGAACACCATAAACTGAATAGAGGTCCCTATCTTGTGAAATGTAACCCACTTCTTTGAGTCTGTTACTGATTGGTGAAGGAAAACAGAATCACAAATCCTGTCTGCAATTGTATATAAACGAATTCTTACTAGTACTTAGTAATGTCATGCATGAAACATACAGAAAATACCAGCAACCACATATTATAATAGTCAAAACAAGTTATTGATTTTTTCCACTGGCTGTCTGGTTTAACAAAAAAAACGAAAAAAACTGAAGGCTTTATACACAGAATATGCAGAAAGATTGTCCAAATTTGATGTTTTTCTTTTTGCTCTTTTTTACCCTAGCTCTTGTTTCCAGCTGAAATGATGCACCAGCAACAGAATTAAATTCCATCCAATTTGGCAGCAGGCTCCACTAACCTTGATACAATATTAGCTGAGTGAAACAAATCTCCATGTCTAAGCTCAGCAACAACCCGCAACCGACTGATTAACCAAACAAACTCGATCAGTAAGTGAGCATGCATTTGAGTAGAGAAACTAAGATGTCTCCATATATCTACACCTGTATCTTGTGAAGGTTGACAGGACAGACTGAAAATCTTCAAGTCCTTCACTGTAACCTTCTAAATTGGAACCATGTCTATCCCGTTCTTGCTTTTCTGAAGATAGTCTCGCCCAATATCGCCGCTTTTGCAAGTAACAGTCTTGTAGATCATTGAACTGTTGTAACAGAAATTACTATGACCACCTCAGAGAAAGAGATAAAGATCACTTAAACACGGAAAAACCAATGGCATTTTCCATGATCAACTTTACCCTAAGCACTGCAGCCACTACTCGAGGAGGTAATTCAGAGTAATGCAGCAGGAGCTTGCCAATGGCATGCCAAAATAGACAAGGATGCTGACCCCCCAACTCAATTGACCTAAACTAGTGCAGGGAATTATCAAGTATTCTTAAGATTGGCCTATCGGCAATGACCATTCGCAGGTACAATTGTTTATTGATACAACTACTTTCCTCCACATCATGTGTAAGTTCAGCTCTTTTGTGCGAACTTAGGAGCACAAGAAGCCCAATTACACCTCAACAATGTGAGATTACTGGTAAACAAAAACTGACCTGTGCATGCACCCGCCTCTTTCTTGCCAATGCCAGTCCAGAATGAGTAAGACTTTGGGTGTCTGACCCACCATAAGAATCCTTCCTTAGGATTAAAGGACTTGCAGAAGATTTTCCATCAACTTTTCTATTTTGGGACCCGCCAGAACTCATGCGGCCTTGGCCTGGTGCCATAGCAGTTCTAGAAACACTGAGACCACAATGTTTATCCATAAGCAAAGGTAATGCCGATTTGGAAGGGGGATCGTCGATAAGCATTCTCAGTTTTGCGGAGTATCTATCCCTTCTCCGGCACAACTCTATTCGACGTCTCTCCACAGCATGAATATCTTCTTTAATGTATTGGAGGTCAGATTGAATCTGCAAGACAAATAAAATGTAATCTTTTTCCCCAGAAAAATACAAAAACAAAACAAACGATATATCATTTTTTTAGTTGAGGATATCCATCAACAATCATGCTGCAAAAGAATCCTTGATAGATTCCACAGAGGATGAACATCAGAGAGTATATCATATTCAACATCGTAGACATAAATATTGCATGTGGTAATACGATGACAGAGAATTGATTTGCGTGGTTAACAACATTGCCCAACTCTTGAAGCTAACTTCTATTTTCAAGTAAGAAATGAAACCTTGATAGTGTCTATAGATGTCAAGTATCCTAACATGAACCTATGCTCCAATGGCAATGACTCATATTGCCCAAATGTAATTTAGACAAACTATTATTACCTCCAATGGAATAATTCACTACATAATTACTTGCAGACAAGGACGAAAAAAAGGTTTAAATTCATTAGCAGTAGCATAAATTTCTTCTACAGTAAATATGATATGACAAAGCCATAAAGGGGAAAAACAAGTCTCAAGCACCTCACTCAGCTCATCAAGTTTTTTCTTTTTCAAACAATGCAGAAAATCAAGCAGAATCTGTAGATTTGTCTCAGCTTCTTCTCGCTCCATTTTGCTTTTCTTCTCAGCAATAAGATACAAGAGGCTCTCAAGCTCCTTAATTGACGCTTCGCATCCCTGTCTTAAGTGTCAAATTAGAGTCACTGGACAATTACAGAAGTCAGGGGAAAAGAAGATTTAAATATGCATTTGCAGAATATCATGAGCAAGACCTGGAAGAAAATGGGTTTCAACTAAACCCGTATGCTGACAGATGCAAAACTTACACCTAATAGTGCTCCTCGTCGTGCCAAAATTTGTTCACTATCTTCAAATTGATAAGGAAGAATGAAAATTAATCCATATGAACTTTCAACTGTATCTTGAAACCAAAAATAATTTTTTCCTGCTTGGGGGTTTGGCAAACACTATCAATGAATGAGGAGTGCTCAATTTTAAACAAGAGTGAATAGCTAGCCACATATGAATACCTAAGTAAAGTCTGTTCCAGTAAAGAATGTCCAGTAGCAATCTAACAAAAGAGTATATATGTAATTGTGTAGCATCTAAGTAATGTACTCTACAAAAGGATTGTGTTATGAGTAGACTTCTCAAACAAAATGGCTATGCTCCTCCTAGTCAGAAGAATTAACATTGCTGTTATGTAATGAAGAAAGAGGGACATAGAACAGTTCCAAGGAAGCTGTTGTCAATTAACTGACCTGTTCTAATGCCTGGCGAAGCTGTTCCAAAGGAGTGCCACTTTTTGCTATTTGACGAGCCGATGTCTTCGTCAGTAACTACAATATTGAAGCATAACATACCACAAACTCAGTCCAAGTTGGGCCATAACACGGCATAAGCTCAATGCAAGACCAAATGAACTAATATAATGCAAGCAACGTTTGAGGGCAAGAGAAGCACTAAAATGCCAGATATCATTGGCTCTGGCATTTGAATAAAGAATATGTACAACATCACAGATCAACTTCTGAACAGTCAGAAATTCCAGCAACTGATGACATGAGATATGCCACTTGACGTAGACTCACTGACTTCATAGCTTGATTTTCTTCTTTGAAACTTATTTTGATAAGTAGATGAGAAGCGCTTCTTGTTATATATTTGATACCGATATATAACTACTTCATTATTGCTCAAACTTCTCTGTAGTAAGCAAAGTCAAGGCACAAGAATATGATGAATTTAAAATATCATTAGAAAAATGCTTTACAATATATTGGCAGCAAATGCATTAGTAGGCCCATTATATTCGGTCCACCACTCTCTCATTTCATGTTAATCAAACTGCGGGACACAAAATTCATATTTCCTACTTGGGTACTAAATACTCTGAGATTGGGCAAGGATGCCTCTGAACTGCTGCGTACCGGCTCCTAAAATTTAAACAAATTGATGTCATCTAACAACACATGCCTTACCTTTCAGAAGATCAAACCCAGCTGGTCAACACTGCGAAACGTTTATAATGACTGAAAAAGCATCTGAATTTCATAACTAGCATACATTACACAAATGCGGACACTGGAATTACCGAAACAATGCAACTTGAAACGAAAGGATCATAAGTTGAAAACACATCTCAGTAAAATTACCGAAAGCAGACCTTGTTAAGGAGGAAATTGGGGTATATATGATTGGTGGTGAGGAAATGAGAGCAACAAGGACAATTACTCTTGTTCTGAAGATGAGTCACGATACACATGTAGCAAAAACTATGTCCACAGACCGTCAAAAACGCATCCTTTATGATTTGCATGCATATCGGACACAGAATATCTTTATCGACCTCCTCGAGATCCTGCAGCTTCTGGGATGGCGGCGGCGGCATAGCTGATGGCGGTTCGGCAGAGGAATCTGCCGGCTCGGACTTGACGGTAGGGACTAAAGCGCCGGCGATTGAAGTGGTCTGGCCTCCCATTTGCTGTGGATCAGCAAGGAGAGAGAGATTTTCGTCGGTTTCCAAATGCATGTAGGTAATTGTTGTGATGGTGGTGGTGGTGGGTAGAGGTATGTATGTATTTTTCCGTACGAGTGAAGAAAGGAAAGGAGGAGACGGTGTGGGGGAGAAGAGAGGAGAAGAGGGGAGATTTGTATGGGCATAAACTGACCACGTTACGCGGGCGTTTCCCTTTTCAGATTCCTATACAGCGAAAACTGTAAAACGACAAAACTATAACCGTTTTTACTGCTCCCTCCCTCACATATCTACTATCACTCCTTATATTGCATACCCCCTCATTCTATCTCTAATTTTTACCTCATAAATCCTCTTCTTATTTACTTTAATAAAAATACCCTCAATTCAAATTCATAACATTCTACAACTTCACTCTGTTTCCTTCCGTGTATTGTTCTGATGAATTTGGATTTGAAAAAAGAATTTTAAATCTAACAGGTCCAATTGTAAGTTCAAAATAGACCAATTGAGAGAAGTTCGGAATAGATCAATACGGAGATCCCATCTCGATTGGTCCAATTTCAAATCTTAATGAATTTATTTCAAACCTATTCTGTTCAAATTTAATTTAATTGATGATAAAATTTATCTCTTTCTTTTCTTAAAAAAAAAATTATTATTATAGAGTGGTGGTGGTGGTGGTGGTGGTGGTTACATTATATGTGATGGAAAAATCCAAAAGAGTGAGGACAGTCATTAAATGAGAATTAGTTGAAGGCATCTAACACCATTCAATTCAATTCAGAAAAAAAAAAGCATTAAGTAAAGACTAAGACATTCAACTCTGCTGTTCATTTGTCTTTTTATTTCCTCTAATAATAATAATCTGCTCAATCTTGTAATTGTGTGGTTCACAAATGGGACGACCCACGTCCCAGAGTGGCACTACCTCGCCAACTCGTGTCTCACGCCTAGCCCTCCTTATTCAAACACCAATCCTTCTACTTAATTATCATTTTCATTTCATTATTTCCACTGTAATCTATTTTTTTTCTACTTTTGCAATTCACCAAAAAAATAATTTATGTTCCTATATTTTTTAAAATAAAATAATTTATTTTCGATAAAAAATATGAAAAGATAAAATTGGTTGTATTTTAAAAAATATAAAACAATACCTCGCTATTTTTTTTTTATAAAAATAATTTATTCATTTACGTGAAAATTACTTGTATTTTTTTATAATTATTTATTTAGAGGGCTTCACTTTGATTCTCCCATTGGTCACAGTTTGCCCAAAGCAACAAAAAACCTTTCTGACCTGGCGTATCCAGTTCCAGTTGTCCTCGCAGTTCGCGCGAAGAAGTGGCTGGGTTAGGGACTTGGCTCACTCTAGATTCTAATTATTTGGGCTTAATTGTAAATATGCTAGTTTTTTGTCCTTATCAGGGAAAATATTAATTCTAAGAAGCGGCCACCAGGGCGGGTATCTTTTCTGGATGTGGGCCAATTTGGGCTTTAAATTGGATCAAATCCATAACCAATTCTGATACTAAAGGCCTATATTTCATTGTTTCAAACTTTTTTAAATACTTCGAAAATTACAAGATCTTGAAAATTAATTGATAATTTTTTTCTACAAAACTTATAAGATTTTATAAATTCTTTTTTAAAATAAAAAGTTATGCTCGTTCAATTTCTTTCAAAGTATTTTATAAGTTTTTTTTTTAATTTTAATATTCAATATAAAATGCACTAATAGTTTTATTAGTGTTTTACTTTTGTCCTTTGTATAATTAATTTTGTTATTATCGCAAAAAAATATTTATTAATAAAAGTTTAAATTCTAATAATTTGATTATTTTTTAATTATTGTTATAAATGTTTTATTTATTCAAATATTTAGAAAAAATTATTTTTAGATAAAATTTAATATCTTTAAACTTTTAAAATAAAAACTTATATGATATTTCACTGAGTGGTGGTCGGAAACTGTTCCGAACCAAAATCGGAATAACGAAAAGCAGAGATTGAGAAAGTGTGATGAGAAAAACCCATCAGATTGATAACTTGTTGCAGTGAAGATTAGGGTCAAGTCTTATGCTACTGGTCACATTGCAGAGCTTAGGGAGTTTCGCGGCTCTGACCAAGTTGACAGGGAAAGAACTGGCGGTTTCCTTGAAACACTCGCACAAAATCTTACGGGATCTCGGCGACGACTTCGCCAGCTTGTCCAGCGATCGCACGGCAACAGGCGGCGCGGCGTTAGGTCTAGCAGCCGTACTCTTCAAAAAGGCGCCGCATGGCTGCAACTGCGCCACAGCGTCGTCGCACTTAACCTCCGTCCCTGCCGTGGCCCGGCCAACAACCAAGGCCAGAACAACCGCCACTGCCAGCCGCCGGAAAGTACAGCACTTCATCTTCTTCGAGATTCTGGTGTTTGTGTGTGGGGAGAAACGAGTTCGGTATATATAATGAAATAAAGAGAAGGGGATTGAATTTGTTTTTAATTGATTTTCCAGTTTGTGAAGGTGATCTGAGGCAGTAAATGCGGAAGTGCGAGGCCAGGCAGGGAGCTCTGCCAGATGCAGGTTAGGATCATCGGCAACGGCCAGGTGTGTACTGTTGGTTGTATATTCCAATCCGCAAATGTGATGCCAAAACAGAGAAGTAAACTGATGGAATTAATAGGAATTGCCTTTTAATTTGGTAACAAAGAATTAAATAGTTTTAGGAACATTTAACGCGTGATTAGGAATGTGATTAAGCTACTTAAAAGTAGGGGTACCCGTTGACAGAAGCTTGATTAATAATAAATAAATCAAATTCCAACATAATTTTTTAAATTCGATAATATATATATATATATATATATATAAGAAATGCAAGTAAAGACTTATCATTCCAAGATTAGTTTTTTATTTGAACTAACAACCGATTAATTGAACTGATATTGTCTTTAAAAAAAATGTTTTTCAACTTTGGGTTCTTCCAACCCGCTAATAAATGATAAGGGTAAAATTCATAATTAAAAGGATAAGATTCATATTACCTCTATCTGACATCCAAAATATCAAATAAGTTTTTATGATAAAAAAGTTATATACCTTGTGTAAAATTTTAAAAGGTGCGCTTCCTAATGTATTTGAACATGAGTTTGGTGTTCTAATAACAAAAATACTCGTTTTAAGTCAATGGCCTATATTTAATATGGTTTAAAATTTGTGGCTCAAATTTGATCATACTTATCAAAAATTAAAATATATTATTTTAATATATAAATAATTATATATATATTTATATAACATATCCCAATTCTAATTTTCTTCTCCTCTTATATCTCCACCATCCGACCACCTTTCGGAGCAAACTTACCACCATTTGAAAGCTCGTCTAATGGCAAGCATCTTGATACCCCACCCTTTGCAAATCTCTAATTTGTTGGTGAATTGTCTCAGTTTTTCACTTAAAAATTCTTAACCACCCCCTATCTTCTATCACTTTTTTTTCCGGTATCCAATCACCTCTCAACACGTGTTTACAATTATCGGAAAGCTTGTCCAATGACGAACATTTTGATACCTCATCTACCACTAATTTTCCATCCGTCGAAGAATTATCTCCATTTTATATTTTTTTATATATACGTATAATTAAATTATATTTTTATATTATATTTTTAAAATATGTATAATTTAAAGATAAGGATAGTTCGATCATTCAGGGATAAAATATCCATACTAAGTTGCATTTTGGATGCGTGAAATACGATTCTAGAGGTGAGGAGGTAATATGCACCTTTTTAAATTTTACAAGAGGGTTATATGATAACTTTTTATCACAAGAGTTTATTTGAACATTGTGGATATAAAAGAAAGCTAATATGAATTTCACACACAAAAAAAAAAAATGATAAAAAGCAGAAAGGACTTTGGAATTGTATTGTTTATTTAATGTGATTACTTAAGGTAGCTATAGACACACGCTACTTATTTTGGGCCCTTACAATCTAGTCTCAATACATTTAAAATTTTAATATATATATATATATATATATAAATTTACTCTTATTTGTATTTTACATGAAAATTATATAATTACAAGAGAAGTTTCAAATAATCATTGTTTATATCTTAATTACAACTTTTATCGCTCTTACACTTTTTACGACTTATCTAATTTAAACAGCTAGTACCAAAATTCCCGAATATGATGCTCATAATTTCTAACTTGTAGTCTATCCTAACAACGTATTAGAAAATGAGTACATAATGCACTTACCAAAAAGATTTAGCACATAATAATATAATGAAGTTGTTATTATTACTGATTTTGGATTATTAAAATGCTCATCCAAGAAATTAACAATAATTCGTATGAACACAGTTGAGGGTCCCACTACAACGACCTCAGCCAAGACCAAACGTCTCATCCATCGTCGGGATTATCTATAAAAATTGTCAACACATTAGTATCTTCTGTCTGCGTAATGGCATATAATTTTTCTTTGATAAGCAATCTCTCTCGGTAAACTCTATCTCAGCACTGGAATACTTAACGCTGGTTTGACGCAGTTCCTATACGTACAGTCCTTGCGGAATTCAAAGAAGTGATTAGAAAAATGGAGAAGATTGGGAAAAGATTTGAAGGGAAGGTGGCCATCGTCACGGCATCCACTCAGGGCATTGGTTTCGGCATAGCCGAGCGCCTAGGCTTGGAAGGCGGCGCCGTTGTTATTTCCTCTCGCCGGCAGGTATGTGGGCGCAATAGCTCGCCCCTGAATTTCTCATCTTCTTGAAATTTTTAGGTATTGAGTGTTAAGTTGAAATTTGATAAAGATCTATTCTTTCGTCCGTGGGTCGTTCCCAAAATTTGATCTTTTGATGTGGTTTTAGAGATACCGGTTTTATTGGGTGCTTTTGTATTTTGCTTAAACTCAATTTCGATTTATTCTTTTGTTGTTTTCATTGTTTGTGCTGAGAAGTTCTGTAAGTGAGTTTGCAGAAAAACGTTGATGAAGCAGTGCAAAAGCTTAAGAGTAGAGGAATTGAGGCGCTGGGGCTGGTATGCCACGTTTCAAATGCACAGCAAAGAAAGGATCTGATAAAGAAAACCATTGAGGTAATTATGTTACTTAGTACTAGAATTTACAATTTGTATCTCTAAGTTCATGTTCTGTTTTACGGCTGTAATTGCTTGTTATTTGATCCTAGGTTTTGTAGCATAGGCTCTCCTGAGTTTGATATTCCAGGTATCTTAGTTAGGTCTGTTGTTGGCTTTGATTTCCATGATCTTCTAAATGTCAAAGAGATCGAGAGTTTTCTGTTTGTGTATCTGAGTTTATTTAGTGGTTGGTCATCTTCTTTCACTCCTTACTTGTAGTCCTTCCAGAGTGCTTAACTTGCCTTAGAAAGTAGATTTACTTTACAGCAAAGCTGGTGATTTTAATCAAAACTTGGAATAATATCCTCTACTTCTCTCTTTTTGGAATTCAAACACAAATGCTTTTGGTCCAAAATTGTAGATAAATGGACTGCTGGGCTCTGAATGATTAAAAGGGTGGTCTTGATATGTTTTTATATCATTATTTTGCTATCACATTCTAGATTGAAATATAAGCTAGATGGTGAATGCTGTGGAAATCCTTTTGTTCCAGTTCATGTTTGTATTGTGGTATATGCTTTCCTGAGATTTATATTAGTGATTTCGTCTATTATTTGGATTTTGAAAATTTGTTTCTGGAAACTTATTTGCTTACAGAAATATGGGAAAATAGACGTAATTGTATGCAATGCTGCTGCAAACCCTTCTGTTGACGGCATCTTGGGAACTAATGAATCAGTACTTGACAAACTATGGGAGATCAATGTGAAAACTTCAGTTCTTCTTCTACAAGTATGTCATTCAATATGGACTATGAAATTTTGCATGTGTTTATGTTTTGCTTTTCTATACTGTTAGTTAAATGTATTTCACTGTGACAGGAAGCAGCTCCTCACTTACAGAAAGGTTCTTCAGTCATATTTGTGTCTTCTATAGCTGGCTACCACCCACCTCAAGGTTTGGCTATGTATGGTGTCACCAAAACAGCTCTTCTTGGGCTCACAAAGGTACGTACAATTCTTTGTATGTGTGTGTGTATATATATATATTCTGCAACTTTCTTATAACTGATTCCTCCCTATTGTTTGTTTCCAGGCACTCGCGGCTGAAATGGCCCCGGATACTCGTGTGAACTGTGTTGCTCCTGGTTTTGTTCCGACTCACTTTGCGTCTTTTCTTACAACGAATGAGAGCATGGTAAGCCTTCAATACTATTCTATCTCCGTCTATTTGGAATGTGCTTCTGATGGTATCTACTTATATTCCCCCTCAACATAATAGTGGCTGATATTCTGGGAGATTGTCTAATAACATGGTATTCTGGTTATTCTTCATAGAGGAAAAGCCTCGAGGAGAAAACCCTACTCAATAGACTTGGGACTACGCAAGATATGGCTGCAGCAGTGGCTTATTTGGCTTCCGATGATGCTTCTTATGTAACTGGAGAAACATTGATAGTAGCAGGAGGAATGCAATCCAGACTCTAATTTATCTCTGTTTTCTATATGTTCGAGTTCCGTTGCCAACTTTTTAATAGTGATCTTGTAGTAATTAGTTCTTACAAGAATCCAGAACTATGATGGATTTGCTTCTTGAGGTGCCATGAAGATGGAATAAAGTGTGACGTGATCTATTTCTCATTTGGTTGTTTTTCTCTGCTGAGTTTCGTATGGAATGATTCTGTAGTAACGAGTAACAATGGCATTTTCAAAGCAGTCGAGATAATGACATAAAATCTATTGAACTTCAATATACGGGGCACTTCAAACTAAAACCATCTGAAAAGGTGATTTGCCGGACTCACACTGGACCACTCGTTTGACAAAGACTTGACGTTAACTTTTGGCATTGATAGGGAAAAAGAGAACAACGGGTAGTATATGCAAGTCAGAGTAATCACTTAAAGGCAACCCTGATAACTTCTGTACAACGAGAGCAAAAAGTAAATAAAAATAAATGAATAAGTTGGCACGACAAAATGCTGCCTACTTGAGGGGGGAACTTTTTCCCCTTGCACTTCTGTGATGCTTATATATCTACCAAGAACATGGATATTTTACAAGATCTTGCTCTTCGATCACGAAACAATATACAGTAATCTGTTCATACTCTATTTTTTATGGCACATGTTGCCTGTTTACTTGGGGCTTGTTAAGTGAGACGGAAGGTTTTCTTGCATTTATACAGGAATCACATCACCATTTTGACTTTCATCGCACGTCAAAATAAGGCCTTGAATGTATGTGGGGAGAAGGCAACAGCGCCAGTGACAGGCTGTTGAGACGGGCTCTGTGGGCGGAACAATCATGAGTACAATATCATGGCGTTGAACCACACCCATGACACTCACGGTGCTTCCTTCTTTAATATAACTGCAAAAGAGCATTGAAATACTCAACCTCAGAAAGGATTAAGAAACTAAGAACAATTTCATGTTTATGATTGTGAATTGAAATCCAGATACTTGCATATCGATAGCAGATTCAAGTTGTGGCTTTCAGTTTTTGCTGTATGTGAAAGGACAATTTCTTATAGCATTTTACTCGTCTTATTCTATCTCCTGGATACACAAGGCATTCGAGTATTTATATTATACTATAAACATCAGCTTGTATTCCAAAATGGTGGAATGTTGTACGATTCTTTACATGCCAAACAATATCTTACCCTTCTTTAAGGCGCATTAAACGGTCGTCACTTGACAAACCTCGTTCAGAAAGCCAGCTCAAAAGATTTGGAGATAATCCTTTGTTACCCTTAGTGACATCAATGACTACTGTTGGTCTGACAAATGCTGCAACTTTAGCACCATAGCCTGTTTTTACAAGAGCCCTTGAACCAGACTGACAGTCTGATATATAAAAGTCGGCCACATACTTCTGTTAACATAAGAAGAAAAGGCAGTTAAATTACATTAAGGGACTGGTTATCCGTTTCAATATTTCAAAACATAAAACACAGCCACGATCCCCCAGCAAATTATTGCCATAGAAATCCAAGTAAAAACCAATATATTCTAGCATATGATAACATAATGAGTTGCACCCACATCCGCATAATGATAACCACTGAACAATTGCAATATTGGATGCTAGGAGCCTAGGAGTAACATTAATTCTCCTAGTACTTGGCCCTGGTACCCTGGATTATAGTGGTATAATCACAACAGGTTTTACATGTTGGACATTTACGTCGGATAAATAAATGTCCGTGTCTTCAACATGAGGTTGCAAGGTCCACCTTTCCAGATGCAATTGATGATTTACGGTCGCATGAAGTTGCATACTCTCCAATATAATTCAAACAAGATTCACAACTAGAAAACAGACCTCTGAATGACTGCATGCCCAAGAGAAAAAATGGTGTTTAGAATTTGCTGGCTTTCCAGCACAACCTCTGTATTCATATAGCTCGGATGAAACATATACGCATCTTGGTACCTTCTGAAATGAAGTTTCAAGAGGTATGCTGCCACAAGTAACGACCTACACAAGACAATAAAACACTAACGTAAGTACAAGCAACATCAGAACTACAAGTAGTTTAAAGAAACTACCATAATTGACTGCATTCACTATTGCATGACTGAGGTGGAGCAACCATTGCAAGCATTTTATTCACAGGCAACAAGAAGCTATTGAAATGAAGAGTTTTCTGGGCTGCACGTACGAATCCTGCATTTTCATTCTCAAAATGTGCTAGAAAGATACCAAATAGTCAATATTGTCCAATGAACATGAATAAAGGAAAAGAGAAGTTCCGCACCACTACCACAAGAACAGCATACACATGAGCTCAATCAATAATAATACCAAAATAGCCAAATGCTTTTTCCACATTGACATTGTTCAACCCGATAAACACACGAATGGGGCCATGAGAAATTACCCCAGTGACCTTGAGGTACTGTCCATCAACAGCATCCTTAAACTTAGCATCAGGGCATTTCCTCAAGAACCCCAAAATCCCGTGCTCTCTGTACGCGTAATTCCATACTAAAATCACCACGGTAGGGACTAAAACCGCAACCACCACCACCAGAATGACCGCCTTCTTCACGGCGGCCATGAAAAAAGCCCCAACGACCAAGCCCGTTACCGCCACAACCAAAAACACCCACATAGCCACCCGTGAAACCCTAAAACCTAATTTTATCTCTTCCCCTATGCTCGTAACAGCAGAGCCATAAACAGCCTTTTTGAATGAGCTAGGCGCCGATGTCTCATCTAGCTGGCCGGACCGTCGGCTCGAACATGCGCCCAGCGCACCAGAAGTAATGAGGCCAGTGGGTTGAATAGGCGTCATCGGCCCAGAGAAAGAGGAGGAGGAGGAGGAGGACTTCTTATTCATGGGTCCTGAGTTCGTGGATTTCGGACCCAGTGGGCCGGAATTGGAGCCGGATCTAGCAGATCCGGTTTGCAGGCGGGATTGGAGTTTGGGTAGGTCACTAGAAGCATCGATCCCATACATTTTTCCAATGTCGCCGGAATTCTTGACATCACCGCCAGTGTAGATAACGGAGCGCGAGGCCATTGTAGGCTGGCGTTCTTTGAGGAGATGATCGGGTCGACCCGAAACCATGAGGCCGCTGCTTAACTGGTGTGACCCGGTTCGTGTTCCCATTGTGGGTTCTTCGTTCTCGGTGAGTCTGAATTTTGTTGGGAGATTGGAGTTGGAGGTTTTTCAGCGGAGAGTGAGAGTGAGATCCTACTGTTCCTTTCATTCCTCCAAATCGCATCATTTTCTATTTCTTTTTTCTTTTTAATAAATAAACCTAATTTAAAACATTAAAATTTTATTATTATAAAATTAATAAATATATACAACGTGGGTAGTTATTTGGGATGTAAATTGAGAAACGTGTTATAATAAAACAATATAAAAATATAATCTAAAAGCCCCTCATTCTTTATTAATAGTGTAGATACGTTAGATATATTCTGTGGAGCCCCATATTCCTATAATATGATACTACATATTTAAATGTATCATATATAAAAATATTAATATAATATAAACTTTATGAATAATTACATTGTCCTTTTCTTTTCCCCTGAATTTTTGTGTATTATCTGTAAATTTTTTGTATATTTAGGACCTTTAACCTTTGATTTTGTTTTATTATTATATCTCTCAATTCGTCAAAATCCACCCAATAGTAAAAGAGAATTAAATAAAAATCGATATTATCATTTCTAACATATTGCAGATCAATAAATATTTTCTGGCTAAATTATATTTATACATCTTTACTCCTATGGCCTACAACATTATTTTGGTTAGAAAAATTTGTTTAACCTGTAATAAATAAGTAATAAGACAATTGGATGTAAATATGAATTTTGATTCAACTTTTTTTTATTAATTTTAACAAATTTTGTAAAATTTTTTATTAATCTTTATACATCAAACTTTTTTTTTAAATAAAAAATTATTTTAGTGCTTCACTTTCCATTTTTTTGTTGCAATTTGGTCCCATACATTACCTTAGAAAATAATTATTATTTTTAATTGAAAAAAATTATCATTAGACATTTATTCACATGTTTGTGTACAATTAATTAAACTTTTTAGAAATTACTTATGATTTTAGAAATATATATTTTAATTGGATAAATAAAAAATATTAAAAAGTAAAAGAAAGTTATGAGAAATTATTTAAAAAAAGAGAAATAAAGGTTTGACGACAACAAAATGGTGATATTCAATTATATAAAAGTACAGATAATAATTTGATTAATGATTTGGCATCATGATTGTCATTAATTTATTGAACTTGTAAAAAATTTCGAATAAAAAAATGCCTAAATGAAATTAAGGAGTTTTATATACTCCATTCTTCGATATTTATTTCTTAATTTATACTCTTATTTTAGAAATTTTTTATTTAAATATTTTGCTCTATTTTTTTTATTCAAACTATTTTCTCCAACTTATTATTTAAAAATTTAATAAGTTCACAATAATTATATTAATAAATCATTAGATAAGTTATTATTTGATGGCCAACAATAAATTATTTTCATTAAAATAGAAGGTCCAAATTGTAATTAAAAAACATAAAAAGTCAATGCATGATTTTACATAAAAAAGAATTTTATAAGGGTAAACCTAACTACAATAATATGCCTTAAAAATCGAATTTAGATAAATTAAAACAGAAGGTAGAAAGGGTGAGAGAGGGCAACACAGACACAGACACAGACACAGCCCACACCCTCCTCTGCTGCACTGCTTTCCATTCAATCACAAAACTCCCGTGACATCTTCAACTCTAGTAATTAATCAAGCCCAAGAAATAAATTAAATAGGGCCTGGGCCTGACACTGGAGAGGCCTAACTTGGATTGCATGGCGGAGTTGGGTCAAACCCACTCCAATATGTTGACAAAGACAATACACAACCAACTTGCTCCCATTGTCAGTGCCCTCCTCACGCCGTTACACTTTTAAGTTTTAACATAGATTATGATGGAAAATTTTGAATGCATTGCGCTCAATCAATCATTATTATATAATTATAATTTATGTATTAATCGCATGACAAATATTCTCAACTTTATTACACATCTAACTTAAATCTAGTTAAATTCAATCCAAACTTTAACAATAACAAATTGTAATCGATCATTAATTGGATATATCTGTCAACCCTGCAAAAAGACCAAAATATCCAAAAAACACTAAAATTCGAGTGTTTTTTTAGCTAAGTTAGGTTTCCCAACTGACCAAAGATATCGAGATCACTCCACGTGGATTCATACCCCTACAAAAATATGGCTCTATAAATACCCAATAATTATTGTAGGTAATGGTACATCTTTTGTTATCTCAAGAATTGAATTAGGCAGTTAAAGGTTCTCGTTAAGAACCACCCAACGAACTTAATGATTAATTTCTTTTCTTAAATTCCCAACACTCGGTCGGACTACACTCGGGATCACTTGGGGTCCTGGATAAATCAGGATTCCACATTATTATAACTATTTGAATTGATAAAGCAAAAGTCGTTAGTGCAGTCTCGTATACTTTCCTTTATCATGTCTTAATTCATTAAAGTAATGGATCAAACTGTTTAAGGAAAGACTCAGATGCCATTGGACTATTACGCAAAGTGTTTTGTTCCCAACTTTGGACGAATAATTCATTACCATCAATCCTGTGAGGAAGATCAATCATGCAACATGAGATAAAGCGTTGTGTGAAAGAGAAAAATGCAAGACACCCACAATCCTATTAAAGTCATCCTACAACTTTATTCGTGAAACCAGTGAGCCACGTATGGTTCTTGCAATTTGCTCAGACACTGTAGAAGAATTCAGCATTTTCGAATTTAATTAAGGGTGTAATTACTAGCACTTCTCCCCATATGTAAATGTCTGAAATCCAATGTGGTCTGGAGCATAAAGTGCTCTAACTTTTGAAGCTGTGGCCTCTAAAATCAACTCAGGAAAACTGGAGAGATGATTCCCTTTTGGAAATTACAGCTCGCTCGCTCTTTCTCTCTCTCTCTCTCCCTCTCCCTCTCTCTCTCTCTACACACACAGTGTGAGAGAGAGAGAGAAACTATACTTTAGAAACAAGAATTCACGGGACACCCCTGAAAACTCTGCTTTGAGTTCATCTTCTTCTGCCAAACAAACTACTTTACGTCTATTCTGGTTATATGCCAGCCCAACACACAAAATCCCTCTTCCTTTCTGCAGAATCTGCATTTTTACTTTTGTTTTTCAACCCCTTCATTCCATGAAATCTTTGATTTCACGATCGCCGTGAAAATTCTTAGCTGCTTCTGATGTTCTCATGAAATCTTTGTTTTTCTGTCCAAAGTCTGTTGTGGGGTTGTCATAGGGTTTCTCTTCTGAACATCCAGAAGTTCTTGAACACGGAGCTGCCATCGACTGATAAATGAAACCCCATAATAATTTCCCTGTGTTTTTTGCTCGAACTCATGTTTTTGAATCAGTTCATGCACTTCCTGAAATCAATGCACACCTTCAGAAGGAGAATGCCTCGTGATAGTGTGTTTTGACAGTTCCCAATCCAGAAAGCTGAAGAAAGACTCAAACTTCTTAAATGGCTACATCATGTTTCAACCCGTTCCGCCTGCGGAAGACAAAGAGCAAATCTTTGTCAATTCCTTCATCTTCAAGAAGCCAGTTAAACATCGACACAGACAACATGGAGAGGAAGAGATTCGACAGTTTAGAATCATGGTCCATGATTTTGGAATCCGAGAATGTTGAAACTTGGGAAGCATCTAACGAGGAACGAGAGGAGTGGACAGCCGATCTTTCCCAGTTGTTCATAGGCAACAAGTTTGCTTCTGGAGCACATAGTAGAATCTACAGAGGAATCTACAAGCAGAGAGCAGTTGCAGTGAAAATGGTCAGGATTCCAACTCATAAGGAAGAAACCAGATCTTTGCTTGAGCAGCAATTTAAGAGAGAGGTTGCCCTGCTTTCGCGTCTATATCATCCCAATATAGTTCAGGTTAGGTTTCCTTGTAGTCTTCGAGTACTAGTAACAACTTTTGTGTTAATACAAGATATCATCTGATTAGTTGGTAAAGTTTCTTACAGAGTTGCCTATTCCTTATCTGCAGTTTATTGCTGCTTGTAAGAAGCCTCCAGTATACTGTATTATTACAGAGTACATGTCACAAGGGACTCTAAGGATGTATCTCAACAAGAAAGAGCCGTATTCCCTTTCGACTGAGACAATTTTAAGGTTAGCTCTCGATATATCACGTGGAATGGAGTATCTTCATTCACAAGGGGTGATTCACAGAGACCTGAAATCAAACAATCTGCTTTTAAATGATGAGATGCGAGTTAAGGTTGCAGATTTTGGCACATCTTGTTTGGAGACGCAGTGCCGGGAAACAAAAGGAAACAAGGGGACTTACCGTTGGATGGCACCAGAGATGATCAAGGAGAAACCTTGCACTCGGAAAGTTGATGTGTATAGTTTTGGGATTGTGCTATGGGAACTTACCACAGCTTTGCTTCCTTTTCAAGGAATGACTCCGGTGCAAGCTGCTTTTGCTGTGGCCGAAAAGGTTAGATTTGTAAATTCCATTTGATGTTCTATAGATTTTTGCATTTTTTGCTTTCTAGATGAAGAGGGGTATGTTGTGACCTAGATGTTCTTCTAGTTAGACAACATAGGTATCTGGTTTATGAGTATTGTACGCTTTAAGCTGAGTTCTGCTACATTTAGTTATTAAAAGTGGTAATGCAGAGGAATTTCTAGTGTCAGTAAGATTTAGACTGAATGCGAGTAATATTCCTTTAAGACTGACATAAAGAGAAATTGAACACAGGATGCACCAATTTCGACCAATTCTCCAGTTATCTGCTGATAAATAGTTCAGTTCTACAAACAAATCTATGAAATACTTAAACAAAGCTTACATAATTGTCTCATCTTCCTCAACCTTTTTGCAGAACGAGCGACCGCCATTACCAGCAAGCTGTCAACCTGCACTTGCTCACCTCATAAAGCGCTGCTGGGCAACAAACCCTTCCAAGCGTCCAGATTTCAGTGAAATCGTATGTGCACTAGAAAAATATGATGAGTGCGTAAAGGAGGGACTCCCTCTAACTCTCCACTCACCGCTTGTCAGTCGAAACGCCATTATTGAACGCTTAAAAGGTTGTGTATCCATGAGTTCATCCATACCTGTACATGCCTGACTCCACCTAGACATATGGTACTATTACTGTATTCTGCTCTTGTTCAACTTAAGCAAAGTTGATAGATTTATCATTTCAAATATGTATATAACAAGTGTTTTAGCAGTTTCCGACCAAGCCAGCTCACTGGCATCTCTTGACAATTAGAGCTTGTGGCATGAGCAATTCATCGGAACATTACTAATTACTGATGCTGTAAGCAAGAGAACCAAGTAGTTAACAGTGTATGTTGCCAATGCTTGTTATTTTTAGTGCACAAATTCTTGTTAATGTGGCTTTCATCAGAGTTTACATGTTTCCCTATTTTAGCTTCCCTTCCCCAGAATAAATTTACTGTGGCAAGCAAACAGTATTATGAGAAAAGCCAGCGAGATTAGGGCAATAAAGAGGCTGGACCTATCAGTTGTATTACTATATTCTTCAATCATACGGATCAAGATTCATTAGGATGGGTTCATAAGATGATATCCGCTACCTCTAGTTCCAGTGTAAATCTCTAATATTAGCTCTGATCATATGATAAAAATGCAAGGAAACTGAGAAAGACATATGAAAATGTAATGAAATTCTTGAATGTGGGAGAAGGATATACGAAGAAGAACATAGAACAATTAAAAACAGAGAAGATTCATGAATAATCTCTGAGTAAAAACAGTTTTCATGTGAATTTGTGATGCCATCTGCTACAAACTATGAACACACTCCACTTCAGTAGAACATGCATGTTATTACATATTCAAATTCCCTGAAAACTTAGCCTGTTTCCAGATTTTTACATGTTTCCCAAATTCAACAGAACTTAGTAACTTACATCTCCACGGATCAATGCTGTCGAAACACGAGACAAGCATCCAAAATCCTAAATTTCACCAAAAGGTTTAAGACATTGTGCAAGCATACTTACAATTCACAATGTGTAACCTCAAGCTGCATCGCCATATTCCTCAATCGATTGTTTCATCTCATCCAACTGTGCAATGACGTGTTCCAGTTTCTTGCACGAAATCTCATTCGATATTCGAGGAGCATAGTCGCACTTCTCAAACGGACGATAATCACAGGCGCTTTTAATTTCCTCCCGCAGCGTCATCTGAGTATCCTATTTAAACGAATCAAATGAGAACCTCCCTCAGATTCCTAACCCCAAAATCATAAAAAATGAAAAAGCCCAAAATTTCTCCATTTACATACTCTAATCGAAGAATCGGAAAAATTGCCTAAGGGAAAAAGTCAAACACGATCAACTTGGAAAAGAAGGAAAAAAGTGAAAAATTGAACCTTCACTAATTGCATGAACTCAGTGCAATGGCTGTTAACAAGATCCTTTCTGGGCCCACTAGGGTTTGCCATTTCATCCATCACCGAACCAGCTAGCTCCAACACCCTTACAATTTTCTGGCAATACAAGACCGTAAACTTCATACGTAATCGGAACTACTGACTTCAATTCACGAAATGTACTAGGTAAAAAGTTTGTCATAATAGTTACTCAGAGGTATGAAGAAATTACCTTTTCGACGTTTTGCAGTCGTTGCAATGAAGTGGTCTGGCTCTGCCGATCCATGCACGCTTATGTCACCGGCGACGGCAGTTTGCTCCTATAAACGTCGTCGCTTTCAGAAATGTGGGTTTTTCCGCTTTAACCCCGTAGAATATTTTCAGATGGCTAACTAAATAAGCCCTAGAAATTATTGAAGGAATGGTCCGAAATTTTAATACTTACCAGGAAATTTTTGTTAAATGTATAAAATAAGATATTAAATTAATATTTGTCAATACAAAGTGAAATTTTTTTTAATCATTTTATGAACTTAAATTAACTCATCATAAAGTGCAAAATAATTATAATTTAAGAAGTCGACACAATTAATAATTAAAAAAATAGGAGAATATAGTTATTAATTCCTCTTTGATTATAAAATAGATAAACCTTCAAATTTGTTCTAAATGTATGAATCACATATTGCAGCAGGCAGGTGAGATTGTTGTGGCTTTATGCTAATTGGTCTCAAGGTGTATTATGGGGGCTGCAAAGCGAGCACTGGGTTGATGCAGCATGCAGACAGCTTCATTCATCATATCTGGCAAGAAAGCAATAGCAGGGGTTTTGAAGGTATCCAGAGGTGGTGGCTATGCACGCAAATGGAATAAATTCCTTTGTGATGAGAAGCAGAACATTGCTATGGTTGCAGTAGTTAGGATATGGAGAATTCAGAATAGTTTGGCTGGATGATTGATGTATCATGTACTTGTACTATTTTATCATTAATATGCAATTTATTGTTACCTAAAAAGAAAAGAAAACAAGAGCTAAAAGCATCAAATTATGTCATCAAAAAGACTTTTCTCATCTACTCCACAGAGGAGCAATCAAGTGCATAATGTTTGAGTACATAAGAAAAGAAGGAAATCTAGCGGCCTAACTGCTGGACTGGAATCATTTACAGTCGAGCTCGTGGTAGTTTTCATTACACAATAAACAACTTAATATTACTATGAAAATTTTAATCTATCATTAGAGTAAAAAATATTGATGTCATCCCCGAGGAGATGACATCATACAAATGGCAATCACTTCCAACAGGGGATGCTGCAAAATGAAACCTAAAATTACAGCCACAAGTTGCTTCGAATTACTCGTCTTGAGCACCCGTGTTCTTGGGTGGCCAAACGGTCCTCATAGTCTTTAGCTTGAATCAAGCAACGCACACGATCCCACGAGCATGCTGCTCATTTACTGTGCTTGACCGTCTTTAAATTTGTTCGCCTTTGATTTCGATTCCTTTTCACCATCATGAGCCTTCAACCCCAAACTCAAATCCAAGGTGCTTTCATTGAGATCCTGCCGTTTTACAGGATTCTTCTCTGTAGCCTGACACAAGAATCCAACTGACAAGTTCACTCAACTTCTACAGCTATTTCAACAAGTAATATCTCACCAATACACCATTGCCCGTATTGTGCCAATTGAACAACAAGTGCAGAAGAGAAAAGAACATGCATGCTAATCACCTGGTTTTCGTCCATGGGTACATCATTGATGTCGGGCTTTCCGTCGTATCCATCACGTTTGGAGGATGCCTCCACTGTGTTTCCCTCAGTTTCAATTGGCTCGTTTTCATCCTCCAACTGCTCTGAGGACTCATTTTTTTGTTCTTCGAGCACAATGATCTATCAAATCATTCCAGAAAACAGAAGATAAAATGTAAAGAAATCTTGGAATCCAGGATTTAGCATTGGTGCAAAACAAAGCAAGTTTTTACTACCAGAAAACAGAGGAAGTATTCAAGAAGGGGGAAAATTGAGATTCTTAGTTCAACACCATTGACAGCTTCAACTACAAAAGCTAAGAGTTGGGGATGAGAAAGTGATCAAAATAATAACAGAATACCAAACAAATTACCATCTGAAATCAGCAAATAACGAAGAAAATTGAAAATTTTGAAAAAGAAAAAGGGAAATTTTCCGAGTTAAGACACATAGTCAAACTGCCAAAAATTCAGTCAATGAATTTAAATCGATCCCTAAAATTCCGAATCTATACAAAATCAAAAACCCTAAACAACCAAACATTCAAAAGCCCTAAGCCACAGAGAAACCCACTGAGGAATTCATGAATATTTCCCAGTCAAGTAGATATCTCCACTTCGATTTAACTCGTCCACACAACAAATCCACATCCACCGCATACAGGTGAATCCATTTGCAACGGGTACCACGACACGAATTAACGAAATTGTAATCAAGTCATGTTACGGAATAATACCGGAATATACTTGAATTTCTTCTTTGGAAGCTCCTCTGCCGCGACACCGTCGTCTTTATTGGAGATCTTGGCGTCATCACTACCACCGTTACTATCGTTGTGGCTACTATCTTTTGGTTGGGTGGGAGCCATGGGCGTCCACTTGTAGAGCAAGAGATGAGAGGAGCCATTACTTGCGTTAACGGTTCCATTAGCTGCGGTGTGATGGTGGTGGTTGGAATTAGGCGGCGGCACGTGAACCCACTTCTTCTTCCACCTTCGAACCGGACCGGTGAAAACGGTGGTGGGGCCGTAACGGGTCGATGACCTCCCGAGCCTGGCCCCTACTCCCTCCATATTTGATAAAAAGTGGCGGCGGTGGTAGTGATTCTCGGTGGCGCTTTTCCTGACTGGTTTTAGAGATCAAATACCGACGCTCTCGCTGCGTATGTATTAAATCTGATTGGTTGTAAGTGGGAAGTGTTTTGCGACTATACGGCCGCCGTATGTATGTAATCGTCTCCCTTTATTCACT
This sequence comes from Sesamum indicum, assembly GCF_000512975.1. Lineage (NCBI taxonomy): Eukaryota > Viridiplantae > Streptophyta > Magnoliopsida > Lamiales > Pedaliaceae > Sesamum > Sesamum indicum. The sequence goes on from NC_026152.1 coordinate 8,935,196, forward strand.
GTCTTCCGTATTTTCTTTTTTTAATAATGTGATAAGCTGTCTCTCTTTCTATACAATAAATAATATTTTATATTTTAAATTAATATTATAAATAAAAACAAAAATTTCATGCTAACATAATACTTTTGTGAATAAAATGATTATTGTTGTAAACTTATATAAAAAATTTAAGTTTATTGATTTATTACACTTAAATTAAAATAAGAATAATTATTATCTCTAAGTTTCTTTTTATTTTCTTTTCGCAAATAAAATACCTATTTATAAACCCACTTTGTCTAAATTAGTATGAAACCCCCCCAACTCCATACACATTACATACAATTTCTGCTAATTTTGAGCTGCAATGGAAACCCAAGCTGTTGCTCTTCGCCCTTCTCTTCATTCATCAGTTCCTTGTATTCAGATCCCCGAAAACCATTTGGTTTCTGTGCTGCCCAAGATTCGAACTCCAACGCGGCTTTCTCTGAGAATTCATTATTCTTCTTCACACACTTTACTCTCCAAGAGGAACATACAGTGTCGAAATAGCGTTGAGATAATGGATCGCCAAGGGGTTTCCGATGTTGAAGAAGAGAAGCCAAAACCGAAACTTAGACGGAAAAATCTGGCGGTTTTTGTATCAGGTGGAGGCTCCAATTTTAGGTCGATTTATGAGGCAACTCTTAATGGGTCTGTTCATGGCGATGTTGTTGTTTTGGTAGCCAGTAAACATGGTACTATTTCATTTAAATTTCTGTATTTATCTGTTTTTTCTTCTAGTGGATTGAATTAATTACCAGTGATGTGTGTTTCTAGTGTGTAATTAAAATTCTTGATTCTATTAATGGTTTTGTGAAGACTAAGTTAGTGTTTCCTGACAACTAGAATGTATATATCATGAATTGATTGGTATCTTTCTGATTTACTGACTCCAGTTGTGCAATCCAATGGTTGCATATGATGCAGATTGTGGGGGCGCAGAGTATGCGCGGGATAAGGGGATTCCTGTTGTTGTTTTTCCTAGGAGGAAAGATGGGCAAGATGTTTTATCGGCCGAAGATCTTGTAATTACACTTAGGTCAGACTTCATCTCATTGGAAGCTATGAACACTGATGTAATGTGTGTTGAGCGTTTTAGATGTTTATACGTCCTAATTCTGTTCAACTTTCCATTGGATATTCCATCTGGGGTTCTAAGGAGCTTTGTGAATTGTGACCGATGCTCCTACTTATAGATCATCTAGCCTCACGCTAATTCATAGTTCATTTTTTCCTGTTTCATGCTCAAAGTGAAAGGAAAGAAAGTGATTATAAGGTAAATGTCGATCCTGCTAAGTTTTGTTTATTCTATAGATTCTGGATATCAAATTTTGTTTGGAGGAAATGTTACTTGAAACACATGATGAGAATTCTAATATGTTGCTCAAACCTTCATTAGAATCTGAAAGATCCTTGTACTATCCAAAATTTCAGCAGTATAACATGTTCTGTTGTATTTCCTTCTATCTATTGCTGATTTACTATGATAATGAAACATCAACGTTATACTATCTTACATGCAGATCCTACAAGGTTGACTTCATTCTTTTAGCTGGTTATCTCAAACTTATTCCAGTTCAGTTGGTTCAGGCTTACCCAAAATCCATATTGAACATTCATCCGTCACTTCTTCCGGCATTTGGTGGGAAAGGTTATTATGGTATGAAGGTGCATAAAGCAGTCATTGCTTCTGGGGCAAGGTATAAAATTATATGAAGACTCCTCAAATCTTCCATTGGCTGCCCAACTTCTTAATTGCAGGGGACTAGAATTCTATGGTGATAAAATTCTGTGAAAATTATAAGTTTAGCTATCTCTAATTTCTAAATAAGGACGTCTTTAATCTTCAGTTTTCCTATATATAAACGTGTATCTTATAATAAATTCCTTTGTTGTTAATGTAGGTATTCTGGCCCTACAATACATTATGTTGATGAGCAGTATGATACGGGTCGTATCCTTGCTCAACGGGTCGTTCCTGTGCTGGCTAACGACACGGCTGAGGAGCTAGCTGCAAGGGTTCTTCACGAGGTCTTTCATTCTTACTGGGTGAATTATTTATTTCGCAAAGATTCAATTTCGGCTCTTACATATCTAACTGTTTGTATCCAGTATTAACCTGTTTTGAAGAATACTAAACGTGAACAAACTTTGTCACTTGATAATTAAAGAAACATGTTTTGGCTGATTCTGTATTGTTTTTATCTTGACATGCTCACTTGGTTTTGATCAGGAGCATAAATTGTACATAGAAGTAGTGGCAGCGTTATGTGAAGAGCGGATCACCTGGCGAGAAGACGGTGTTCCTCTCATCCGAAGCAAAGAAGACCCCAATGATCTTTTTTAGCACACCACAACTGCATAGCACAATATAGCATCACCTTGAGTGTTGAGTCAAAAATTTTGGCAGGGGGGCTCAGACTCTTCAGTTCATCATTCCCGCAAAATTGATGCGCTTTTTACATCAGATGAGTGTGAAATATTGGCGGCTTTTGTATGCCATTTACGTCAAGTCGAGGCCTTAACTAGTTTTACTGCTTTTTGCTCCATTATGATGCTAAAAGATATCAGGGATTTTGGGAGCTAAACATGTATTGTCTCCTTGAGTGACTAATGTATTTATGCAGAGGTGTTTGTGATATTATCTCCATTTTCATCCCGCTTGAGCTGATATATGTAGCAAAAAAGTTAAATTGCGTTGCGACCTGTTTGTTTATGTTTCATTTTCAGATTTCAACAGAAACTTAAGTGTTTTCAATTTTGTATATATTTTTGTTTAAAGTGAAAATATATTTGGATTAGTTAATGAGATTATGTTTCATAATGCACTGCAGTGTTGGATCAATATATTTTCAAGAAGAATATGAATGAATAAATATATTTTTACTTTAATTGCTGTTTTAAAATTTAAAAATAAATAACATAAAAAGAAAAAAGGCAGGACCTGTCAGATTTATGATGCTTCCTATTCCAATTCATTCTAAACGGGGATGGAAGAAAGCCGAATTGCATGAAGAAGGGAGAATAGGCGATAGGCCCAACAAACGGTCATCCTAAGCCCACGAGACTGTTCTGGCCCATTCAAAAGCCTGCCACCAAAATCTAGGGTTTTCCGGTATTCAACAACAATAAATACCCTCTTTCTCTCAGACTTGCCCTGCCAATGCCATTATCACTCTGTCATCTCCTCAATTTCATATTACCTTTTGATTTCGTCTGTGTTTTGTGTTTTGTATTTTGTGTTTTGTTTTGTGCATTTCTATTGCAAATTGATGGAGAAAGGCTACATGTACTCCAAGGAAGGGTGAAAAAGCAGTACCCTTGATCTTGACTTGCCAAAAACGGCTGTAGCCATATTCAGCGGAGAAGTTTACTGGCCGGTTGTTTTCTTGGGATTTCTCAATCCCAATCGTCGACATATCTGCTTACCGAACTTCTCACATTCCTTTCTACTTTCTGAAAACTATAGTTTTACTAGTTTTTTGCTTACATTGTTTTTGATTTGTGTGAGAGGAGTGAAATGGCAGGAGATTCAGCCATTCTGAGAGGCCCTTCTCTGAGATAAATCGTCCAATGCACTTGCAGTTTGCGGAGTACTAACTGCTTTGATTTTCCGGCACTATGCCTTCACTTCCAAATTGCAATAGATTTTGGGGAAACAGGTTTTAAATTTCAAATAATAAATTTGTTAAATTATTAAATGGCACAGGGATATTAAAAATTTTAATTTCTGATTTTGAAGTATTCCTTGCGCTCATGTTTTTGGAAATTTAAGAATTAATCTAATACTAGTGATCAATGGGTGTGCATTATTATGTACATTTTTATTTTTAAAATTGTGTTTTAATTAAAAAATAATCAACTTTTAAGAAATTAAGGTTAGTGTAAGTTGAGAAGAGGGGTAGTATGGTGACCTAAAGGAGAAAATTAAAAACAAAATCAAATAATGTTAAAAAATAAAAAAATTTTGAAAGAAAAGAAAAAGTAGAAGAAAGGGTGCTCTTATTTAATATTAAAGTACACGTTAAATCAATTGAATTTCTATTTTGTTTTTAAAAAAATAAATCTTTGTCAAGGAAATGGAGAATTTTTGTTTAATTATATGCATTCTAAATTAATTTTTGTTTTTCTATAAAAATTTATGTAAAATTTAAAATATATATTTTTCACTAAAAAAGACTTAGTTATACATATTTGAATCTTTAATTGAGTTATCCAAGCATTTTTTATATCACATGTTCCAATGTTAATGTAATATACTAATTTATAGGGTGGATAACAATTTACACCTATGATATTAAAAATGGCCACATTACCTTCATCTGAAAAAGATATAGAGAGGTAAATTGCTTCGTTTTAAAAATCATAGGGGGATAAATTGTTGTATTTTAAAAAATACATGAAGATAAATCACTATTTATTTTTTCATAAAAGGGTAATTTACTCATTTACAATATCATAAAGGGTTGACTGCATTTTTTTTCCTAATTTATATATGTGATTTCGTATATCCCTTAACAACATCAAACCATGATATTTAGTATAATGAATGATTAGAATTAAAAATTTATAATTATACAATTTGTGCACACTCAAATGTAAAATATACAATTCAATCTATTTATACAAACAATCTGCACTTAAATAATAATTGTATAATTTTATTTTATTTACAAGTAAAACAAATGTTATGCTTGCGAGGACTGCATATGAGTTTACAAATTAATTTAACAATATTGATTAATATATAATAATATTTTTACTGGTTTATGCATCGCGTGTACATAATTTAAACACATTAATTTTAATGTATATTAAAATTTTTATTGTAAATTGTGTTTGCTAAAATAAAAGAATATGTAATTTATATTATTTTGATTAAATGATACATTTCTATTTTATTTACGATTAGAAAAAAAAATTATATCTTTTATTTACACTTAAAATTCATGTGCGTGGAAACCGTGTGCACTGGTTGCAAGTAATTTATAATAATTTGGGTAAGATACAATTGGTGTAGGTCATGTAAACTTAGTAATTAACATAATAAAATTAGTAAACTTGTCAAAAAGTTTAGTTAAAAACTTTTTTATTTTTCTAAAAAGAAATTATATAGATCTCAATATATTATTCTAGATCTTGTATTTTCATTAAAAAAATGATTAGATATTATGTAACATTTCATGAATATTAAAAAATCTTATAAAAAATAAATATAAACTCACCCAAAATTCCTTAAACTCTCTTAATTAAATTTAAAGATAAATCATGAAAAAGTAATTAAAAAATTAATTTTAATTTCTCTCTGAAAAAAAATACTTGACTAAACTCGATATACATACCAAGACAAGCCACATTTAATCATAAAATTAGTCATCATATTTCCAAAATATTTCATCATTTGGTAAAGCAATAGGAACATAAATTACAAAAATTGTTCTCATCTGGGAACAACATAACAATCACTCCAAGGCTTCCTCAAATTCCTGTCTTCACAGCTACCTATCTACAACACAATGACAATATTAACATTCATACATTTCCAGCCCCCACCCTTCTTGTTTAAATCAGTAGCTTGAAAAACCCGAATCCGCTTCCATCTTATCAAAATAATTACGCATTAAATGTATACCCCAATCTGCTTCAGTCTTATCAAAATAATTACATAATAAATATATCACGTAATTAGTTCAATCTTGCCTGAACTATAATTCCCCTCTAAGAACTTGTGCACAATGGTGGCACAAATGTCATAACAGCATTTCCTTGGCCAAGTTTCCGATTCTAACACCATTCTTGGCAGCAAAATCCTCTCTGCAATAGAACCTAATTCCCTCTACCGCTGCGAAACCCACCGTTTTCTTCCCGGCGCCGCCGCCGACCTTCGGACCTTTCCAGCTTGGGATTTCATTAGTGGTTCGTTTGTAGTAGCCGAACCACTTGGACTGCATATAGGCGGGGCGGCGCCACGGCGGCACGTGGATGCCCACGCTTTTCATGGAACTTTTAATGGCTCTGCACATTATTCTCACCACCTGCTTCAGGTCATCCGGTTTCCCCACAAATATTTGCGGGAAATCTTCCAGCAATGAGGCGTAGCCACCGGTTGGACGAGCGATTGTGAACTCTCCGGCGAGGTGGATTTCAATTATATACCGTGTTCCGCCGGTGTTGACGTCGATGTACTCGTAGTTTCCCGGCGGGCAGCGGCCGCTTTTCTCCCACTTTGATTTGCAAAGACCTGTAGGTTTTACAACGCAATGAAATTAGATAATGCCAAAAGTCAATGAAATGATGAACACGTTAATTAACTAAATTATGAGATGAAACTCACCGGCGTCAAACCCAGCGGTACGCAACCGAGCCATTAACCGCCGATTAAAATCCGGCGACGAGCTCTTGCCTCCGCCAATTTCTCCATACGCCTTCTCCACCTCTGCATGGACGCTTCTCTTAAAGGCGTCGTTCTCAAATTCAAATAAATCCTTCAAGGAATCCCGCGATTCAAAATCCCGGGAGTTGCTCTCCACCTCATCATCATCATCACCCCCATTCCCATCCTTACCAAAATCAACTTGATGATCCTCCCTCTTCCTCTGCTCCCTAATTTCCCTCTCAAAAAACGAATTCACGAGATCAGACAAATCCGCCGAGTGCTCGCTCCCGCTGCTCTCGCAGGACCTAACCCTCCCCGCCTCGCCGAAAGCCGCCGCAACCCGTTCAAATTTCACCGGAATTCTCATCATTTCTGCTCAATTATTCACCCCTCCTCCTCAAATATTTATTTCTTCCCTCTAAACTCGATCAGTTTTAGTAGAGAGCGTATGAAGACGAACCTTACAGGTTCCTGCTTATAAAGAGAGAAAAAGGCAGGCAGTTGCGATGACCATGGATGCCGCCACAGCGCCGCTATAATGGTGAAACGATGTTGACATCAATTTGAATGCTTCTGCGTAGATGTGGAAGAAATGGAGAGTGAAGTGTGTGAATGAAGACATCTTGACGACGTAGAATAGACGTATATATATACATATACGAATATAAGGTAGATAAAATGCACCTACACGTAAACGTTCGTCTGATGTATTATTTTTGTTTAACAGTTAAGTTTAGGTAGACAATGAACCTGGCGTGGAAAAGCGACCAAGTTCAGTAAGTAATCTGACCGGCTTTGTGATGATAATTCACGCATGAGAAGAATGCAACAACTGTTGTTATCCGGGTTTGAGCAGGTAATTAAGGATAGATGGATGTAATTAATGGAACAGATTATCCAGGTTTATGTAAAACCCGAATTGAAGATTTTGCTAATTGGCTGAAATTCAGTTAATCTCAATTATTTGGATTACTAATAAGCTTATTATTTATTATAACTAATTTGCAGCACAATTTCTACAATTCATTTTTTTGAAACTTATATATTATTAATTATTCAATCAGTTTTTATGCTACTGGATACTATTTTTTTTTAATTATTAATTAAATTATTTCTCACATATATAAAAGGAATAGTTAATTTAATTGATTAATCATGCAATAAGATATTTATTTATGTTTAGGGAGATTTTAGTAAGTACATAATTGAGTCAAAAAATGGGGTCATTTTTCTTTTTCCCTTTTTTTGGGAAAAAAATTATAATTTTAGTAGGGTAGCAGTTTTGGTTTTGTACGAATTAATTTTTGCAATTTAGTCTTATAACTTGAAATTTGGGCAATTTTAGTCAATTGACCAAAAAACTCAAATGTTAAGTTGTAATTTTAATTTTGTAAATCAATTCTTATATGGCAAAAAGTGCCTACCCTCTAAATTATAGGATTAAAACAGCAATTTAAGTAAATATTTTGCAAGTCACATGCATTTTTTCAACTAAATTAACTGAAAAAAGTAGTAAAATTCTAAAAAAGAATTTCATGTAGAAACAAAAACACCACCACCAGAATTAAAATTGTGTGTGTGTGTGTGTTTTTTTTCTTTCCTTCCCCCAGCTATTTTCTACGGGATGGGCGAGTGATAAGTAAGTGAGTCAGCAAATTGAGTGAAATAATTTAATTTTAATTTTAAAATTATTTAAAAAGAAAATAAAAGTATAACACGATTCTTGTTTTGTTCATATAGATAGTCGCGTCCCACAGTCTTGGAAGATCTAACTCACGATTTTTACTTCTTTTATGGGCAGGGATGTACGTGGAGACTGGAGAGCGTGAGGTGAGTGATGGGGGAGTTGGTGGAAGTCCCGAATCCCGTCCATGTACATTGAACCTATTCATTCATGATAAAAATTACTGCTGCCACTCACCAGATAATTAAACCATAATAAAGATGTGTTGGGCAAATCACAAAATCCGAATTAAATTTGTATGTATCCTCATTTAGGAACAGACTGAGTTGATTTGATTCATAAAACTAGCTACTATATATGAATTTGGACAACATATATATATATAAAACTTGAAACTTGTATATTAATAATGAACTTGGCGGAGTTCCAGGGCACATACAATTATTCATTGTATGTATGTAAGGAACAACATGTCACGACAACTAGTATATAGAAATGAAAAGGGGGATTGCTCTCGTCTCTGTTCGCATTCGAATAGATAAGTTTAAAAAAAAAATTGATTTCAAATGATTGATAGCATAACAGGCGAAATGTCTGCTATGCTTGTACTAATGTAAGCTAGATTTCTCTTTTGTTTGGTCCAGTTATGTTGATCTTTTATGAGTGTTCACTGAACAAACAGAAATCTTCACTGCTGGCTGTTGGTCTGCATTGTACTCTGCAGGGACTTAAACCCTATCTCATCATATCCAGCTCCCTCAGTCTTTATTTTCTTGCACCTACAAACTACACATATACACAAGACAACCTTCACAAGTAAATGAAATCCTTACAACATAGAGCACTTCACACAATACAACACACCCAACTGCAAATCATTTCCTTAACAAACCTCATACCTACTCATCTAAGCCGACACAGAACAGCTGCATTTGCACTGCGACAAGCACTTCCTGCAATCAGCCAGCCGCGGGTACCCACCGTTGCAATCACATTTCTTGATACAATTGGAACGGGACGACCCGCCCCACAGACACCGCGCCATGCACTGCATGATGGGAACGCAGCCCGGGCAGCCGGTCTTCATCTGGTTCACGATGCAGTTCCGGCATTGGCTGCCGTCTGAGGGGCAGCCAAGACAATTAGGCAAAGACGTTGCCGACATGAGTATGATGAGCAGCACAAGGCATAGAATCGTGGTTCTTGGAGACTCATCTTTCTGACCCATTTCTCCGGATGGACAGAAATTGTTGAGTAAGGACTGGAGGGTGGAGCTGTCTGTATATATAAGAGTGGT
>NC_026152.1:8944583-8957783 GCF_000512975.1 Sesamum indicum
AAGTAGGACACGGAAACTTTCTTTATGCATCACCTAATTCCAACAACACACTATTGTTTTAGTATATGGTTTCTTGGTGTTTGACATGGGAATTCAATGTCTCTTGGATTGCTCAACATTTATGTCTGCTCAACCAACATAAATGTCATGTCCTCGATTTTGCCTACCATAAAAGCTATGCCATACCCTGTGCATACGGTGAATTTATGGTCCTTACGACGTGCGATCCATGACATTTATGTATAATCATCTTCAACCAATACATTCCCTTTGCCAATTCCGCACGTCTCAGTTTACTTCACAACCGATGACAAAATGATCCTGCAATGTACAACTTTATTTTGTTTATAATTAAAAAGATATCAGCAAATTTGGGCCTTTTTGAGTGGCCTGGATGCCACATTCCATTGGACCACTGAGCCTAAAGCAATCATAGTCCAGCCCATTCGGAGTCATATTAACATGTCAACACGCCCAATCTGGGTCGAATGAGTTCGAGCCCATGTAATACGTTCAGGAGGGAAGGTAGCCCAATATTATTCCTATTTTAATGTTTGCAAATGTAATATCCTCAATTGAACACTGTCTCATTGTTGTATTTATACATTTTATTAAGTAGCTAGGATGGAATGGAGCAACTATTTTATTGGTACACTGTATATAAATTAAAATAGCTTCAGTCATACTTATTTTTTGGAAATGATAATCTCTTTCAATTTCTCTTATTGATGATATTCTATTCATGCATATTTAAAATTAATAAAAAAAAATTTAAAAATTATTAGTTCCGATCAAATTTTCTATTTTATACTTAATTACAATTTTTTCTAAAAAAATTTTGAGAAGGAAAGGTAAGGGGGAGGGAGACGGTGTAGCGGCTGAGAAGGAAAGAGGGAGGGGGACGGTCAGCTTGGCTCGACTGATGATGGAAGGGGGCACTTGCGACAAGCTTGAGGGGGACAGAGTTGCTGACGGCCAGTGGGCTGGGGCGAGGAAAGAAGATAAAGAGTTTTGAGTAAAATAATATAAAAATAAAAAACACAATTTCGGAAAAAGTAAGGTTTTAAATTGAACTTTTATTTAACACAAGTGGTTTCTTTTTTTGTCTATTATGCCTAACACAGGAGGGGCACTTGTAATTTGCCCATTATTACCATCACCCAACACTCGTGTAGATCAGATGTTTGGAGAACAGATGAAACACAACTTTATTGCATCAAAATCAACGATTTCGAACCTCCTCTTACACTTGACCCTTTTTGCCATCTCAGAATCCAATCCTAGGCCAGACATTCTTGCTTCTTTCCTTCCTGCTTCTACCATCATCTCCTCAAATCACATGACAACAATGGAAAAGAAAAACACTGAAAAATTGAAACGGGGAGCATTCTTGGACAAAGGATAAAATTAATGCATTTTATTGGGACTGCCAGTCTTTCTTGATCTCGAACGTGTAGTTCAGCTCCAGGTAGCACTTGTTATCATCATCAAGGAACTGTAACACAAGAATACATTCGCATCCCATTACGACAAGCACAACTCAAACGGACCAACCTGTCTAATTAGAGAACTAAAGTCATAAAAAGGACAAGAAATGGTTCGGAGAACCTGTGTTTTCGCTGAGTACGACCCCCTGGCAAACATGCCAGACGGGGTTGTCTCCTCCGGCATCTCATGCGTGTAAGCCTCTGGCTGAGGACTGAAGGTCCCAATCATCTCCTTGGTGCTGTCCACTGAAAACAACAACGTTTCATCAGAAACGGAAATGTTTAGTAATACAAGGGAATTGAAGTATATATATATACCTTTGAGGCCGGTTTTCCAGACAGTGTTCTTGTACTTGAGGCCTGATACGATGTTGTTGCTGACCCTGAAAGTAAACTTAAGTCTGTAAGGGCTACCCTCTTTCAATGTAAACCAGGAGCCTTGCGGGTTTCCATCATCGGGGATTGGGAGAAGAATGTCGTCCCGACCAGGGGACACAATTGCAAGGTCCAAGATTTTCACTTCTGGATCAAGAGTTTCTACATACCACACACAAACACAGAAAAATTGAGCCTGTTAGCTCCACAAGAGCCATAGAAAATTACAGCAATTCATGTAGCTCAATTCCCTGTTTGTAACTGAAACAATATAGTTGCAGTATTTAAGAACAGTAACTGTAGCTGGACAAGATGATGAAATTCAAATTTTGAGTTGCCAGATTTTTGAATCAGACTACCAATAATTCTTAAACTTCTTAGGTCTGGTCCCCACATCAAGATCCATCAGAATTTAAGATTTACAGTATAGAATTGAGCAGGCAACATAAGGCAAAGATGAAAAAAGTTGAGGATTCACAGAATTCTTGGCTTCTTGTTTCTATTGAGAGAGAGAGAGAGAGAGAGAGAGAGAGGAAATGATAACCTCCAACAGACTCAACATCCACACTTCCAAGCAGTTGTTCCTTCCACCTCCTCAAACTTTCATCATCCTAATTCTCACAACATAAGGACACGGAATTACAAGATAAAAAATAAAGAAAAAAAACATGTGCTTTTTTCTTTTTCTCGTAATAAAATGAAAGAAAAAAACAAACCTTGTCCTTCTCAGATAACTCCTTCAGAGTGCATTGAGGACCCAACTGAATCTTGGTCTCAGTATCCTCATCATCTTCATCCTCAGTGGTATAAAGAGAAGCCTCACTCATCTTCCTGCTAATACTCCCCTCATTGTCACCCCCGCTTTCATTACCCTTATTCGTCTCGCTTCCCTCCGCCTTGTTCTCATCAAATCCCATGCCTTTGGAACTTGAAGCAACTCCAACAGCCAAAGACATCAACGACCAACAATTCTCAGTTGTCTTCTTGTTCAGGACAAGAATCCCAAAACCCACACAAACCCCAGGGCGCTTCTCCCCCACACCACAATGTAAACAAGAATTGGGAGAGAACAAAACAAGAAAAAACAGAAAATATTACAGTGGAGAAATAAACAAGTGAGTAAGAAATCACAGAGCCAGTGAAGAAAAAAGGCCTTAAAGAATACAAAAGTTGAACAGAGAGAGAAAGATTTTTTCATGGAAAAAGTATATAAGGAATGGGTCCTGTGGTGATCCGGATTGTGAGTAAATGAGGAAAGAATGTGGAAAACAGTTTTTTTTTTTTTTAATTTTTATTTCTTATTTTTTTTTAGGAAAAAGGAAAATAAAGTTTGAGAGGTAGAGGTAGAAAGCTAAATGAAGGTCAGTTACGTGTAAAGAAAAGAAGAATGCATGGGACCTTTGACATCTTCTCATAGGGATATGATTGGATGTGGTTCACATGAACCCACTTGTAGTTGATAATAACTGCACCCTGTTATGTAGCCGTTGTACTTGGGATCAGGTGATTCACTGCCCGACCGTTGCGTCATTTAGGTAGTGATTGCTGAATGGGGAGTTTATGGGAGATTACGTAAGTTGGTTTTTACTATTTCTAGAGAGAAATGATTTGCTGAGACTCTGCCATTAGTCAGTGTCCTCGGGAAAGGGGTGATCTGATTGATCTTTTTGTTTTGATGGGAATTTGCTGACTTTCGTAGCAAGACATTTTGCTGTCAAATCCATCCATCCATTCATGCAAAGCGATGTTTTATATGTCTACTGTTTGGATCAAATGAATGTTTTTAAAATGAATTGATTAATGTTGCTGAAAATGTTTGCTTAAGATAGGGTTCTCCAAACATTCCTATGGTGTTAATGAGAAATGTCTGGACATGTGTTATGCATTTGATTTTCTCGCACAAAACAAAAAAAATTCCTGGACAATGAATTGGAACCAAAGAGAATTATTGGACATATATTCTGCTGCAAGAAGATTGAATACTTTTTTGTAATATGATACAAGGTTTGATAGAGCTAGGGCTGGTTTATGTATTGTGAAGCATAAATGCTCAATCAATCCACGACCAATCCTATTCGCCTCATGTCGCTGTAGATACCAAGAATGGTATGGGAATGCAATTAACATGACGGCATGTTGCGTAGTGTAAGTTGTAGGAGTCCATACCGATCAAAATAGAACTTGTAATAATCATAAATGACTACACAATCATATGCCAGTTCCTTTTAATCTTTCACAAACTTCAACCTTGGCAGGTACAAATGACGGTTCACTTTAACAACTGTCGATCTGCTGGTATACTAGTAATTGTCATACACATACATGTTAATATGAAGCAAAAAAATTTCAGCCAACCTCAAAAGATAGAGAGGACCCCAGGCATCAGTATGACCTGGAAGACCCAACATTAGGCCCCGTATGACCTCATTTTAAACTAGGGCTCTCTCCAAGCTAAAGGTAACAGCAATATGTTTACTTCAACAAGGAGCACGAGTGGAATTCCTATCTGGTTGCGTAGAAACAGAATCAATTGCTTCCCCATTTTCCCACCACTTGGTCTTTCACAGAAACAGGTGCAGTAACTTCCACTTGTGGTGTATCAATATTTCCAGCAGTAGGATATATCCTATTCAGAATTTTTGTTGTAAGAAAGGAGAATGCAGTTCGTGTTCCTCGCAAAGCAAACAACAAAGGATTGATAATGACAGCGAGCATCACATCTCCTTTAGTGACTATAAGATACTGCCAATGGAACGATGTATATAAGATACCGCCAAAAGTGACCATAAGATACTGACAATGGAACGATGTATACAACTAACAAGAGACATAGAAAGACTTCTAGGAAAAAATTCCTAAAGAAGTTGTACAGTACGATACTAACGAGACATACTTTAAAAGTTGCTTACCACAACAAGAATTCCTAAAATTGCAAGACTTGCTTGCTGTGCTTCCTGCCAGAACCGATCACCATCAGATCCACCAAACCATCCACCCCATCTGAACCAACCACCTCCCCCTGAATTTCCTCCCCCTCCTGCTTCCTCTCTCCTTTTGATTTCTTTGTCCCATTTCTCGAACTCCGTTTTCTTTTCACCAAGGGCACTTTCTAATGCTTTTCGAGCCTGTTCCTGCAAGTAGATGGTAAAAGGATATCAACAACAGATGAATTTTCAAAATTTTCAGTGGCTTAGGTTTAGAAGGAAGTTTTTGTAGTGAAACTTGCTAAATATGCAATTTAGGTAGTGACAGTTTCCATCACGAATTAAGAGACTGCCAGCCTCCATAAGGGAGGACAATCGCGGGTACCGACCGATCTTGCACAGTCTCAACATACGATGAAGCATTATGGAGGCCCGTTGATCTCTTAGAGTTGTTGCAAGTTGCCATTTTAAAGCTAGTTTCCTTGTCCAGACCCAACAAAATTCTAAAATGTATGCTCACTGGCATTCTTAAGTCCCCTAAACCTAATTTATCAGGAATCAGGATTGACATCGTCTCGTAGCCAATCCATTCTCCAAAACATTGCGTTCTTTTAACTGATCTAGTATGTCGAATCCTTTCCTTATTAGTTCTTGTATGGGCATTCCTCCATCACGAAAAGGTTCAAAGAGATGAACTCCACTAGCAATATCAGAAATCAATAATTGAGCCTAATTTATCATAATTCCCTCTCAAATGAATAAGTTATCCACTCCCAGAACAATAAGGCAGTTGCTCATTCCTTAAAAGAATTGGTGTCTAAGGGCCTTCATTCAGCATTTCCTTAGAGCCTCAGGTTCCAGACATAAAGCTACAACAGAAACACCGGTAATTATGACAATTCAAGAATCGCTTCTGCTAGAGCTTACTATGAACCCAAACCTTGAGCTTAGCCCGACCCGAAACCTCAAACATCGAGACTACTAGAAAAACGTACAATCCCGCTAGCAGTGCAACGGAATTTACCTGGAACCTGAACGCTAATATCTAATACCTGATGACAAATTCAGCGTCTACAAGTAAGAATCTGTTAATAGGAGACAACCAGAACCAATGGAAGTTTCTAAATTGAACTATTATGACCTAATTCCATAACCCTCAGAGTAAAATACTGTTCCGTTTTAAATTACTGAAGTATGAGCAAATGCAAGTGGATAAGAACCTGTTTCCGATTATCGGAGAAGAGGCAGGAAAACTTGCCGTTGCACTTGACGGAACGTTGAATAGAGACCCAGCTCTCCGTCGAGTGAGTTGAACTCCGCCGTGAAAGGGTTCCGTTAAGGCCGGGGACGGGCGAGCGTAGGATTAAAACCTGCGCCATTGCTCCTCTGTTCAACCTTTGCTCTTGTTGTGTCTTACTCTATAGTCGGACTTAATCTTGGGCTGTTTCAATGGGCTTTACGACACAAAGGCTTATTGGGCCGTTTGATTTAGTGGGCTACTGACTGGACCATAAGTGGAAAATATATTGTCAGGCTCTATATGGGCCTTGAGATGTGGTGGATTCAATAGTTTATGTCCAACTGGAAACACGGCCAGAAGGTAGACTACGCAGCCGTCGCGATGGCCGTGGCCGTGCGTATTACGAAGTTCAGAAAGGTGGCGGAGCTGAGAGCCGAAGTTTCCAATAACTGAAGAAAAAATCAATGGCGGAAGATTTGGTTTTGGATACAGCGATCAGAGACTGGGTGTAGATTCCGTTAGCAGTGGTGATGGTGCTCATCGGAGTCCTCCGTTACTTCATGTCCAAGCTCATGCGCTCCGATCAAGTTCCAGACCCCAAAGTCGTCTAAGAAGGGTGATTTCTTCCGCGTGTTTATGTTTTCGGTGGAGGATAAGGTGTTTAAACGCATCATGGTTGTTGAATTAGGGCAAGGAATCTAGGGCTGCCGCGAATTTCTTTCCCGCTAAGTCGTTTCGTGCCCGTGGGTATTATTACAGCAATGAGGTAGGAGTTTCTATTTCTTGAACTTTTTTTCATTTTAGCAAAGGTAGAATTTTATTGCATGTAATTGTTGGAACTTCTGCTTTGAATCTTGATATAAATTTAAAGGAAATAAATTATTTAGAATAAGAAGATGCACATAATCACCTATAATCAGAAGTTAAGAGTGATGGAACACTTAGGTAAAAACAGTGGCATAAATGCTAGTAATTTAGTTGAATATTATGGAGATGTAATTACTGGATAGTGTTTATGTTTGCGTTACTTATTGATAGGGTAACATTTCTATTTGAATTTTCAGGGGAATGGGTTGCTGCATGTGCCTAAGGGCTGGCCAAGCTCAGAATGCACAGGCACAAATGTTCTCCGATCCAAACATGGCTATGGACATGAAAAAAGATCTTTCAATGATCATACCACAGGTATAGTTGCTGCTGACTTTGTCTATATCATTGGAGGAAAGATATTTGGTTCATAATATGTTTATCATTTTTACTGGGCACACTTACTTTCACATGGGTTAACTTTTTCTTCTTCGGATTTGTAGCAGGTCTGCCTTCTACTTATTTTCTTATTTCTTCCGTCGTGGTGCATCTGAATGTTTACATGCTTTTATGTCTTACTCACTGATCCTTACCTTTCCTGCTCCATTTGAGCCCTTTTTGTAGGCAGTTTATACTTCACATGCCGAAAATTTCAATGACTATGCTAAATGTCATGCCTTGAACTCCATATTCTGCTAAAGCTGACAGGAGTAACTGCACATCTTGTTTTCCAGCAAAAATTCCATTTCCACTTACTCAGAGATTTAGGGCAATGTTGCAAAATGTCTATACTACTGTTGATGTCAGCTACATCAGCAGTCGTTCCTGGTATTCATTATTCCAACTCGTTAGCAGTTTGGTGAAACTTCTTGTAGAGTAGGATCTTAGAGTATAATGATGCGTGAATGCATATGATGATTTACCATTTTTTTTTTGCAGGTATTTTCTCAATTTATTTGAACTAAAAGGTCTTTTAGCCTTATACTTGGAGAAGATAATGGTTGGTATTTATTGAACTTCTGTTCCATTCTAATCTAAGTGGTCCATATGTTTATGTGCTTGCATGTTGTAAAGAAATTGTGTGGTCGGATAAATGTCTAAGTTTTGTAGGATTGAGTACTTTGAATATGATGGGAAACTAACAAAAACATCTGTCGCTATGATCAGCTACTGATGATGCACAACGGATGATGCAAATGGGTGGATTTTGGTTCGACCCACCAGGGTATGGTTTTAAAAAAATTCTGCAATTTCTTTGACGCCTGTAATGCGTGTGCAAAAGGGGAATTCAATATGTTTGGTATCTTCCAAAACTCCTTTTTAATTGTGCAGGTTTGTTTCTAAAGTTGGTTAAATTGGCAACTCAATGAGCAATAATGGGGGTTTGTGCCGAAAATTGCATATTTTATAAGCCAAATACTTCACATCCGAAGAACAGGACGTACTTTGAAGTGTTATGAACTGGTCTAACCGAGAAACTTTAAGAAAACTCAAGCACAGAAAGGGGGGGTGGGAAACTGAAGAAGATGAATACAGAGAGAGGAGAGAATAGACTTAAAAATTCATTCATAATGCCCTCTTACAAACTTCAGCTCCCTGGTTACAAAAGTCTTATGAATACAGACAAAATGACCGAAACAAAAGCTGATAACAACAATAAAATCTCATCAGAAAAAGAGGTTGTTTGTCCTTGAAAATGAGCTCTTATTGGTGCTGTGAAAACTTGCAGAAATCTTCAAAAGAACAGGGCAAACTTCAGTACTGCGCTTAAACCTCAGCCGTCCACGAGTCGCACGTGTGATCCGATTAAGTGAGGGTGATCAGCTGCGAATCCCCAATTTCAATCGTTCCTCGATTGCGCCCTAATTCGCCTGAAACGACGTCGTCTTTACTCGGGTCTTTTAAATCACCCCCAATTTCCTCAGTCTGCTGGATCCCACGGTCTTTATTCCCCCTTTTAATCGTACGCCTCTCCTTGGAAGTCGCATTTTAGTTTAAAAGTGCGACATGAAGCAGATCTTGTTCAACCATCAAAAGGAAACGTACTTCTTGTCCATTGTCCACTATATTTTGCAAAACCATGGCCCAAGGCTGTGCTAAATGAATATATTTTTGGCATGCAGGTGACAGTTGTAGTCTTTATTTCTGTGTGTATTTTGAACGCAAGACATTTATTTATCATGAATCTGCCTACATAATAAAGTTTAGTATTTACGCTTCGGTATTGGCTGACCGTGGACGAGACGCAATTATCTGAAGCAAAGTACAAATACTAAAGCAACCGCATACTCTCGCCTTCCTTTCTCTTAGATTTAACACATATATGATTGTGTTGATACATTAAATCTTGCATTATTGGTTCAGAGTCTGAGTGCGGAGAAAGACGGTCTAGACATCGTTCAACATGATTGGGCCTTACCAAAATTTGAGCAGCGAGCAACAGCAGCACTGAATAAACTTGTGAGCTGAGAAATAAAGTGTATTAGCACCTGCGGTAATGCATTGTTGCATGTTCTCACTTTAATAGCTTACTGGCACCTACTTTGATTACCAAAAGTAAAGAAGTTGGCGTGGATATCAAATACAAGTACCAGCATAGAGGTCCACAAACACCACCACCTTGTTCTTGCATGTTTCCTTTGTTTGTGTTACTTTAATCAAACGAATGTTACACTCTGCTGGGCTTTGATGTCCACAGCTAACCCTCACTCGATTCTGCTCAGTATTCTTAAATGATTAACGACATTTTCGTCAAGGATATATGTATATATATATATTTTTTTTCATCACTGTATAAATCCCATCAACTTTGTGCGAAAACCTGGGATCCTCTGTAGTTCAGATTCGGAAAGACTGCGTCTTATGACAGACAGCCTTTGAATGGTGGACCAGAGATATAAAGGAATGTCTCATGAAGCTGCGGCAACCTTGAACTTTAATGTTGTGCCATAAAGTGATTGAAGAATCATGCTGGAAAATCAAAAACCTCGGCTCTCAGCACCCAGTTGCTTTTGTCTAGTGAAGATTTTAAGGAAGCCGATATGTCCCTTGTCATGATGTCACAGGATCAGCCTGGAGACAAGGGCTGGTTACCGCAGTAAGTGGACGTAAGTTACGACCATACCATTTGACCAAACCTATTGATGATAAAAGTTCAGGGATGTGAAGAATTTAATATTGTCTGTATGTTATTGTATGTGATTCAATAACTGATAGTTTATGTGTGTTTAAATCCACATAAGAGGCATCGCTAGCATTTTAAGGGGAATTTCTTTTTCCTTGATCCGACCAAGAACTATGATTTCAATCTTACCTTTTTCACAAAAAAAAAAAAAAAGAAAAGAAAAATTGCCCAAAAGAAATAAAAAGTGACATTTCACGGCACTGTTTCTTGTCAAAGACTTGCCAAGTGACTATTTCGTCTTTTCTTTTCATTTTTACTTCTCTTTCTCATCTTGAATGGGCCGGGTATCTTTATCAAGAAAAGGATATCTTACACACCACCCGAAGTGAAATTAGTGGGGCCCATGAAGATGACCCAGGCCCAAATATGGGCCCGCCAGGGTGACCCAGTAGTATATATGTCCAAGTTTTTCTTTTCTTTTTCCTAAATTGTTCTTTCACCTCATTCTCATAATAACCTATCTTCATTGTAGAGAGAACTCAATCAGTTCACTCAGGTCAGGTGTATTTTAAATAATAATTTTAGGGTAAATTTCTCTCCCTACGAACTATATGCTTCCTATTCTTTTGCCCCCTCAAGTTATTGAGAAACATTATGCAGTTTTGAATTATTGTCTAATTTGTTTTATATATATATATGAGGTGGGAGATACCTTAATTACAAAACAGACCAAGACTTTCATATTTTATATTTGAGCCGTACCGACCTAGCTATCGCCCAACTTGAACCCCAGTTGCATGAATGCATATGACTACCCGACCGTCATGTATTAATTGTTCACGTAAAATTGTATAACTTAAAATCCTATAAAATATCAGGTTTCAGTGTCACAGATGTACATTTTGACAAACACTCACAACCTTCATATTTCCTCTAATACGTCATTACTAATTCAAATATTGAAGGGCTATAAGTCTATAACTAGGACTTTTTGTGTATTGTTCTTACGATTTCTTACCTTACAGGTCAAGCTACACAACTCTCAACTTACTTAAGCATATTTAGACCTCCACTTATTTGTATTAAATTCTTGTGTATTTTTCCAATTTGGATGCGCATCAATATACAACATGCATCAGTTCGTTTTTTATTTGATTTTAATCGTCTTAGAACCATTGTTTGAAAAATAAATAATGAACGTGAAATGAATAGCCTTAAAATCCACGATAATAATCAATTAACTTGACCTTTTGAAACTGAATAGACAATTAAATCATACATGCTCTTACAACCATAATAAGAATTCAAACACATATTATAAATGCGTCAACATTCAACCTTAACTATAAAAACAGTGTGAATGGTTTCTAAACTTTCAGTCCAGATTTAATTCCCTTAAATGTAGTGAAATAAATGGATAAAAAATCAAAAAACGAAACCACACTTTATTTGAGTTTGATAGGGGGCAAATGTCAATTTTCACAACTTGAGGGAGCATAGTAGCATGAAACATGCAATTAATGGGGAAAACCCTGAAAACTCACACACAACAGTGGTGTTGTGTGCATCCTTAGTTTTTCAGAACCGATAGTGAAGGTGGTAGGACCCGCTACCCAAATCTGGGCCATTCATATTACTCTGATATTGATATTAAGCCATCGAAAGAGGAGGGTGTGTGGGCTCACCTACATCGTAGGATCATCGATGATGTGTAGGTATGCCACGCAACTCGACGTGGCAGGTTTGCATTGGTCTTGTTCCACAGCACACGAATAATGCACGACCTACCGTGGGCCCCTCCTGTGGGGACGATCCCACCGTCCAAACTTTCAATCAGACCTTTTTCATCTTTACAGAGTAGACATACGTGGTAAGGCATGGGTACTGCTCTGGTGTTGCCCTATTTATCTCTTGCCTTAGAATATTCAAATGGATCCCCTTTTTACCCTAATTGAATTTTTTATTTTAAATTTTATAATATCTAATATAAATAATTTAATTTTTTAAATAAAAAATAATATCATTTATATATACATAATACGAATATATTAAATAAATAAAAAATATAATATCATTCGAACTAGAATATCCAATCTTTATTTTACGAATACGATCGTATTATAATTTACAACATTATGCATATTGATTTAAAAGAGTTTTTATTAAAGATTTCAGAAAATAGATAGGATAATTTCATTCCATAATAAAAAAAAAAAAGGAAGATTTATAGCATTCCTAGTAATTAATTATGAAAAATATTATTTAACTAAATTTGTATCTTACTAAAATAATACAAAAGCTTAATTGAAAATGGTGGATGGCTTAAATGGATTAGAGGTGAAAATTGGGGTATTAAGCAACACCTAAATGTGGTAATAATTGGTTGAGATGTGACCATCTTTTTTAACACATTGGGAGCTTAAAATTGATAAGTCTAATTGCGTTCCAAAAACGTCTAATCAACATGTTGCTATATTTTCTTTTATTTATATGTACAAATTCTTCTATTTTAAATTCTTTTGTCAGCTGTCATCAAGTTAATTCGCTTCATCTATTAAATATTACAAATTCCCATGAAAAAAAATAAGAAAATACTAATCCACATCAGTGAAACTCTGATCAATAATGATGTAAGCCTGACAAACTCTGATCAAGAATGCCTCAGTTATGACTCTCGATGCTCGTATTAGATACATCATAATTCATAAAGAAAACAAGTTTAGAATAGTAAAAGTTGTACCTATTGGTATATCTGTAATTTTTTTTTAGTTATACAATTATACGTGAATGAGTAGGGTAAGTATATACATCAAAATTTGAATTGATTTGGGATGTGGACGAAATGGTCCAAAATAAAAACACCACGAATCTTGAGAAAATTAGCTAAGATAAAGTTCAAATAATTAATGATGGATGGCGAATTTTATTCCGAAACCCATCAAAATGGAATTGGAATTTGGAGTACATTTTTCCCTAATTACAAACCAAAAATGGGGAGTGAATACTCAACAGTCAACAGTAGTAGTCTTGAGTCTTGAGATTGGTGAGAGATGCAGAGGTGTGACTGCGATCCAGCGTGGCGTTGTGTGGATCACGAGAGTACGACTCCTAAAGCATCTCGCCGCTGGGTCCCACACCAACATTCCCGGTGTCCAACTGTAAAGCCATTTCTCAAATCAAAGGCACGCCACGTCAGCCTCTTGATGTGGGTCCCTCAAAAACTCACCGCCCTCTTTCACTTTG
>NC_026152.1:8957793-8963917 GCF_000512975.1 Sesamum indicum
CTGCCCTACTCAATTCCTTTCCTCTTAAATTCAACTTCTTATGATTAAGCCTAAGAAAATATCAAATTAAATAAAACCATTCGTCTCTATTTATTTAGAAAATTTTATAATTGCACTTAGCACCACCACCACCACTTCTAAACATGTTCAATTTACAAGTTTTGATGGGATTTAGTGTATTTAATAGTATATATAATTCTTTTTTTCTGGAAAATATATGAAATAATTAGTTTAATAAGTGTTTCTTTTTTTTTTTCATAATTTAATGAATTTATGGGTTTGCAATGTTAATGCAGAAACATTAAAGCGAAAAAGAAATATTTTAAAAATTGATGGGTATAGACGAGGATTTCCATGTGATTAATGTCATAGAGATTAGATTGTAATGATTCTGTGTAAGCTATTTTGAAGACCGTATACATCATCTACCAAACACACACAACTTCATACAATCGTAATCTCCACGGAGTAGAGGGGGAGGATGATGATGATGATGATAGTCACCTACATTCACTACTGCACAAGACACAGAAGAAGCCATTCAACAAAAAGATAGGAATAGGGGAACGTGAAATGACCCCCACCATGTGCTTTTGCCCTTCAATATCCCTCCTAATAATATTATATACATTACTTCATCAAAATCACCATATCTCACCAACATTCAATCTTTTGATTGTAAAGTAAATTCAAGACATCATTTACAGCTACACCTCCCCATTTCCTCCTATCTATACAGCTAATCATGTCTATTTAAAATTAAGATTTTATGAACAAATTCGAGATTATGAATTTGAATTGCAGTGAGATGTTTATGTAAGTTTATTATAATTTATATTTGTCGTGTACACATGGCACGTCCCATATGTCAATTTGCCAAGATTCTTTTTCTTCTGCTCTCCATTCCTCTCCCCCATTAATTAATTCTTGAGTAGCCGATTTACGTCCCTATAAATACCCCTCTAATTCTTCATTTCTCATCACCAAATTCACTAACCATTCTCTTTCCATAGTTTTCACCACACCCCATCTTCACTACTCTTCAGACCAAAATGGCCACTGCTGAGGTAACTACTTGTGTTTTAATTCTTGATGATATCTTGATCTACTTCTTGAATGTTATAAGACCGTGTTTGGATCAAACTTTTCGAATCGAGATCAACGTCTTTAAGAACCATATATGTTGAAGCTTATAAGATGATAAGATTATTGTTGATGATCAACAACTGAATTTGATCCTTTCATTTGAATTATGATGTCCAAACATGTCGCGAATCATTGTTTATTACTGCATGTTGATCGTGATGCATCGGATTTTGATTAACCCTTGTCGTTAATTTGTAGGTTGAATCAGTTCCAGCACCCGTCCCCGAGACCATTCCAGCTGAGCAAGTGATCGCCGCCCCGGAGAAAGAAAAGAAGGTGGAGGAGGAGCCAAGCGAGGAAGCGCCACCGAAGGAAGCAACTGAAGAAGAAGTTGCAGAGGGGGAGGAAGCCGCTGCTCCCGTAGCTGAGCCGCCGGCAGCTGCAGAGGCTGAGCCCGAGAAAGTCGTGACTGAAGAGCCAGCATCAGAAGCGGTGGCCGAGGAGGCTCCAGCTGAAGAGCCCGTGGTGGAAAAGACCGAGGAAACAACCCCGGAGAAGGCGGCAGAGGAGCCGCCTGCTGCTGAGGAGACTCAAGAAAAGGCCACAGAGGAGACGGAGGCTCCAGCTGCGGTGGAGGAAACCGCGGCGAAAGAAGAGGCAGAGGTGGCGGAGGAATCAGCAGGCGGCGAAGTTGCAGTGGAGAAGAGTGAGGAGTGAGGAGTGAGGAGCTGAGTTGGTTAATTACGTTTTTATGTGCTGTTGAGTTTGTGTTGTGTATTGGGGTTTTAAAAAAAGCAGAATATAAATATGAGCTAGCGTCTGGAAGAGTTGGGGGGACACACACTCTATTTGTTATTTGCTATCATTATGGTTTTGATGGTCGGAGACTGCTGTCGTCTCATGTATTCTC
The DNA here is from genome assembly GCF_000512975.1 of Sesamum indicum. Taxonomy (NCBI): domain Eukaryota; kingdom Viridiplantae; phylum Streptophyta; class Magnoliopsida; order Lamiales; family Pedaliaceae; genus Sesamum; species Sesamum indicum. Next base: position 8,959,790 of record NC_026152.1, read on the forward strand.
ATCCTCAGCCTTCACCCAATAAACTATCATTTCTATTATATTCTGTTTTTTCTCAACTATTATATTTTAACATTCAATTTCAAATTTCTAATAACAAATGTTTTAATTTTCTTTGGTTAAATTTTAAATTCAAATCAATGGATTTTGAACTTTTGATTTAGAATTTGTTTGATTTATTCTAATTCAAATTACTCAATTCTATGTTTTATTGAGTATAGATGAATTTCAAGAAAATATCATTTTTTTCAAAACTTTTTCCCTTAAATCTTAATGAATCGATCTGAATGATTGAAGCAAAAATGGTTGGATCATTAGTTTTAGAGGGGAATGGGGTCTATGGTTAACTTAAGGGGTTATATAAAACTGATTTCAAATAACATTAATGATAAATATGAATTTTAATTGTTAAATATGTGGTAACATTATAGACATTTAAGACTTATACAAACTAAATATTCAACCATTGTTACGCATTTTAATTTTAGAGCCATCGCCCTGTTTTCAATTGCCGCATTCGTTTAAACTGCTGCTAAAATGTATTTCATTCCAACCCTTAGACGAATCTTGAAACAAAACTTTTAGCAATTGTGTTGTGTCATCAAAGTCTTCAACCATCTTGCATTTCAACTCCTACATATTCATTTCAACTGGAAACAACTCTACTGTACATAAGAGTTAATAGCAAACATCCACCTTCCACCGCTCCAATTCAAGTCCGGAGAAATAAAAAAGTTGAATGAAAATCCCAGCAAGCTAACGTATGATCTCCAGATTGTGTTGCAGCCTGGCAAGTTCAAGCCCAACTTCAACGGTTGAGGGATCCCCATGCATCATCATGGTTCCATTCATCTCCAGTGCGTAGCTCTACCAGGATACACTGGCACAACCATCAACATTTGAATTTGACAGAAGATTCGAGTGAGCTTTCCCCCAGCTATTCTTTATCACCTTAGCTTTGTTACCATCCTGCATCTAAATCACAATCAGAATGTCACGTACAAATGAAATGCTTCTTGTCATTCAGGTAAACAGAATAAGCTGACCATTAAAGATAAGCTCCAACCATGTACACTATCGAATCTCAGAAAGGTTTACACAGTTTTTTCCAATGCATCCAAAACTATTGATGCAATAGTACGATGTTGCAAATATTGAACTACCAATCTACAAACTACAGAGTATAACTTTGAGTTGTTATTTAATTGAGACGAATGAGGATAAATATTAACTGAGACTCAAGGTCCATCAGGTTCCCTGTTCTATCAGTAATGGGGAAGGCAGTGGGATCAGATCGAGGCAGAACATTACATTTTCACACACAGATGTATGAAGTATCAAACTTCATTTTCGTATTCCTGATTTTCACATCCATCATGTTGTCTCATGCAAAGTCAACACATATTAAACTGATTCAAATAACACAAAAATAGAGTAATTTCATGAGGAAACACTCAGATACTTCATGGTAAATAGCATAAATTATAAATAGGTGCAAACGCATAACAGTTGGCAAAATGGAAAAAAATGGCATCATTTTGTGGGAGATAATGACAAGGATTGTGGAGATTAGCTTAAAACTTTTCTTTTCTTCTGTATAAGAAGATAAAATACTTTGTTGTGTGTACATAATGTCTGCCATTCAAACTTGCACCTGAAAACAACAGGTCCCATGGAAAGAGTAAATAGACGTTAACATCAAGTTGACATGAATACAGTAATTCTGGTTCCTCGGGGAGTTTCCCATGACATAGTAATGGCCATCTCTGTCACCTTACAGCTTACAATAATATACCTCAGAACTGAAAAAATTCCACACATAAGCAACTGTAAGAATCATAATACTAGCATCAATTTGAAGTCATGAGAGCGGGTTGCAGCACTTTAGACTTGGTGTTCCACTATACAAGGAGACAGCATACTTTGATGTGTGTACATAATGTCTGCCGTTCAAACTTGTGCCAGGAACAACAGGTCCATGGAAAGAGCGAACAGAAATTAGCATCAAGTTGACATGAATAAAGTAATTCTGGTCACTCCAGAAGTTTCCCATTCCATGGAAATGGCCATCACTGTCACCTTACAGCTTAGTATAATATACTTCAGAACTGAGAAAAATGCACACACACGAGCAACTGTAAGAATCATAATGCTGGCATCAAGTTGAAGTCATGAGAATGGGCTGAGTACCTCCATTGCCTCATTCAATTGCGCTTTTTTATTCTTTCTCTTCTGCTCTTTTTGTTAGAGCACCAACTTGAACCCCTCAGACAAGAAATCGTCCCTGAGATGAGAAAAGAAGACTTGTGAGATGATTCCAAGATCCAGCCACAAAATAATTGGCTCCAATATAAATAATTGTTTAATAATGAAGACGATATGGAAAAGGACACTGGATCTATATGGGCTGCAAGTAATTCGAACCAGAAAATATTATTCATAGTTGACTGACTAAATGTACGTCCAAGTCAACACCAGGTAAATAAATACCTATATAATCAGGAAAGCTAATCTGTATTATACTACAATTTCACCTTTGTTTCCTGATCTTTTCCTTCTTTTTCTCTTTCTTTTGTTCTTGTTTCTCGACTTTCTTCCCGTCATCAAGCGAAACAAGGCTCTCAATGCAAACTTCGGCATAAAACACAAAAGGCATACCATCCACAGGGACATTATCAACAGTTTTATTTCTCAAATCATACCAAATAAGCTTCTTATCATCGCAATTCAACAGAACCTTATAGCCGTCCCTTGAACACACCAATGGCTTCACAAAATCATTCTTCTCGATCGCAGGTGGACTAATAGACAGTAATTTAGTCCACGATTCCTTCACACCATACTCCTTCATCACCCAAATAACAACCCTAGACCTGTTGGTACAGACCACAGAAAGACACCCTTCAATCATATCCAAACTAACATCAGCAGCCCCGATCCGAATCCCAGAAGGCATCGGCACCTGATAATGCTTCTCAGTCTGAAGACTAAAAGCCATTATTCTAGCCGAATCTATACTGTCAGGATCCTCCACAAGCGTATGCAATGCCCCATTAAGGTGCACGCGCCAGTTTCCCCTCAAGAATGGCAATGGGTAAGGAAAATCCTCGATTTTTCTCCAAGAATTCGATTTGAGGCTGTAAATCTTGGTCTCAGAAGCCATCCAAACATGAGCTATTTTGTGCCTAAATTCCACAATCCGAACAACCTTGTAATCATCGTTTCTTGAATCGTAGCCGAACCCATATGCAGTTTTGGAGTAAGAATCCCACGGAGTTGAATATTCAACAGAACAATCAGGCAAAACCCTGTATTCTCTTGAAAAAGGGTTCCATAAAACAGGGGGCTCGCTCATCACAAGAACCACACCATTACAAGAATTGGAGATCCCATCAACACTCTTGTAATAGAACGGCGGTTTGATGACATGGGCCTTGTCCAGTAAATCCAAATCTATACTGTAAAGGCCAAGGCCTCCAAGAATAATATTGCGATTGGAATTGGAGATCACAGACTGGCGCAAGTGCAACTTGACGAAGTTCTCGCAATCTATCAAGAAACACCAAGATTTCGCAACAGCCCGGAACCGCTTCAGGGATTTCACCGGGAGCCGGCGGAGGATGTCTTCAATGATTTCTGCAGGGAGATTCGGCATTCTTTACCTGTGTGGTGAATTTTTTTTTTTCTTTTTTCCTTCGCGGGTTTTTGGGGGTTTTGCTTCTCCACACTTCACACCACCGTGCCTCTCATTGACGGATGAAATTTTTTATTGATGGAAGCTTTGAGAAGTGGTGACTCATACCCCACAAGTGTCGTGTATGGGTAATGAGATTAGGTGCGGCAGGTCGGAAATTGTTTTCTTTTTTTCCATTTGAAGAATAGAAAATTGATATTGCAGTTGATGCAAATCTTCTACCCTCTTCTGATGACAGATTAACAACGTCAGTCTTGATACTTTATTAACTTTATAATAATAGTAAAACGTTTTCAATAACTTGTTCTGAAGATGTTCAAAATAAACTAAAAAATTGGATCGGAAAACTTTAATTACAGCAGAACCAAAATGGAAGAAAGATGATCATCACCTCAGAAGAATCTCGGGTTGCGTCGATTAGGTGGTATTCTAGTGAG
>NC_026152.1:8963927-8980376 GCF_000512975.1 Sesamum indicum
TAGGAGTTGGAATAGCATAGTGGCGGCGGCCGGCAGTTGATACAAATTCAGGAGGTCTCGGCGTTTAACAAATAATTATCCATGTCTTGTATTCTTCACCTTTTTCCTATTTATATAATGCACTCTATTTTATAGGTAAAAACGCGGGATTGATGCTCACAGTCTAAAGTAGACGCGCTTTTGCTCCAATAATAATATGCCTTAAATTGCTCCACCACTTCCATAGTTAATTCATTATTTACACACCCTCAAATCAATGTCCATACTTAAATAAATAATTATAAATATCTTTTTAATTTTAAAAATTAAAAATATTATAAAACTTAAAGTCAGTCAAAATTGAGAAGGGTTTAGAAGATTGGTTTCGACAATATAGAGATTCTACAAGTAAGTTAATAAAGAAAACATTAAAAAACTAAATCCGAAAGATCTGACACATTAAAGTAATAAGGTATAGATAAGAGTTACACTGTCTCTTGAGATTTTGTGTAATTACACTATACCCACTATGATTCGAGAAAAATTATATCTAGTGGCCATGAAATTTATTTTTATATAATAAATAGTTTTTCCGTTAGTTACATTTTCTTTAAATTGGCTTATATTAACAAAAGAGTTGAATAAATTTATATTTTTTCTAATTAATTTATTACTTACATCAAATAAATTTTTTTTTATTAAAATATATCATCTTACATGTATTTCACGTGAAATTGTAGTGAAGTAATAGTACTTGAATGAAAGCCCATAAACATGAAAACTGGGCTTCTTTCTTTTGGTTCGGGTCAAAAAGTCGTATGGACTTTTAACATGCAAACTATTTAAACTTTAGCGTTGCAGTTGTTGAGAATTTTCGTTCCATAAGTTTGGATCTTATCATATTTAATTTGATTCAACTTATGTATATCCTCTCTACCAAATTGCGTATATGATTTTTAAATTATTGAATCAAATATAAAAATTTCATTCAATAAAATTCGAATCAAATATAATAATTTAATTCAATAAAATTCACCATATTAGATCGTTTTTCATTGAGTTAGGTTGATAGTTGTATTAGCCTATTAGCTCCATAGCCTAGACAATTGGTATGTTTTTTATATTATTAGTTGTCGTGGCATATCATTTTTGCGTTCATATAATAAATAATATTTTATATTTTAAAATATATTATGAATAATATATATATATATATACATATTGCGAACAAATTATTAGGTTTTGTAATTTATATTTTTTAATAAAAATATTATTTTGTAAGTAAATTGATTAGAATGATTACTATTAAATATTTATATTAATAGTAATTATGATGATCATATAAAAAATTATATTTAAATTAAAATAAAATAATATAATAGATTATTAATTATTTGGTGGGTTGCATGCAAGTTAGTATTGAATGTGAGGAAAGTGTTGCTGCTTTTTATGATTGATTAAATTAGTGGGAGAAAGTGAAGTGACAGGCAGAGATAGAGTGTGGATGAGGTGACTCATCTCTTCATTCTGAGATCATGCATAAATATAAATTTCAAATATCCAGCACGATTCTTGCTCCACCGAAAATTCCCGGTAAAATTCTGCGCTTGGATTGAATCGCGAGAAAGCCAAAGACCCTTGCTCATGCTAATCATTATCCCAACCCAGACTGGTCAAATCCTTGGGCAAACCTCGTGCAAGCAAACAAATTTGCGGAAATAGGGGGAGTTTGTCATCCCGAGGCCAGGGGACGGCCCGCCGGGGGCTCGGCGTCACAGGTGGTGGTCTGGAGGTTCTCGTTGCCGGAGCTGTTGGGGATAACGCCAATATGAAGAGTTTGTTCAAGTCCAAGCCCAAGACTCCCGCAGATTTGGTGCGGCAGACGCGCGATCTACTCATTTTCATTGATAGTGGTGGCTCCGATACTAAGGAGAGCAAGCGCGATGAGAAGGTTTGTTCTTTGGTTTTAGGGGTTTCTTGATGCATTTTTTGTGGTCCTTTTTTGTTTTGGTGTTGTAACATTGTGATGAAATTTGGATCTCAATCCATAGGTAGTATTACCAGGAAAATGCTGATGTTCTGTGTTGTTTGGTCGTTGCTAGACGTATTTGATCTGCTAGATGGAAAGTTAAATGGCTTTAACCTGTGGATTATAATCCCAAAATGCGTCAACTTTGTTGTGTTTCTTCAAGTGTTTGCTTCGCTGTGTTGGACAGACTGGGGATGTATAAGCTGGTGGAGTAGTTTTTCTATCTGTTCTGCAAATTATGTTGTCTTCTTTCACTTTTCACTGTGTATAGATGACGCAGGTGAGCAAACTTATCCGAGACTTGAAACAAGTTCTTTATGGAGACAGTCAATCTGAGCCTGTATCTGAAGCTTGCGCACAGTTGACACAAGAGTTCTTTAGGGAGAACACTCTTCGTCTGCTTATTATATGTCTTCCCAGGTTGAACTTAGAGGTAATTTAGAGGCTTTTAATTTGACCACTCCAAATTACATGATTTCTATTTTGTGGTATTTAGTTTAATGAATATAATTATTGATCTTGGTTCAGAAATGTATTGATTAGTTATTTTGTTGATTCTTTCCCATGTTAATTGAATGGATAATTGTGATTGTTAATAAGATAAACTTTTGCAGACCCGCAAAGATGCTACACAGGTTGTTGCAAATCTGCAGAGGCAACAAGTTCAATCGAGGTTGATTGCTTGTGATTATTTGGAAAAGAATATAGATCTCATGGATATCATGATAGCAGGGTAAGGCAGCATCTGAAAGCTTTAGACTGTATTGTGGATTGGCAAATGAAATTGATTTCAGTTTCAGGTTCCTGTTCTGAAACTTGGAACTGGAAAACCAGATTATTGTAGTCCCCATGTTCTTGGTTGAATAAACACATTGTTGTTCCATTATAGTTCTTGCTTAGAAAGCTCAGGGAAGGGTGTTGCATAGTGTTTCTTCATTTATTTTTACTCCATAATACGCTTTAATTTTGAAGATACTTTTCCATTGTCTTAATTTTGCTTTGCTGTTGGGCTGCCAGTTATGAGAATACTGATCTGGCGTTACACTATGGTGCAATGTTGAGGGAATGCATACGTCACCAAAGTGTTGCTAGGTGTGTTGATTATTCATTTCATCTGTTTGTTGTATGTTGTATAATTATCAAAAATATTATGAAAGAAGTAACTTCTGTGCCAATTAGAATATTGTAATAACTCATTTCAGAAGCAATATATGAAGTTGTCTAGCTAATTCTCTACGCATTTTAGATCCCACTGACACATGGCAATTTCTTATTTATATCACTTCTAATCTGGTATTTATTAATCCATCTTGTTTTCTCTATGCATGAATTGAAAACGAAACTAATTTGCAGTGAAAAACAAAGGGATATGGGAAGCAAATTGTTTTCTGTGTCCACTCCGACCCTGCAAATTTTTTTTTTAAGCTGTGCTAGTAAGATACTAATCTGAACTGTTTCCGTTTCTTCCAAATATCCCGGCTTATTTTGGTAGACCCCTGTCCGGAATATTCTTCTAAATTTATATCTAAAATCCGAACGTGTAGATGATGCAGTGATTTTCGTCATTCGGTTGGCAGATGCTTGATACTATCTGGTTGTTGTGTCCTGTTAGTGCAGAAGTAGAGTTTTATAACTTTGTTTACTAATTTGGAATCTGCTTTGGTCTACAGGTATGTTTTGGAATCAGAGCATATGAGGAAATTTTTTGATTATATACGTCTCCCAAATTTTGACATTGCTTCTGATGCTGCTGCCACTTTCAAGGTTTTTAATTCCAACTGATTTAGGAATTAAACCATCTATTTATCTCCTTATTTGTTGGTTTTGGAATTATTTTGTGCTCTTTCTCCCTGTTGTATTATACTTTTATTACCTGGCATGGACTGGCACTAATACGTTTTAGCTTATACATCTTGTTGCAGGAATTGTTGACCAGGCATAAGTCAACAGTTGCTGAATTTCTCTCTAAAAATTATGATTGGGTGAGTATTTTTGTTTGCATCAACTGCATTTTGGTAAGTGCGTCTTCACCACATTTGATGTTTTTTAAGAAACTATTGATGTCATTGTAAGTGTTTTTGCCTATCAGATGTTAGCATTTAAGATCTTAGCCTTTTGATTTTATTTGCTGTAATATTCAAAGAGCTCCTCTTTCTTTTGAAGAATATTAGTTTAATAATCCAATCATTTAAATTTCGGATCCTTTGTTTTAGGATTCCTGGATGAGCCCCACTTTGTAATATGCTGGATGTTTTCCCTTGCAGTTCTTTGCGGAGTATAACTCAAAGTTGCTTGAATCTACCAATTATATCACTAGAAGGCAAGCTGTCAAGGTAATGGCTTTTTGTTTTTTGGTTGTATTTATAGGACCATTCGAGTGGGGTGTCCCCCAATGCCCACCCCACAAGGAAAACATTAAACTAGGACATTATCTGCCTTTTCTACTTAATTTTGTCTTGTTCTGTTTAGTACTCAGTTTTCATTGCGATGTACTTCTGTCAGCTGTTGGGAGATATCTTGCTTGATCGGTCAAATTCGGCTGCGATGACTCGATATGTCAGCTCACTGGACAACCTGAGAATCCTCATGAATCTTCTTAGAGTATGATCACCTTCTTAGCTATTGCATTAACCTCCTTCCTCCTTACTGTGTGCATGTATAGAATAGAGGGGACAATAAAAGCAAAGGGATGTGTTAAACGAAAAGAAATGATTAACATGACGAATGAGTGTCAAGAACCTAGGAAGGACAACTGTGGATTCAAGAAGCATTTGACAGGAACTTGAACTTACTCTACGCTCAACTAATGATTATCTGCATGAAAATGCTTAGGGATCTGCAGTACAATTGTGGAACTCCAAACCGCGATTTCTATGGTTCTTCATTCTGGATGTGGTGACATGTCATACAATGGAGTAAAATATGCAACACCCTTGCCCCCCTGAACAAAATTGAATCAGTCTGTCCCATGGTCTTTATCATATATCACTGCCAAATCTACAAGAGCATATTATTTTGGCGGTCCCAAAATTACAGTCATAATGGAAATTTTGCCTTCTAACAGGAATCAAGCAAGAGCATCCAGATTGAAGCGTTTCATGTTTTTAAGGTATCAATTCGACATCTCAAGTCACAACCTAAGCTTATGGCAAAAGGTGTGGTTTAAGCTGCTTCATGGTTTGAGCTGACTCACATATATACGTGCAGTTATTTGCAGCCAATCAGAACAAGCCTGCAGACATTGTTGGCATCCTTGTCACAAATAGAAGCAAGCTTCTTCGCCTCTTTGCTGATTTTAAGACTGAGAAAGGTGAGGAATATATGCATGCAGATAATCCCTGAATCTGTTGATTCTCAACGAACACTCGTGCCTCAGTCTTGGTTCCTTTCATTGCAGAGGACGAACAGTTTGAGGCTGATAAAGCACTAGTCGTCAAGGAAATAGCTGCCCTGGAACCCAAGTAACGACCATGAACAGCTTAATTTGATGTGTCTTCAGCTTTTAACCCAGTCCCACAGTGTTGTACCACTAAATCCCAATTGTTTTCATCCCCCTTTTTCTTTTTCGCCACATATAAAGTGAACTTTGTATTTTCTTGTAGCGCATGTACGTTTTTAGGTGTTCGTCAATTGTTGAATTATAGGTAATGATATTTCATTTTATGACATCATAATCGACACGTTAGGTGCAAATTTCCGTAGTGTATAAAGAGTTTTCAAATAATAGCAACTAATAAAGAACAAACATATTGGTGTGGCATATTCCTCGTCTTAAGGACTTCGATAAATTCCATATTTTTGGATGCAACTTTTGGTGCTAAATAAAAGGTAATGATACTCTTTGTTAATTGGACTTCACAAGGTAATAAAGTTTTATAAAATCTCTACCTATTTACAGAAAATCCAAACACTCCAATACTGATTTATAACTTTGAATCACTTAATTTATGAGAATTAGAAACAAATATTATATTTTGAAATATGTTTCTTTCAAATTTTCATAAACAATAAACAGAGTAGCAGTGAAGGAATAATTTGTCAAGTGGGCTAATGCGACTGTGATTCTGCGCAGTGGAGGAATAGTTTTTGACAAATTTTATTTTAGAATAATTGGCATCTTTTCCTTTTTCAGTTCTTGTGCTACGTGAAAGAAATTTACACTCATCTCTGTTCTCCTCCAACTTTCAAGAAACACCCAAAGCAAATGGCACAAAAAGGCAAGATGGCCTCCATGCTTTTTGTTCAAATCCACGCACCCAAAATCGCATTTACAAATATATTTTGTGGGTTTGTGTTGTTCAGTGGTTTCTTGATGGATTTTCAGGTTCCGTGGAGGATTTCTTGGCCATGGCTGTGGATGCTGCTAAGAGTGCTGGGGAGGTGACGTTCTATTGAAGTTCAAGATTCTTGTTCACTGTTGTTGTGTTCATGTTTTCTTACGGCGTTGATTTCATCAGCTTTTCCGCACATTTCACATAGTTGTTGTACTATTATTATTTATCTTTATACAAATTTTGTGGGTTGCAGATTATTCGTTCTGCTTTCTATCAGACTAAGCGGGTGGAGCACAAAGGCGAGGTAATATGTCGGCTTAGTACGATTTTCTTGATTTCGGAGAATATGAACAACCGCCGTGTTCGCATGATGGGGCATTGTTTTAGTCCAAGATGTTAAATATTTTATCCAAAATTGACATATAGAGGCATCTTAAGCAATTGCTCTATTTTCTTGAATCTTGAGCAAAGGGTCTACGCTTGTGGAAGAGATTTCGGATAACTGATGGAGTTTTGGATGTTGAGTACTCGAATTATAGCTTTGGGAGTAGGGATTATTTTGATTGCTTCGAAGGGTCTCTGCTCAATTTGTTTGATTTGAAATGGTACATTTTCTGACAAATGAAAGGATAAACGGCACATCTGCAACGATGCTGATGTTAGTTGCAGTGGCTATACATATTTCGAAAAGGGAATGTTCCTCTTCCCAATCTTCTCTTTCTAGACCAAGATATTGCTTCTTTTTCATGATGCATCATCCAGAGTAAATGATAGAACTTGAGTACTAACAAGAATGCAAACTTCGTGATGCCCAACTTCTAAAGTTTGATGGTTATGGATGGTTGATTGAGGAATAGAAGAAGTTGGTGTTTCTTGGTGTATCCTAGTTGTTCAGAAACAGCAGAAAAAGTGTTGAAGGAAAGGTGAACCAAGATATGTTTCAGTATGGGAAAACGACTAATCCTTTAAAAACATGGATAAACAGGAAAAGCAGCAGAAAAGACCACATGTGGATAGATGATGGGGTTGTTCTATTTCCTTTGAATTGTTTTATTTGTTGACATAGGTCAACCATACATTTGTTTTTCTGAGTAGGTGGATTTGGTCACAGAGACTGATAAGAAATGCGAAGAAGTCATATTTGATTTTCTCAAACTACAATACCCTGACCACAAGGTTAGCTATCTATTTTTGCATTTTTTCTTTGTTTCTCTTGACATTTCGAGTTGGATGCTTCTGCACACAGGGTCTAACATCTGGTACTGATCTTGTTTATCTTAGTTGATCGGGGAAGAAACTGCTGCTGCTTGCGGCACCATAGAATTGACAGATGAACCGACTTGGATTGTTGATCCTATTGATGGAACAACTAATTTTGTGCACGGGCAAGTATCTAATGTTTATTTTATTTACTGCCAGAAAACTTTGCAGCATCCGTTGAGTTTGTGCGTTTCAACATGTGATGCATTGCAGGTTTCCATTTGTCTGTGTATCTATTGGTCTCACAATTGGACGAATTCCAACAGTTGGTGTTGTCTACAATCCGATTATGGATGAGGTAGGGTTGTCCAGCTTCCAAGTACTATGTCCTTGAGATCAGCATTTGCTACCTTTCTTGTTCCTTTATCCAGTATAAGAGTCAACCAAATTTGCATCTGAATGGACTTTTCTTGAATTGTCAAGTTTTTGGTGGTGCACCACAAGTAACATAACACTTGCATTTCCCTAACTCCTTTATTGGAGAATGTTCTCTATTTCATATTCTCCATCTGATAGTCATTATCCAGATCACAAAATTTTGATTAGTCGATGATGGCTGTGGCTTCATTTGTGTGATCTTTTAATTTGCTGTACAATAGTGCTTTCAATTAGTGAGAACTATTTCTCTTGGCTTCCAATATGTAGCTTTTTACTGCAATTCGTGGCAAAGGTGCTTTTCTCAATGGAAAACCTATTAAAGGTAAGTTGCTTCATCATTTGGATATATTATTGCACATTCATGTTTTGGCTTGTCCAATCACTGCTGCTATGTTTGTGATAAGCAGTGTCTTCACAGTCAGAGCTTGTGAAGTCCCTTCTTGCCACAGAGGTATTTCGCTAAACATATTGCTGAACAGTTCTTTGGTCCGTGGTGGAGACATGTATTCAATTATTCAAGGCAACAGGAGTTTACTAGCCAATGCTCGTCTCCATCTATTCTAATTCTTTTACCTATAAGAAGCTAATCGAGTCTCACCATGTCTGGAAGAATAGGTGGCTGCAAACCGTGAAAAGGCTATTATTGATGCGGTTACAAATAGGATCAATAGCTTGCTTTTCAAGGTAAATTAATGGTGGTCTTGTAACAATGGTTTCACCATTTCTTTTATTTTACTCTTTTGTGGTAAAAATGACTGAAATCTTGGTTCTAACTTGATCAGGTAAGGTCTCTCCGGATGACTGGCTCATGTGCATTAGATCTTTGTGGGATTGCATGTGGCAGGAACGATATGTTCTATTTAGTTGGGTTTGGAGGCCCTTGGTAAGAATTTTTAAAATGTTTGATCGTACTATGATACAACGAGTTGCTGAAAGTTGGGTCATCTCTTCAGGGATGTAGCGGCTGGTGCTGTTATTGTGACTGAAGCTGGAGGACTTGTATTTGATCCGTAAGTAACAACTACTCAAATAACAGAACCCACCCAAATAGAGGGAGTTAGAGTTGTCTGGATGCTAAAAAATATGTCATCCAAAACATCAACTTTAACTTGATTTCAGATTATGCCACTAGTACCTTTTGTATTGACTAATATGTAAAATCTCAATCACACTAGTCTAAAATTGTGATTGGTTTTGAAACAGCTCTGGTAAGGATTTCGACATCACATCTCAGCGGGTGGCAGCTTCAAATCCTCTTATTAAGGATGCATTTATTGAGGCACTGCAGCAGTCCGAATGAAGGGACTGTAATTGGGAAATAGATAATAAACTTCTGAATGGTAAAGTGTTCTTGGTACATTCTGAATGCATTTTGCCGCCTGTTGTGACATTAAAGACCATTGCTATAAAACAGTGAAAGGATAGAAGATAGAGTGAGGATAAATCAGTGAATAAGATCAAAAGTTTAAGGCGACTTTGAGCTGCGATATTTTGTGATTCATGAAGTCATCATTCTGCACAATCCTTGAGAAAGAAGGTATATAAATTCTTCAGGCTGCAGCCTTTAGAAAGAACTGAATAGTAATCATGCCTTTGCCCCTGCCCCTATATTTGCTTGTAGCTTTTGCAGATGCCATGCTCTACATGTCAAGTTTCTTGATGATTTTAAGCAACTTTTTTGCTTTGGCTCTTAGCTGAATTGTCTATTATGATTAAAGATTTTCCTGGTCGTCGATTGAAATTTCGGCGGACATGCAGAACATAAATTGCGCTTACACTGTTTATCAAAAAATAAAATTCGCGCTTACATTGAGGAAACAAAAATGGACATATTGCAGCACACGAAAGAACAATAAATATAAATGAATGGTTTTGTTTCGTATCCATGTGTTTAGGCGCAAAAGAACTCTGCACCTCTCTGGAGGCTGGATGGCTAAGGGTAACATCTTATATGTGAAAAATGACTGCCATAGGTGTCGATGTAATATTTCAAATCGAACAATTTTCATGCTCTATTTGTGTCCTAGCTCCATATCCGTTGTGCCAGTTTGTTCCGTTGATCACATTCTGCGTCTTCTTCTGAGGACTACTAGACTTCTTCCTCTTTACAACTACATACCATGTGTAAACCTCCAAGGTTGCAGCAACAAGAGCCAGACCTATTAGGATTTCAACGTACACTCTCTTCCATTTCTCCCCTGGATTTAGAATGTCCAGACCCTTGAAAATGTTGAGAATGCTGAGGATTAGGACAGAGTATCCGACTGAGTGGTGGTAGATGTTCCAGTAAAATCTGTACTTGTGATCCTTCTTTGGCCTTAGAAGCAAAGCAAACACCTGTGCCCCCATTGAATCAAACCTCACTATTCATTTCATTTCTATACAAGATTATAAGTGCTTTTTTTATCAAGAATTTGACGATACCTGGAGGGTTCCAAGACAAAAGAGGACAATGGCAATGGTCCTATGCGAAGTATATTGAACTTCAGGAGACTGGCTTCCTAGTTGGAGACCGGTGGCCCAGCCAGCTACTCCGGTGATGTAGGCTGAGGTTTGGCAAGTTGCATGGAGGTAAAACCATGCTGGATCAGCCGACGGGAAGACCCTTAGGTATCTTGCAAAGATAGCACCCATAGGCATCATGATCCCCCAACTCACTGCATTCAGCACTCCATGGATCTGAATATTCATCAACAATAGAAAAGAGAATATCGTGAACAACTTTACAGATAAAAAGATGAAAAGGGTCTCACTTTTTACAAACGCAGAATGATTGTACTGAAAGATTACAGGTAAACTTAAACCTTACGTTCTTTTTCCTGGTTTTGGAGTCTAAGGCTCCGGCTATTGTCCCTGAAAGAAGGTTTAACGTCCCAAATGACTGAACGTTAGAGCCAGAATTCAGGTGCATTGCTGGAGAATCTCCCGACAGTGGGCCTTCTTGCCAAACCTGGTTCACAGTAGAGCTAAGATTGTCAAGCTTTAATGTGGCAAAAATAATGATCTCATTCCTTGTATAAGATGCCGTCAAATCAGAAACTGGGAAACTCAACGCCCCTTGCTGTAACTGAGTCTGGTAGCTAGTTACAGGTGCTGTGTAAGCTCTCATAGTTCCATCGGATTTCTTGAAAGCCACGATTGCCTGTGCACCAATCATGCCTTGTCCGCTGGGATTAACGGCCCACGCCACCCATCTTGAGGAGGAGGGTCCCTTGTGCCGGTAGGCAATTTGAACTGTTTTAGCAGATTGATCATAGTTCCAATGAAGGATCGAGTTCAAGTATGGGAGACTACTGCAAGAACTGAAGATTTGGTTGCCAGCAAAGTTGTATTTTTCACATGGTTGGCTGTAGGATGATGATATATAGAGAGAAAACATAACAGAAAACAGGAGAACTGGCCTTAACATTCTGAGTACAGTATTCTCAGAATGATTTTGTCCAGAAACGAAAGGTGAATGGATGAAGGTAATAAATAAAAGAGAGAAGACTACTAATATATAATATATATATATATATATATATATATATATATAGAGTGAAAAGAGAGTGGTGGGACATGAACAGTTACAGTTTGGTGAGGGAAAAAAGGTTCCAACTTTGTTTGATGTTTTGCACTTGGAAAATTGCTATTACCAATGTGTTTAGGTTTGAACAGCCTTGTCTTCTCACACACTCAATTTTCTTTTAGAACTGATGATTATTTCTTAAGGTTTCAAGTACTTCTTTGATCTTTGATCGGAAATGATCATATATGTGTGCATATTTATATTCTTTGATTCATGAACAATTCACCTTTTCGAGTAGATAGGATAGATTCCTTTTTTCATTTTTTTTTTTTTTTGTTTTGTTGTGTGTGTGTGTTTAAATGCTGAATCGGATTAAATTTATTATAATTATCCCAATTGAAAAAATTAAAAATATCCATTTCACTAAAATTGAGCTTATTTCTTACTGAATTTAATATTATCAGCTGAATATCTACATAAAGTAGTAAGCTCTAAGTCAGATTCTACTGGATTGAATACTATAAGCTAATCACAATAATTTTTTGTGGTGTTTGGTAGATGAACACATACATAATAGTAGCCACCATAAGAAAGATGTCATCAAACACTCAAAAATTATTACATTATAAGTTTATAATCTTTTCGATTAGTAGTAGAAGCTGACGTAATTTAAACATTAACACTCAAGGAACAATGTATATGTAGGACACACAGACAACATGATTTTTACTAGGTAACAAGTTATTATATTGACAAAACTAACCTTTTTTACCAAGAAATTACAGCTCTCTGAGTGAAAAAAATTCTCTCTCTAATTGGTATTTATGTCATTGTATTTTTCATTTAGGTAAATATAAATGGGAAATTATCCATTTGGCAGCAAACAAAGAGGTTTTCGCAGCCTATGAGCCCAATACATTTTCAGATTCTCGTGCCTTTCTTTTTAAGATAAAATTGTGAGATTAAAGTAAAAGTAAATATACTATGTGCTTGGTTTTGGTATAGTGTGTCGAAAAGAATCTTAAAAGGACTCTTTAGACTCAACTAATTCCCAACCATTCCTGCATAGGAATAGATTTACTCGATCTGAACTAATAATATAATACTTGTTATGTAATTGATTTGCAGTTCCGAAAAACGATCAATCACATGACAAATTTAATGCACTATCGCACTTGCTCTGCATGTGATATTACATAAACACTTTCTTCATTCTATACAATAATTACTCCTTTGGGCCCATTTCAAATTGGGCTGTGTACTTTTTGGATCTTACCCAGTCCCTTAAAGCCCATTGGGCTAATTACACCATTTTACAGTTTACACTGCAGCCTTTTCGTGAAATCGCGTTTTTTAACTTAGCAGAAATCGTGTTAAAACATAATCAAGAGCTTGGAGTCTAACAGCATTGCTGAAAAGTAGGCAAGTGCAGTGCACCAAACGAATTAAATCGCTGGGCCTCATCCAAGTAGCCAGAGAGATTCCCATGGAGGCCTTATCTCCATCCATCGTGTGATGTTAAGTCAACATTGTGCACTTGACTATGATGCACCGAATAAATATTCATAAATGCGATATTAGCTATCACTCCTGAAAGTCGCTATTTCTCGAACGGAAACATTAAATTCTGTTAGAACAACCATGAAAGCAAAACGAAGCACTGACAATTTAAGGATCATCCAACTCAACTGTTTTCAGGCACAACGGCGCCACAGAATGGAGCACTGATAAAGCTGCACAATTTGCAGTTGTTAAGGTATTGTAACATGCTACACCTACTATGCGATTAACGTCAACATTTTGCAGCTATTATTCTCAAATTGTCCTTTCTATTTTAATTTTTAAAATATTTTTAAAATTTAAAAAGTATTCACATCAGCGAATTTTTCTTTTTTTTTTTATATGCATAAGTATAAATATGCTCTCATCCCCCTCCAAAGTCGCCCTTCCCCAGTTCCGGTGTCTCAGTCGGGCCTTCCCTGGTCGATTGTAATAATGAAATTTTGTTTCTATTTTTATAATTTTTGCGATGCTTATATAATTATTCTGAGTTTTTTATCATTCAAAAATTAGAAAAATTATCGGTATTTAGTACTTATATATTGAGAAAATTATTTCAAAATCAAGAGGTGTACAAATATGCCTTAAACGGCTACATCATATGTCAAATATAAGTAGAACCGTCGTTGGTTAAAAGACGGGGATTTTATAATGGAATTTTTTTTTTTAAGGAATATCTTATTATATTGAATGATGTAAGAAAAGGTTTGTAGGTACTAAAATAGACTAATTTTGTTAAGCGTAATTGATTTTCTGCAATTTGTAATTAATATAATAATTACAATTATAACCACAAGCAGCATTGAACACAACTCCATTATTTTGAGCTAGCATAGCGGTAGACGTTACGTCTGAGGATTCATAAATTGTAATTATCGTACTAAATCATGATTAACATCACTTAGTACGATTTAATTAACAACAGTACATGTAATCTTACTTCCCACCTCTCCAGCTATAATTTTATTAATTAATGCTCAATTTTTTAATCAACATAAATCTCACGACCAAGACACGACGTCATCATATCTACCATACTTAGATTATATTAAAACGGCATGATTACTCAATTAATTAATGACTTCCTCAAAAAATCATGGCTGATGGCATGATCGGAACTTGCATCTACCACAAAATTTACAATTGCTTATAATTTTATTAGTTAGAGAAGTTACACTTTCTTATTTTGAAGTTTGATATAGTTATACGTAAACCTCTCGTGGTTTGAAAAATTACATTTAGTACCTTTAAGGTTTGCTTTCGTCTAACAAATAAGTCCCCCGTTAGTCAACATTTACTGAATTTTAGGAATATTAACAAAAAAATTGATATTAACATTAAGAAATTTTAGGACTTATTTGTTAGATGGCTGCAAACCTCAAGGGTGCTAGATGTAATTTTTTCAAACTGTAGAAGGTCTACATGTAATTATACCAAATCTTAAGGGAAGGCAGTGCAAATATCCCTATTAGTTATGGACTAAAATAGTGGTAAAAAATAAATATTATTAATTATGGTTAAACCAAAATCGATGCTAAAACTTATATTACCAACAATGAGAACTATATTTGCTATGACAAATATTTTAGCCATACTTACAAAACCATAACCGACAACCGCTATATTATTGTGGTTAATAACTATTTGTTATGATGCTAGAAGAATTACTAATATATAACTACGGTTAATTTTCATAATTAATAATAAATAGTCATAGTAAATAATTATTGACCACGGCATCACAACGGTTGTTAGCCGTAGTTTTTGAGAGAATGGCTTAAAATATTTGTCATGACTACAATTCTGGCAACATTTTAGCCATGACAAATAATTTTTTCATGGTAGAAAAGCTAATTTGTTACATTTATTTTATTTAACCATAGTCAATAATAGTCATTTACTATGGTTTTTAACCATATCCACTAATATTGTAATTAATACTAATTATTTATATTTAACAATGACAACTAATCATAATTTAATATTATATATATTTTTTTTGTAGTGAGCAGTCATCACTAACTCTCATCACACCAACCAATAGTTTATGGTGTGTTTGGATTTATTTACGAACTCTAACATCAACATCAACAACTTTAATTAATCTTGACGTAAACTACGTACTATTAAGATTATCAATTAAAAGAGTATATTTTTATAAAATATTATAAGCTCTTGAAAATCGTTTTACAATTATTTTTTTTAAAGAATTTATAAAGTTGGAAAATAAGATCTTAAACAAAAATACCTCACCCACTTTTCATATAATTAACGTTTTTCCCTCAAAAATAAAATTATCAATTTATATATATATAAATTATAGGTAAGCAACTGAGCACGTCACATATGAAAAGAACAAAGCAATGTATATATATATATATATATATATATATCTGATTTATTTAAAAAGTATTGGCATTACGCAATTGTCTTAACATTAAATGGTATAGTACTAAAAGGGACAGAGTAGTTTAAGTACTGACATCACGCGAATTGTTTTCTTTCACTCGAATGAATGTTGAATTAATTAATAATATTAGCGATTTTAACAATAAATGTTACGCGCTCTGTACTGTACTGTATAATAGTATAATATTACATGTCCCATTTAATATTAATTCATACACTACTTAATTACTGCTGCCCATTATTCTTTACACAATAAATATGATTTTGATTGTCCAAGATTATTAATGCTAAACTTTCTCCTTTCTCCTTATTAAAATGTTCTGCTGCTAAATTAAAGTTTTATTATATTTATATTAATATATAAGTATTATTTTATATTTATAAAAGACGGTTAATGTCACTGTCGCACCGATTTTTTATAAAGACAAAAATGTTGTTCAATTAATAAGGTAACTAATTTATTCAAAATTTTAAATTTTACATTAATGACAGATTAGTTTTCTATTTTTTTTCTTTTATTTAATAAATTTATATTATTTTACTCTTAATTATAATTTATTTTAAAATATAAAAAAAATATTTATTATAGACATGTAAGACAACGTACCATAACCATTAGGATTGCATAAAAAGTAACTTAGAGATTCACGATTTTCACGTAGACTGATGTGGGTAGTTCATCTGCCGTAAAAAAAACGCGAAAAAATAAAACGAAAACACGATTATCAATCGTACTAACCAAAAAATTAAGGAAAAGAAAGGAGTTGACTAGGAGGTTTTGGCAGCTGGGAGTCCGAGTGGATTATCATGCCGTCATCTCTGAAACCACGTGTCCGGCCGACGCGCCGGGGCCGCCGCCGAGTGACTGATGTGAGACTGAGACACCAATCTTTTTCTTTTCTTTTTTATTATTTTTAATTGGGAAATATGTTTTAGTTTCATTTATTATCCCAGTAAATCCAGAGTCATAAACTGAACGTCGTCGTTATGCCACCGCGAGTGGCCACTAACAGCATCTGGGTTTTGTTATCATGACAGGGCCCTTCTTCAAG